>NC_090814.1:33074661-33679483 GCF_000390325.3 Nicotiana tomentosiformis
GTTCATCTGGAAAGACTCCCGAAAATTCATTCACAACAGGAATAGACTCAAGTGTAGGTGCCTCAGCATCGATGTTCGTAACCCGGACCAAATGGTAAATGCATCCCTTGTTGATCATCTTTGTGGCCTTAAGGTAGGAAATAAACCTACCCTTCGGAACTACATCATCACCCTTCCATTCAATAACTGGCTCATTTGGAAATTCGAACCTAACAGTCCTGGTTCGGCAATCTAGATTGGCAAAACAAGAATAAAGCCAGTCCATCCCCATTATCACATCAAAATTGACCATTCTCAATTCAATAACATCGGCCACGGTGTCCCGACCACGCAATGTGACAACACAATTCCTATAGACTCGCGCGACCAAAATAAACTCACCAACCGGAGTAGATACAGAGAACGACTCATGAAGCTGTTCCGGTTCTAGCCCAAATTTCATAGCAACATAAGGAGTGAAATATGACAAAGTAGAACCTAGATCAATAAGAGCATACACATCATGAGATTGGACAGTCAATATACCTGTGAAAATATCTGGAGAAGCCTCTGAATTCTGGCGACCCCTCATAGCATAGAAACTGCCGGATCCTCCCGAACTCTGTGCTCCACCGCTAGCTGCACCATGCCCTATGGGTGTTGGAGTGCCTCGAGCTGGAGGAGGTGCTGTAGATGTAGTAGCTGCAGAATTGGCTGGCTGTGCTGGGCCCCTACCAGCACCCTGGCGGGACGAACGACAATCCCTCTGAATGTGACCCCTCAGTCTGCATCCGTAGCATATGGGAAAATCCATGTAGCATATTCCTAGGTGTATCTTTCCACAATGAGGGCATGAGGGCCTCTTCTATTGCTGGAATCTACCACCATGATGACCCTGCTGATGAGAGCCTCTATTGCCCTGACTGGGCCTGAAACGACTCCACTGCTGTTGCTGACTGGGCCCTGATGGCGGTGCACTAGCTGAAGACTGAGCAATGAACTGGGATGGTCCTGACGATCCTCCCCTAAATATTGACTTGCCAACACCAGAAGAACCACCAAAGTTGCCCGCAGACTGGGCCTTATTACTACCCTCTTGCTCCATTCTGTTCCTCAATTTGCGGGTCTCTGTGGCTTGAGCGAATGCCACCATCTTTCCATAGTACATATCAGAATTCAAGGATGTTGTAGCGGCCTCATTAATTACCAAAGGACTAAGGCCCTGTACAAATCTGCGCACTCTATCCTCCATAGTGGGCAACATGTAAATAACATACTTAGGCAGGTATGCGAATCTCATATGGTAATCCCACACAATCAGGCTACCTTGCCTCAAGTTCTCAAACTTAGCAGCATGGGCTGCCTTAGTCTCGGCAGGCAAGAAATGATCAATGAAGGCAACCGTGAACTCACCCCACCTTGCCGGAGGGCTTCCCTCCTCACGGGATTCCTCCCACAACTCAAACCAAGAATAGGCCGCCCCTTTCAGGTGGTAGGAGGCCAACTCCACTCCCTCCGTCTCTGTAGCATGCATAACCCAAAGAGTCTTGTGCATCTCATCAATGAAATCCTGGGGGTCCTCCTCGGGATCAGTACCCGTAAACACTGGAGGATCTAACTGAAGAAACTTGTTCACCCTGGAAGTAGCAGATTCCCCTGGCTGACTGGAAGAAGTTGGCCCAACACTGGATCTCTAGGCCTGAGAAGCCACTATCTGTGTCAACATCTATATGGCTCCCCTAACATCAACATCGGACACACCAGAATCAGAAGCTGGAGCTGGAGGTGGAACTGGAATATTAGTTGCAGGAACCATTGCACCTTCAGTAGGTGTAGGGACAAGTGCGGTCTGATTAGTTGTGGTAGAATCAAGTAGCGTAGTAACTGGGGGAATATCCTCACCCCTCGGGTGCTCAACCCGATCATCAAATATAGGATGAACTGCCACTCCTAGGGTGACATTGGCTCTTTGGCCAGTTCTTGACTTCTTCTTAGGTGCCATGTACTGAAAATTAGAGCAACTCAGGAGTTAAAGGAGGAACAATCTTACAACCAGCTTTATTGCACGATCAAGAACATGAAGGAAGGGTATTATTCCTAAATGCCCATGTAGCATCCTAATTATAGATGTGGTCGACAACACACTGATAATAAGGACTCTACTAGACACGACTCTGAGACATCCTAGGACACTTTAATACCATAGGCTCTGATACCAAGTTTGTCACGCCCCAAAACTGAGGGGCGCGACCGGCGCTCAACCGAGTGAACCCGGCCGAGCAAGCCTGTTAGATTTCTTTCTACCCAAACTCATTCATGAATAAAGAGAATATATATATATATATATATATATATATATATATATATATATATATATATATATATATATATTCGTTAATCAAACAATAAAGTGATCATGTATGCAATACCAATTTCTTACCATTAGTTACTTCATTTTAAAGTCTCAATTCCACACACATTTTTCATAATCTGAAGTGAAAATAGTAATTCAGGCACAACACAATGAGTTTGACTTCCCTGCACCAATATACAACCCACATTATGTCTACGGAGCCTCCATAGATAAAGAAGAGTGCAATGATAATGCCGGCAACAAGGCCCCGGCTATACCTCAAACACAATACACAAAGTACAAAAGATACATGACCCCGGGATGAAGTGGGGCTCACCAAGTCAGATGAGAAGAAGGTGTACTGCTATCATTGATCAATATCTCCTGCTGTGGAACCACCTGCATCTATTTAAAGATGCGGCACCCCCGGCAAAGTAGACGTTAGTACTGTCGAATAGCACTAGTATGTATAAATAAACACCCTCTCAATAGAATGACAAATAATACAAACAATATTATCATAATGTTAATGAAAGCCTTAATCAACATCAAACCTCAATTTAGGATCAAGACAGTGTTTCAATTAATTTCCATATCTCACATTGGGAGAGTTTTAGCACCGATATACAATTTTCCACAATACCATTATTCACAATGCCAGTACCACCGTACTCTCAGTACGGAGTCCGATCATGACCCGATCGGCTAGGCTATCTCATTGGAGACATCAACCACAATTACTCTCGATATCAATACCATCGTCTTTAACACGGAGTCCGATCACGACCCGATCGGCTATGCTATCCATTAGGGACATCGACCACAATTACCATTTCAATTACAATTTCTAGCACAATCACCACTATGTGTGAGGCATAGTATCCGATCACGACCCGATCGGCTAGGCTGTCTTATTCGAGACATCAACCTTTTTATATCAATCGTCGCATTTCATACTTCTTTCATATCTTTACATTTCATTGGCACTAATGGCCATAATTATATAATCATTATTGGCACATTGGCCGTATTTAGTGTTTCATGCTCACATTTTCACTTTCTAACATCAACGTCATCAACAACAACAATAACATTTCAAATCAAGGCATGTAATACATATGTGAGCAATTAAGGATCTATGGCACACAGAGATTCTACACAAAATTTGACATAATAGACTTCGTTTGAACTTGACTTGAAGTCGAACATTTTTAATGCACAGCCCATATTTTAACACATCCTCAATTGATAAAATAACATAAATAAAGCATTTGGGATACTTGTTGAACATATATCTTTCAACCCAATCTTACTCGGAATAGCTAATTTTATAATGAACCACTCGGGACTTACATAATTTATATGAATATCGTGGGATTCAATTCTAAGAGAAGAGTTTAGCCAACATACCTCAATCGAGCTTCCTTAAACTCTAAAATATTCCGGAATTCTTAGCAACTTCAAACGATTGTAGAAATATAACAAATTAAATCAAAATTAGGAAGATGCTCATGGTTCTAGCTCATTTGAGCATTTTATGAAACACTAGGTGTGCATTAAGGTTTCAAGGTCCTTTTATGGAGGTTTCCATCATCCCACAACCCAATCTTTACTATTTTTAGCTCAACAATCTTCCTACACCCTTTGATAACACATGCATGTAAAATAAACAACTCTCATGCCCAAACATTATCTTGCTAATTACCTATTTCTAGACAAAATTCGAAATTGAGGATGAGGGTGTAGAATCTTACCTCTAGGATGAAGACCTAGTGAGTTTCCCTTCTTAATCTTCCAAAACTTGAGCAAGAATTGAAGAACAATTATTGAAGAACACCTTCACACTCTAGGGTACTCTCTCTCACTCTAAAAATATCAGGTTTTAGGTCAAAAATGACTTAACCCCTCTCTTTACCAGGCCTTGGGGTTATTTAATGGGTTCCTACGTGCGCGGCTGCGCACCTAGCAAGTAGCCGCGCATGTGGCCATGCACCTGAGGCAGAAACTCTCAAATATGTGCGGCTGCGCATCTAGGCGCTCATATGACACAAGTTCAGTAAAATGGCCATAACATTCTGTATACATATCCAAATGAGGAACGGTTTGATGAGTTTGTAACTAGACTCAAAGGGCTTTAATTTGATAGGTTATACACCATATAAATCTTTATATGTTTAGAGTTATGCTAGTTTGAAGTTAGGTCTTTATGTGAACTCACTTGAAACTTTATTCCATTATATAATTTTCAACTTGACATAGCCGTAGGGCTCTTCTTAGATCATAAACCATTCTTAATGCACCACATACATATATTATCATGATCAATTGATATCATTCAAATTATCAGTCTTGTTCATACCCAAATTAATATAATTAGCACCCGCCAATCTTTTTAATGGTTTTAAAACACTTCAAATTTTTTTGGGGTGTTACAGGTAGTGCCCTTGTTGATCTTCTTTATTTGCTGTATTGTTTGGTTCTTGTTTCCTTAATATGTAAAATTCTTGTTTTCCTTTCGTGTTGTATTAGCTTTCCTTGATTCCGTGTTGTTATGTTCTGTAAATTCTTTATTGTTCACTTCCTTGTCATTTTCATTATATCATTGTATACTCTGTCTTGTTTCTTATTATCTCTAGTAGGGTTTTGACCTGACCTCGTCACTACTCTACCGAGGTTAGGCTTGGAACTTACTGGGTACCGTTGTGGTGTACTCATACTACGCTTCTACACATATTTTTGTGCAGATCCAGGTACATTCTATCAACCTCGATATTAGTTTGTTGTGTTGCTGCTTTGGAAACTTCAAGGTACACCTGCCCGCATTCGCAGGCCTTAAAGTCCCCTTCTATCATGTTCTTTTCTTGTTCCTTTATATTTATGTAGATAGTGATGTATAAGAGCGTTCCGTACTGTATCTAGAGCTTGTGACTTATACTTTACCGGTTTTTGGGAGATGAACATGTTGGGTTGCAGATTTCCTTTATATATATAGTTGTGGATGCTTTGAGATTTAAATTATTATTGTTTCAGTTATTCCGCATATTTTGTTAGGCTTACCTAGTCTTAGAGACTAGGTGTCGTCATGACATCCTACAGTGGGAAATTGGGGTCGTGACATAAATAACTATTGATCACACGCTAGCTAGTAGTTGAATTGCATATTGAAAAAGGGGCCAAACATGTTCCTCTACTTCTCGAAAAGGACTAATTCTTCCGTCCGTTATATTATTGGTCCACTAGTGCCCTTAAAGTTAAAAAGGCTTAGAAAGAGAACCTTTTTGTATTATTCACATCGTACCAACTAGTTATGAAATTAGATTGATAGCCTCCACCCATGTTCTAGCTTACCGCAAAGCTAGATTTGCCTCAATTGTTTGTCTCCTTCTTTCGACCTTTTTCACATTAGCTTTCACTATTTCAAGAGTTTGCTGAGCTTCTTGTGGATCAACCATGCAATCCAACATACATGTCATTTATACCGTTAAACTTGCATTTAGCAAATTCTTATATTATTCTTATATTAAGGATGAAATTGGATATTTTCAAAATTAAATTGTTACTAAATATAAAAAGATATTATTCTTTTTGGTACATAATAAAAACGAAAAAAGTGTAACATAAATTGGGTTAGAGTAGCATATATAGTATGCACATCTAATCATGTTGCAATTATAGCAAGTCATGCACAACATGTGATAATAATATATCTTATATATTATCCTAGTATCCGCACATATACTCATCGCCTGATATATATGGTATCCCCATTTAGGTAGTATATATAAAACAGTTCTAGTTTGAAAAAATTCTCCCATTGAGGTCAAAGTCTTTATCTCGGTCCAAGCAAAATTTTAACCTTCCAAAATAGTCTTCTCATGTTCGGAATCCACCAAATGACTGCAATATATTCAAAATATTGCTCAACGATGTTAAGCAAGGATATTTTACTCAATTTTATGATTTAAGACCCGGTTCCTTAATTTTATAATTTAAGACTCTATCAAAATCAAAGTCAATTTAAAAAGTCAACCCCTTAATTGAAGTTAAATTCGGGTTATCCGTATCTAGGAGTTCAATTATATGCTTAAATTCTCAGTTGAAGTCCATTTAGGTACTCAAGTTATCATTTAAGTGATTCTAGAGTTTATGTCAAAAATACTCAATTTCACTTATCGAAATCCATGTCTAATATTGAATCTAAAGGCAAATCGATGATATACCTTCAAGTTATATTTAAATCACTTACCCAAGTTTGAGGATTCAATTTTAGCCCAAAACTTTCCTAAACTAAGCTCTCAACCAGAGCCTCTCGCAACCAACTAAACCACACCAACAAGTTCCAAGCACTGTACCAACCCATGCAAAGTCTCAAAACATGAAACAAAGCACAAATACTCAAAACGATGAGTTGTTATAATACACACACACACACACTTATAATATACATGAATGCACACAGATACATCTCCTACCATACACCAACTCAACAATGATATATAATTCAAAAAGGTCTTTACTCACAAAATACCACTCAAAATCCAAAATCAATCATTCATCGCCATATTTTTGCACATACTGGTCACGCCCAACTATGCCTTATCAAAAGGACTACGCGGTCACTGCAAATATAATTTGGTCTAAGAGTTCAGAGTCGATCATAGAGAACTAAGATTTAGCTAAAACTATTCACTATCACTAAGAAGACTAACTAGAACAATTCCTAAGTTATAAATATTAAGATTCTTTTTTCTAACTAATTAACTAATAAATTAAAGTAGTAAATTAATAACTAGAGATACTAAGGGTTGGAGACAAGATTAAGGAGGTCTAGCGTTATGATTTTCTCAGTTGTCGGAATCTTTCCCGCTACATCTTCTATAATTTTGCCTAATTTTTATCTACTGATCGTGAGCACTTCAATTGTCGTAATTCTCTTACAAGCAATTAAAATAATTTACTAGATATATTCTCCCAAACTACGCTAGCTGGCGTTACCTTATTGCTTACTATGACCACATTAAGACTTTGTTATTTCTAAATCCACCTTTATGTCATGCCTCGACCTCGGGGAGCGTGACCGGTGCTCAATAGAGTTACCCCGGTCGAGCAAGCCTGCATAGTGCCATCTACCCAACTCACCCACAAATAAAGAGAAGAATGCATTTCATTAATTAGTCAGTAGAAGTCATGTGAACAACACTAGTTCATTTCCATTAGTTACGTCATTAACAAGTCTTCAAAACAGTACGTTTTACAGTCATAGTTAAAGTGGAACAAATGATACAATTATAATATTTTTAGTTTAACCTTCCCAAAAACAGATACAAACCACACTATGTCTACAGAGCCTCTAACAGGAACACAAGAGTTCTATGACAGTGCCAGCTACAAGGCCCTGGCTATACCTCAAAACGCTATGTACAAAGGATAAAAGATACAGGACCCCGAAATGAAGTGGGGCTCATCAAATCAGCTGAGAAGAGGGTGTGCTGCTATCACTGATCATTACTATCTGCTATGGAACCACCTGTATCCATTAAAGATGCATCGCCCCCGGCAAAAGGGACGTTAGTACATATGGAATAGTACTAGTATGTAAAACTAAACACCCTCTCAATAGAACGAGCAACAGTAAACGGAGAATAAAATATGAAATTAATAAAAGACTCAAACAGTATCAAGGTGATAAGTTAAGGTTCAAATAGGTCTCGGTAATTTAAGTTGGGAGATCTTTAGCACCGATACACCACCGTGGTTTAGCACGAAGTTCGATCTCAGCCCGACCGGCTAAGTCATCTCACCGCGAGACGTACACTCACAATACAACCATGTGAGTGGCATGGCATCCGATCTCAGCTCGATCGGCTAAACGGTATCACCACAATGCTGTGTGGATCGACATCACATCACATCTCACTACCAATAATCTCATCCCATTTAAGGGGAAAACATCTCAACACACCAATATCATCCCATATAAGGGATTTACCCCTTAGTCACTCCTACACCGGCACGTGTATTTTCGGGGTTAGGTTATTCTGACCTACCCTTCCCCGATGGCTAAACGATACTCCCAAGTCATTTATTATTAAGAGTATTTACCACTCAATTCATATTCTTTTACAAGTCATTCATTTTATTGGCATCATTGTCCATAACGCAATAGCATTCTTGGAACATTGTCCGTACTTCATAATTCATGCTCACAAGTCCACTTTCAATCATTGTCATGGATAATCAACAATAAGGCCTTTCAAATTAAGACTTAAAACACATACTTGAGCAAATTAGGGTCTTAGGCACATATGATCTCTTATAAAATTTGATGTGATCACTTTCATTTGGACTTGACTTGGAGTCACAACATTTTAATACATACTCATACTCCAAATACTCTCCCGAAGAATAGCACAATATGATAAGAACCTTCCGGAACACATTTTGAACATATTCATATATATATATATATATATATATATATATATATATATATATATATATATATATATATACACACACATCATCTAGCGCCAAACTTATTCAGAAAAGTCAATTCATAACGGACAACTCGGGACTTACAAGATCATCGTGGGAATTCAATTCTAAGAGAGGAGTTTTGCCAACATACCTTGCCTCGAGCTTTTTAATTTACTACAATGTTTCGGAAATCATAACCTCTTCGATCTATTTAAAGATATAGAAAAATTGAACACAAATTAGGAAGGAGTTCATAGTTCCAGCTCACTTGAGCATTTTATCAAACACTAGGTGTGCATTAAGGTTTCAACGTCCTCCTATGGTGAATTCTTTCACCCCACTACCCAAAGTTCACCCAAAAGAGCCCAATAATCCTCCCACTACCCTAGATGGTACATGCATGTAAAATAAACAAATCCCATACCCAAGAATTGCTTTACTAATTACCCATTTTTAGTTAAATTTCGAAATTAATGGTTAGGATGTAGAATCTTACCTTTTAGTTGAAGACCTTGTGAGTTACCCTAGAGAAATCTTCAAGGTTTGAACAAAGATTGATGAACAAATGACTTAGAACTCATCTTCTCACTCTAGACCACCTTTCTCTCTCTCTCTAAAATGTAACTTTGAACTTTCTAAAATAACCCTTAACATTATTTTATAAGATTAGGGTCGGGTTTATAAAACCATAAAAATAAAGCTTCAAAACACAATCTGCGGCCGCAGAGTGACTGCAGAATGGATATGCGGTCCGCAAATCGGCCGCACATATGGCCCTCCAGAACTGGGCAAGATTGCCTCACTCTGCGACCAGTATGCGGTCCGCATACCTGTTCTGCGGTCGCATAATGCACCATAGAACTTCCCTCCGGAAATTTTCATGCTGGTTCCGCGGTCGATGTGCGACCCGCGAAACGGTTTTTCAATCGCATAGTGGACCGCACAATATCATCCAAACTTGCCTAGTTTTCTGCTTTACTCTGCGGCCATTCTGCGGCCACATAGTGGGCCACAGAAAGGTCTTTTTCTGCCAAAAATTTTCCTTTACTCCCCAGCACATTGTTCAACCCAAAAAATCCGTACCCCGGGTTTTTAGGCCTACTTCGGCACCACAAAACCCCAGATTTTTAGGTAAAAGTTTACTGGGTCTTACACTTTAAACCTGTAGTATTGATTCCTCACATACGTTTGTAGTGATGTTGTTTAACAACCACCTAAATATGTAGCCTTTCCCAAGCAATACATAATAAATAGACACAATCAATTGATAGCCATTCAATTAACTAAAATAAGCACATAGTTAAATAAGTAAAGAAATTCAAAGGCTAAATATATTAAAACATACCAAGAATTCATCCTTCAAAAGGTTCCATCAAAACCATATATATGAAATTAGATACTCATAGTAGTATGTAGAAACCCAATACTAAAAATCATAACCAACAACAAAGAATAAAGAAGAAAGGGAAAACTCATGGTTGAATCATCCTCCTTACTCCTAGTGTATTATTTCCTCCAAGGTTTTTGTTTAGCCCTAAGTAGTGTCTCTCCCTCCAAAGTGTGTAAAAATCATGTTTAGAGTGTATTTATATGACCTAGGTAGGGTGGAGGGTTGTCCAATGCAATCCAATCTCGGATAGGAAAGCTGGAATCTGCATCCACGCTCGCGCGCGTGTGCCCATTTACACGGACTAAACTTTTGAAAATTTTCCATTTCGTGAAGCGATCCATGCCTTCGCTTCATTTCACTATTTTGTGCATTCAATTGTCTCCTTTTTTGCTTCCTTTTTCGTGCCATGCGCGAGAATGTACGAGCTACCAGTTCTTCCATCCTTTTCTTTTTATAACAAATTGCCATCTTTTGGTCACTTATCATCCTAACTTACTCCTACACATAAGAAATACGTAATGAGCGTATTTTACTTTAAAACAATGTAATCTCCCGCAACTCACATGATAAATGAGATCAAAACATACTCAAAAAACATACATTTTTTGGTCATTTATCACAACCCCACTCTTAAACTCTTGCTCATCCTTGAGCAATTCTAAAATTAAGCACCTCGGCAAGAAATAAAATTTTAAACTTTCTCAAGCATCACACCTATACCAATGGTTTGTACCAACACATAGAACCTAGCATAAATACTATTCATACTTTTCCTCAATTTTACGCCATGCCAAGACTAATTAAAATAGTTGTGTGACTCTTTCTATCATTCTATCCTAAAAGATTGACTCCAATACATTCCATATTTACTGTCATAGGCTGCTTTCCATCATCGACCTATGACCCCTTGGACGCGCCCCGTGGCGTCTCGGCAAGCCTCCCAACGCCTAGTGCCACGGTCGGCCCCGTGGTCTCGGCAGCGCCAAGTGACAAGCGAGCATGCGCCTCTGTCGCCCCACCGATAATCAATGCCAGCGCCCAGTGGCTGGCCAATGCCATCAGTGTCGCGCGCACCGACAATGCCGCGCGCACAAATTATCATGTTGCCATCAGCGCCGCACACCCAGACAGTGTCCCGCGCGCAGACCCAATGCCAAGCACCGGCGCCCAGCCGTTGGCAGATCTAAATAGTGTCGCGCGCGCCCACAGCAATGCGCGCGCAGACCCTGCTGCTCAAGACAAAGTTGCTGCCATCGGACTTGCTTCCATAGAAGACTAAGTCCTTTTCATTGTAATTATAGAGTAGTTTTACTTCATTCATTTTCAGTGTGCTTCTATAACTTTCTTAGGTCAACTCATGTAACTTTGGTTTATTTTTTTTAAGTATTATTAAGGGGGACCAAAGCATTCAAACATTCAAGCATTCAAACAATTCTCTGTACTGGTGTCTCTCCCCCCCGACACCGCATTGCATCTTGTAATAGCTTTCATCATCATCATCATCAATACAATCATCAGCTTTCATCATCAGTTGCTCATTTTCCGCTGCTCAATTGCTCACGACATTGGTTTTCCCTTACGGCACTGAAAATCTAGTCTAGTGTACGGCGAGGACCTCAGTTGGTGCATAGCAACCGCATTGACATCGGTTTCTTAGCCTTACGTCGCCCTTCCAAGGAACTTCAGGAAGGCGCCGCGTAACAGTTGGTATCAAAGCCTAGGCTTGACATCGGACGAGGGAACTCATTGCCATCATCATCACCATTTCTGACCATGGTGAATCACGGGGATCGTATCACGACCCTAGAAGAGACGGTTGACGCATTACGGCCCATCGTGCATACGTTGCATGATCTAAAAACCAGCCTAGTGCAAAGGTTGGACGACCTGGACTGCAAAATGCGGCAGGCCGAAGTTGACATAGCAAACATCAGTCAAGACTCTGAGGAAGACCGGCAAACGGCTGCCGTCGAGGCAACCAAAGTTCATGGCCAATTCGAGGACCTCCAACAGGAGCGTGCCGAGGATTTAGCCTATCGGGAACTAGAGGCAGACAGACTGACCGTCATGCAGCAAACCATAGACAACTTGACAGGCCAGCTCAATGTTGTCAATGCTGCCCTTCAAAGCCTGCTCAAAGGAGGCAAAAACCACATCAGGGGTGCCATGAACATTGCCCCCATTCCACAAAAGCTGAAAATTCCGGAGCCCAAGCCATACAACGGAGCCCGGGATGCTAAAGAAGTGGAAAACTTCATCTTCGACAACGAACAATACTTCGATGCCGTTGGACAGTTGGAGGAATCCAAGAAGGCAGCAACTGCTGCCATGTATCTTCAAGGCGATGCAAAACTCTGGTGGCGAGTCAAATATGAAGCCATCAGGGCCGGTGAAGATACTCTCCAGACATGGCAGAACTGAAGGCCGCCATACGCATGCAGTTCTTCCCCGAAAACATGGAATACAATGCACGGAGAAAGTTGCGTGAACTCCGCCACACTAGGTCGGTGCGGGACTACGTGCGTGAATTCTCCGCACTCATGCTAAACATACGGGATATGGGGGACAAAGACAAACTGTTCGCATTCATAGAAGGTTTGAAACCTCATACTCGTATGGAATTGCAAAGACAACGGGTAAATACCCTACCCAAGGCCATTCAAGCTGCTGAGTGCCTTGGGGATTATCAGTTGGAAACTCAGAAGGATAGGCCCCAGCCGCCTGTCCGAGGGGGATACAACGGGAGCCAACCTAGCAACGGTGGCCCCAACAGAAACGGAGGAGATCGAGGTGCATCCAAATCCCAAACTCCTTCCTCAAGCAGTAACACTACTGCATCAGTCAACAACCATCAGGGGAGAAAGCCCCCATCAGAATGTCGTCATTGCGGCGGGGAACATTGGAACAATCAATGCCCCAATACACAAATCAATGCTCAACAAACTGTTGATGATGACAAGTCAGATACCGACGACTCAGACGGCACCGATCCAATAGGTGCCTTCAACGCATTTGTCGGCTCCATTCATGATACCTTGGCGGGAACCAGTACTGGCAACCCCAAGAAGAAGGCATTCCCAATCGACAAGAAAGGGAAAAGAAAGGTGGACGAGAGGCCTCCCACATCACAAAAGAGGACCCTAATGTTCGTTGACATGAAAGTAAACGGAAGACCTATTCGGGCATTGATAGACACGGGTGCTAGCCACAACTACCTGGCCTCAACTCAGGTGCAACGCCTCGGTCTAGCAGTGCAAAAATGCAAGGGTCGTGTCAAGGCTATCAACTCTCCATCTCAGCAAGTGAGTGGAATAGCCAAAGAAGCGCCAATCCATCTTGGCCCATACAAGGGAATATTCGACCTATGCATAGCTATCATCGATGACTTCGAACTGATAGTGGGATTGGAATTCTTCAGGCAAACCAACACCATCCCGGTACCATATTCCAATATGCTCCTAATGATGGGAGACAACGGGGCCAAACCCCATACCATACCATGCATATCCAAGAAGATGGCCGCTGGAAACATCACAGCCATGCAGTTTAAGGAGGGAACCAACAGACCTGAACCCACTGTTCCGGCTGCCCTCAACATCATCAAACAGGCATCACATCATCAGGGTCCAACAGCTCATGGCACCCCTCATTGTGTGAAGACTTGCCAAGCATTCCTAAAGGACAAGTCGGATCACCCAGCATAAGCGGGACTCTTGGAGCCGCTACCTGTCCCACAGAGACCTTGGGAAAGCATTTCCCTGAATTTCATCATAGGATTACCCAAGGTCGGAAATCATGCAACCATCATGGTGGTAGTAGACCAGTTTTCCAAGTATGCTACCTTCATCGCAACCCCACAAAACATATCAGCAGAAGATACAACTCGACTCTTCTTCTCTCATGTTGTCAAACATTGGGGTATGCCCAGCAACATCATTAGTGACTGCGACCCACGCTTCACTAGCAAGTTTTGGACCCAACTCTTCAGTTGCCTCGGATCCAAATGGAGTTACAACTCAAATCATCATCATCAGCAAACATGTGACCAAACAGACCAGTTCAATGACATGCTGGAGGAATATCTCCGCCAATTTGCAACCGGGTCACAAACACATTGGGTGAAGCTTCTGGATACTGCTCAGCTGTGTTTCAATTCACAAAAGTGCACCAATACAAACAAAAGCGCTTTTGAAATTGTTATCGGACAGCAACCGCTACTCCCACATAATGTGAATGCACCAAACATACCATCATCTCATCGAGCTGCCAGTTTCTCTACAGAATGGGAACACACTTTGAAGATAGTGCGGAGCTATCTTGTCAATGCCCAAGACAGGGCAACGAGGCATGCCGAACAAAACCGTCGCTTTGCCCAACATCAAGCAGGGGACAAAGTGATGTAAGAACCCCGAGGCAGAACTTGTTTGCAAAGAGGACCCAAGATCCTCGCCTATTGCCAAGCTACATCGGGCCTTTTTCCATAGAAAGGCGCATCGGGAAATCCACATACCAGCTGAACACACCAGCCTGGTGGAAAATCCATCCAGTCATCCATGTCAGCCGCCTCAGGCCATTTTAGAAATGCATGGAGATCATTCAGAAAGACATCTCACAGCACCGAGGGGAATAGACCTCACAGCCATCAAGAGCCTGACCAATCATCATCATCCTGTAGGTAAGGCTTCGAGGACGTTGCCAACTCAGGTGGGGGAGAATGTCATGGGCTGCTTTCCATCATCGACCCATGATCCCTTGGACGCGCCCCGTGGCATCCCGGCAAGCCTCCCAATGCCTAGCACCACGGTCGGCCCCGAGGTCTCGGCAGCGCCAAGTGACAAGCGAGCATGCGCCTCTGTCGCCCCACCGATAATCAATGCCAGCGCCCAGCGGCTGGCCAATGCCATTAGTGCCGAGCGCACCGACAATGCCGCGCGCACAAATCATCATGTTGCCATCATTGCCGCATACCCAGACAGTGCCCCGCGCGCAGACCCAATGCCAAGCACCAGCGCCCAGCCGCTGGCAGATCCAAATAGTGTCGTGCGCGCCCACAGCAATGCGCGCGCAGACCCTGCTGCTCAAGAAAATGTTGCTGCCATCGGACTTGCTTCCATAGAAGACTAAGTCCTTTTCATTGTAATTATAGAGTAGTTTTACTTCATTCATTTTCAGTGTGCTTCTATAGCTTTCTTAGGTCAACTCATGTAACTTTGGTTTATTTTTTTTAAGCATTATTAAGGGGGACCAAAGCATTCAAACATTCAAGCATTCAAACAATTCTCTGTACTGGTGTCTCCCCCCCGACACCGCATTGCATCTTGTAATAGCTTTCATCATCATCATCAATACAATCATCAGCTTTCATCATCAGTTGATCATTTTCCGCTGTTCAATTGCTCACGACATTGGTTTTCCCATACGACACTGACAATCTAGTCTAGCGTACGGCGAGGACCTCAGTTGGTGCATAGCAACCGCACTGACATCGGTTGCTTAGCCTTACGTCGCCCTTCCAAGGAACTTTAGGAAGGCGTCGCGTAACATTACACTCGCTTTTTGTGCCAACTAAATATACGAGTTTCTTACCAATCCGTCGTAAAGCATGTGCCCTCACCAACAAGGCAAAGAGAATAATCAATCCACACATTCTAATATGAATTCAAGTATATTTTAAGGACTCACATATTGAAAGAATTCACTCATTTTTGCAAAGAAACTCATGTGCCTCCAAAGCTTGTTCTATAGGATTGCCCGTAGAGTAAGTCTTTACTAATTTAAGCTCACAAAGTCTAGGATCAATTAGCTCACATTTCCATGTCGGGATCTCTATAGTCTGCATTAGCCCTCCATGCTTCTGGTGCTCTACCTTCACCTGTTGGCAACTAGGACACTGAGCGACAAATTCAGCAATGTTCTTCTTCATATCGTTCCACCAGTACACATCCTTAATGTCATGATACATCTTCGTTGATCCAGGATGAATGGAGTACCACGAATAATGTACCTTTGACATAATCCTATCTCGTAGCCCTGCCACATATGGAACACATAAACGACCCCTGTATCTAAGAACCCCATCTCCCTTGAGCTCTAACAATGGCTTCTTCTGCTGCGGAGCTCGCTCTATCAACTCAACCAACTCGGGGTCCTCGTACTGCCTCTCCTTTACTTCGGCTGTGAGGGATGATTTTGCAGTATTTTTGAGTAAAACTCCAGTATTGCCAGAGTCTACTAACCGAACCCCCAAACAAGCCAATTTATGAATCTCTCTAGTTAATCGTCTTTTCTCGGCCTCTACATGTGCTAAGCTACCCATAGATCGGCGACTTAAGGCATCTGCTATCACATTGGCTTTGCCTGGATGGTAGAGAATGTTAACATCATAATCGTTCAATAACTCAAGCCATCGCCTCTGTCACAAATTCAATTCTTTTTGCTTGAAGATATATTGTAGGCTTTTATGATCTGTGAATATATCAACATGAACACCATATAAATAATGTCGTCGTATCTTAAGTGCATGGACAATCGCAGCTAACTCGAGGTCTTGGGTCGGATAATTCTGCCCGTGCTTCCTTAACTTTCTTGAAGCATACGGAATAACTTTCTTATGTTGCATCAAGACACCCGACACCTGAGGCATCCCAATACATGGCATAACCATATGGACCCTCTGGAAGTGCTAGAACTGGCACTGAGGTCAACTTGTTCTTAAGCTCCTAGAAACTCTGCTCGCAAGCCTCCGTCCACTGAAACTTAGTTACTTTTTGCGTCAACTTCGTTAATGGTGCCGAAAGGGAAGAAAAACCCTTTACGAACCTCCGATTGTATCCTGATTAGCCTAGAAAGCTACGAACCTCTGTCGGAGTGGTAGGTCTAGGCCAGGATTTCACAACCTCAATCTTTTGAGTGTCTACCTTTATACCGCCATCGGATACAATGTATCACTAGAATGCTACAGACTTCAACCAGAACTCACATTTAGAAAACTTAGCATACAATTTACTATCACGGAGGGTTTGGAGTACCGCTCGCAGGTGGTCCGCATGCTCATCCTCTGAACATGAATAAACCAAAATATCATCAATAAATACTATCACGAACAGATCTAAAAATGGCCGGAATAGGCTATTAATCAAGTCCATAAATATGGCAGGCGCATTCGTCAACCCGAAGGACATGACAAGGAACGCGAAGTGGCCATATCGGGTCCTGAAGGCTGTCTTGGGAATATCTTTCTCCTGAACTCTGACCTGGTGGTACCCCGACCTCAAATCTATCTTTGAAAAGCATCTAGCTTCCTACAACTGATCAAACAAGTCATATATCCTTGGAAGTGGATACTTATTCTTAATAGTTACCTTGTTCAATTGCCTATAATCGATACACATCCTCAGCGAGCCTTATTTCTTCCATACAAACAGTACTGGTGCACCCTAAGGTGAGGTACTGGGCCTGATGAAACCTTTCTCTAGCAAATCTTTTAATTGCTCCTTCAACTCCTTCAATTCGGCATGTGCCATTCTACACGGAGGGATGGATATTGGTTGAGTTCTTAGAAGCAAATCGATGCGAAAATCAATCTCTCGCTCTGCAGGAATACTTGGAAATTTATCTGGAAATTCATTTATGTACTCTTTGACTACTGGAATAGATTGAAGTGTAGGTATCTCAGCATCTGCATCTCTAACTCGCACAATATGATAAATGCACCCTTTTGCGATCATTTTCCTCGACTTCAGATAGGAAATAAACTTACCTCTGGGTGTCGTTGTATTAGCTACCCATTCAAGGACTGGCTCACCCGAAAAATGATATCTGCCTATCTTTGCTCGAAAATCAAATGTGGCATAGCAAGCTTTCAACCAGTCCACGCCCATGATAGCATCAAAATCCAACATCTCTTGCTCAACTAGGTCGGCTGAGGTCTGACGACCACAAACTATCATCATACAACCTCGGTAAACCCGTCTAGCAATAATTGATTCCCCGCTACAAATGGGGTAATACACGATAAAGTAGATCCTGGGTCTATCCATGCATAAGCATCGTGAGAGCAAATGGTTAACATACCTGTCACAACATCTGGTAAAGACTCCTAGTCCTGCCGACCCGCTAAAGCATAGCTACGATTCTGATTACTACCTGAATTGGAACCTATACCTCTGCCTCGACCTCTACCAGCCGAAGACTGAGACTCACGCCCTGAAGGATGCACGGACATAGATGATCCTATTGCTGAATTCGCTGGTTGTGCCATACCCCCAGAATCTCTATTTGGGAAATCTCGCATCATATACCCCGGACGTCCACATGTATAACAAGCATCGGAACTGGCTCGGCATTGTCCCAAGTTTCCTCTACCACAGATGTCACACCGCAGCGAAAATGGCCATGTCTACCCTGAACCTCATTGTCGCTGCAAACCCGACACCCGAGAGATTTCACCTGGTCCTGCCTGAGTATAGCGATCAAAACTGTAACCCTGTAACTGAAGTGGCAGAGTCCTAGGTGGCCGTTAGAAGTACTGGGGCCTATAACTGCCCTGAGACTGCTCCTAAGACATGGCAAATCTCATACTCTTACGCTGTCCTGACTCAATCCTCTCCGTACCCTACTGCCGACGCCTACCCCTTTCTATATTCTGGGTGAATGCCTGAATCCGGGAGATATCCATACTATCCTGCAATGCAATGGTGGTACATGCCTCGGTCAACTCTGGGGCTAACCCTGCTATAAACCTTTGGATCCTGTCCCGCATAGTAGCAACAATGGATGGTGCATATCTGGCCAATGAGTCAAAATGGAGACTATACTCTCGAACACTCATATTGCCCTACTTGAGGGCTAGAAACTGATCGACTTGAGCCTGTCAGATCTCTCGCGGTAAGTACTGGTCAAGGAAGGCATCTGGAAAATTTTCCCAAATAACTGGAGGTACATCACGTCCCTTGGACCTTTCCCATCCCTCGTACCAAAGGATGGCTATATCTTGGAGTCGAAAAGCTGCTAGCTTAACTGTCTCTTTCTGTATGGCATGCATAACCCGAAAGATCCTGTGAAGCTGATCTATGAAATCCTACGGGTCCTCCCTCTGATCCGTCCCCGTGAACTCTAGGGGACTCAAAGTAATAAACTCTCGGACCCTTGAACTCCCAGACCCCTCAGAAGATCCTGCACTAGCGGGTGCCCTAGCATGTTACTGGGTAGCTACCAACTGTGTCAACAAATACACCGCACTCCTCAAGTCCTGATCTGATGGAAGCGGAGGGGGAACTGGATGTGCGGTCTCCCTAGGAATCTCCTCAGGTGGTGGAGGGGCCAGTAATGGCTGGCTAGGGGTCTCTCCCTGGGCCTCCGATTGGGCCCTATCTACTAGGGGTACCCTGTTGGTCCCCTCACCTACTGCTATATCTCTCTTCTGACTAGCCGTAGTCTTCCTAGTCACCGTCATCTGTTCATGCAAATGCCAACACATAAGTTTAACTCAAATTTCCTATAACTCAGTTCTATAGCACGATTTAGATTTGAAAGAAGGGTAACCAACTCCTAAATGCCCTGTAGTCCCCTGCTTATATAATGTGGTGCACAACACATCTATAAACAAGACCCTACTAGACACGGCTTGTAGACTCCTTAGGACAGAACTGCTCTGATACCACTTTTGTCATGCCACGAACCTTGGAGGGGGCGAGACCGGCACCCAGTGCCTCACCTATCCTTGCATACCAACTTGCGACTAAGGGACTCTGAACATATAATGTTATACTTTGGCCATGGGCCACATTGCAAGACAATTTGTGAAGCAAAATATAAAACTGAATGGAAACCAACGCTGACTAAACATCAATATAAAGCTGGGCTGGCAAGGCCGTCATGACTACTACAACTGACAAACCAACAAAATAAACATACAACGCCTACAAGCCCAACATACTACACTAACTGACATGTTATGTCTACAAGCCTCTACTGATGGATGTACCGTGGTCGGAACAGGGATCTGACCTACTCATAACCTATATACATATATACACAAGATGTACACAAAACTCCTAGACCTGGCAACTCTGAAGGACATGGAGCTTACCGATAAAGCTGAACCCGGGCAACACCTACTGAGGAGGTCTACCAGCCTGTCTGTCTCAACCTGCACGCATGAAATGCAGCATCCCCAGAGAAAGGGACGTCAATACAAAATAATGTACCGAGTATGTAAGGCAACAAAATAATTGAAAGCTGAAACGAAACTGATAATATAATAACTGAAAGTAACTGGGAGTCAAAGATAATCTAAAGATATGCTTTCCTGTTGATACTGACTCAACTCTCTCAATATAGTAAGTAAAATAGTTGTCCGGCCCTATAAGGATCGGTATATATATAATTGCTCTGCCGTAGTAGGCTCGCTCATAGGCGCTCGGCCATACTAGGCTTTGTATCTCAGCCAACTGGGCTCGTTCATAGGTGCTCGGCCGCAACAAGCTCGATATATAACTTACCATCTGATCAGAGGTTGCCCAATAGGGGCCTGCCCATCGATTATAACTCGATGGTAATGAATACTGTAATACTGTATATATATGCTCTCTAATATCTTGACTGGAAGAAGACAATACTCAATTAAATATAAAGTCCCGATAAGGAGAATATTGTAATTTATGAGACTAGGATAATGTATAAATTCGGGAATATGAAATTCTCTTTATGCCTCGTTATCAAATACATGTAATTACGAGATCATGCCAAAATGAAGGAAGAGCTTAGCCTTAACATACCTGAGCCGGTTCTCCGGACAACCCTTCTAGCACACGGCAATTGTGACAAAATTCCTGACGGCAAGATCGGAGTAGGGAAACATCCGTATGATATTTTTGAGAAATATTATACCGAGCTTCTTTAGAATTGCCAAAAAAAATGTCACATTGCTATGAGCTTGAATTCAATATTGAATTCTTGAATTCTTTTTGAATCAGAAAATATCACGTTACTAAGCTTCATATGAAATTGATGAGAATCCAAATCCCATCCGATACTGAATCTCTTAATCCATCTCCTTAAGTGATATTTGGAGGCATTTTTGTTATAGGGTTGGACCCCACTTTGGCAAGGTGACTACGCCATTAGTTCACAATATTTTTCCACCTTGAAGTGTGGCTTAAGAGTCACTAAATTGGGAAAGATGGTCTGCCACGTTGGGACCTCTTTTAGGACTTATCCAAGTCTTAATGTATTAATCACTAATTCCTTAATTAATGAATTAATTTCCCATTAATCAATAATCAACCAATTACCCACATAATAAAGAATTATCTCAAATTACTTAAAATACTATTTATTTTTAATACACTTTATACATCATACTATGATGGTCATATGGTACCTTGTATGGCACTAGTCCATAAATACCGGATATTATAGCTCATACCGCATTTATCCCAAATCGACAACCTTCAACAAAACTCATTTTCTTTGATTCGTTCACCCTTTATCTTTCACGGCACTTACTTATCACTTGTTATAAATATGATAAATGATTATAATCTCAAGATAATCCCATCCCCAAGCTTACGTCGATTAACTTAGGGGGCCTCTTGGCCTCCCGCTCCTAATGCGCCTGCCTGTGAACCAGCTCTAAGAATCTAGCAATAAGCATGGGTGTTTTGTATCCATTGAGCAAAAACGGGTTGTAATTGTATAGCGGTATCTGAAAACATATCTTGAGGACGCCCACTTCGTCAAACCTCACACCTGTCGCAACCTCCCGAGCCATAATGAAGCGTAATACATAATTGATGCCATCAATGAACCTCCTATTATTCTCCCTCTTAGTGGGAACCAACCATTCCACATGATGAGCCAACTCGGAAAACCTGATCTCATACTGAGTCACGGTCATGCCCTCATGGCGTAGCTGCTCAAACTGCCTACGCAACTCCTCTCTATGAGTCTGTGAGACAAACTTCTCTAAGAAGAGAACTGAGAACTCATGCCATGTAAGTGGCACTACATCGGCTGGCCTGCTCAATTTATAAGCCTGCCACCATCGGTAAGCTGCCCCTGTCAGCTAAAAAGTAGTGAATGAAACCCCACTGGTGTCCAAAATACACGTTGTGCGAAGAAACAACTGGCACCTGTCTATGAAATCATGAGCATCCTCCAACTCTACTCCACTAAACTCTGGAGTCCTAAGCCTCCGAAATCGCTCTAATCTCTTCTGCTACTTGTCACTCATATAGGGACCAACCTCGGCCCGAGCGGCAGCAACCGACTGAACTGGCAATACACCCGTTATTTGGAGCCACTAAGATAACTGCTTTGGAGTATGGGCGACAGGAGTCTGGGAACCTCCCGCGGCCTGTGAAGTAGTTAGTGCAGCTGGAACTGAGACTGCCTGAGCCAAGCTTGTGCACACAGTCAAAATTTGGGCTAAGTCTTCCTAAAGGCCAAGAATCACAATGGGCACTGTTGGTGCCTGAGCCGGTCCCACCGGCTCAACCAAAATAGTACCTGCTCATGAGCTGGAGCAACTAGTGGCTCCATATCTGCTACTCTGGCTGTAGTGCGTGCTAAACCTCGGCCTCTCACAACCAAAAATGGTAGTACTGGTGGCCGTCCGCCTGATCCGGCCGCACGTGTTCTCACCATATGTGAGAGATTAGAATAGTCAAGTTCAAATTCCGGAAATAACAAATCCGCATGACAAGAATACATGAAAGTGAAGTTTCCTAACAGTTCGGTAGCCTCTCAAAGATAATTACAGACATATCCACACTGATTCTCAAGGCTCTACTACACTTGGTCATGACTCATAATACCTATGAACCTAGGGCTCTGATACCAACTTTTCACGATCCAAAATCCTAACCCGTCGTGACGGCGCCTAACCCACCAGCTAGGGAAGCCGAAACATAATAATAAAGAAACAAAACAACAAAACTTATAGAAATAGCATAAGTGTGAAATCCTAATACAACCAAATACTGCTAATACAAGGTAAGTTCCCTAGAAACTGGTAAATATGGAGTCATGAGCTTTACAACGGAACACAAGTCTGAACTAAATAATAATACTGTCTGAACTAAATAATAATACTGTCTGAACTGAAACAACAGTACATAAGAAAAGACAAGTGAAAACAGCGGCCAAGGATGCTGCTCTACCTCGCCTCTCGAAGATCAGTCCAACAAGAAAATCTACTGCTGATACAACACACACTATGTCTACGGAGCCTCTAATGATACACAAGAGTGATATGATGATGCCGGCAACAAGGCTCTGGCGATACCTCAAAACACAGCACATAAGGAACAAAAGATACAATACCTCAATATGAAGTGGGGCTCACCAAGTCAGTTGAGAAGAGGGTATACCGCTATCACTAATAGATGCCGCCTGTTGTGGAACCACCTACATCCATTAAAGATGCAGCGCCCTCGGTAAAAGAGACGTTAGTACATACGGAATAGTACTAGTATGTAAGACTAAACACCCTCTCTATAAATCGAGAAACAGTACATGGAGAAACAACATAGTATCAATGAGAACCCCAAACAATATATAAGCGTCAAGTTAAGATAGGGATAAATTTTCAAGTAAATAACAATGTTTTAGGTTGGGAGATCTTTACTACTAATTACACCACTATGTTTTTAACATGGAGTACGATCACGGCCCGTTCGACTAAGCCGTCTCACCCAAAGACATCCAATCACAACACCACCATGTGCGCGGCATGGTGTCCGATCTCAATCTGATCGGCTAAGCCGTCTCACCACAATGTTGTGTGGGTCGACATCACTTTACGCTAGCAATCATATCATCCCTATTAAGGGGAACAATCTTAACACATAGATCTCATCACATTAAGGGGAATAATATCAACACATCAATACGGGAATTTACCCCTCAATCACTCCTACACCGGCACATGTAGTTTCGGGGTTAGGTTATTTCAACCTACCCTTCATCGGTGACTAAATGATACTCCCAAAATATTTATTATAAAAAAATGAGTTACAGTTCATTTCATAATTTTTCACACATCTTTTAATTTCATTGGCACTAGTGGCCACAAATGTGATTTCGTTTTTCGCACGTCGGCCATATTTCATATTTCATACACACTTATTTCACTTTCAGGCATCATCATGTATTATCAACAACAAGGCATTTCTAATCAAGACTTTAAGTATACATATGAGCCATAAGAGTCTTAAGCACATTGAGTTTTCTTCCACAATTTGGCATAATAACTTTCGTTTGAAGCACGACTTGAAGTCATAAAATTTTAATACACACCATATTTGAACACATTCTCGGAGGATAACATATTGTGATAGGAGCATTCAGAACATATTTTGGACACGTATCTTTTTGACACAAAGCTTATTCAGAATAGTCAAATTTATAAGGAGTAACTCGGAACATGAGAAATAAGAACATGGGCCATCATACTTGAGACTTACGAGAACATCGTGGGATTCAATATTAAGAGAGAAGTTTAGCCAAGATACCTCGCTTTAGGTTTCCTTAGTTTAGTACAATGTCTAAATACTACTAGCAATGTCAATCTATAAGAAGATGATAAAAATTGAATCAAAATTAGAAGGATTCTCAGGATATAAGTATCTTGGGAATTTCGTCATACACCTATCATGCAAAATTGAATACAAGGCTTCTACAATGGCAATCCTTTCCTCCCTCAACCAATTTCAACTAGAATCTACCTGGAATAGTTAAACAACCCCACATACTACCCCCTAATGGCACATGCATGGCACATTTCCAACTTCACAACTTACTTTAACCCAGCACAGTTGCATGAAGGTTTTAGGACAAGGTCTTACCCGGATAGCCTATGGCCTAGTGAGTGATTCCCTTGAATCTTCAAGATTGTGCAAGAATTGATGAGCAAAAGGGGTTGGGGCGTCCGTTCTCTCTCTAAGATACTCCCCTCTCTCTAAAGTAGTCGTTTAAACAAGCCCAAATGACCCCCAAAGTTGTTTTATAAAAATGGGATCGGTTAAAATTTTCCCAAACTTAAGCCTACGAAATCGGGTCTGCGGTCGCAGACCGGACTGTAAAACAAATATGCGATCTGCAAAGGGGATCGCAAAAATGGTCCCAAAACTGGGTAGGTCTAGTCAGGTCTATGACCATTATGCGGCCCGCAGAATAGTTATGCGATCGCATAACGCGGCGCAAAATCTCCCTCTGGAAATCTTCATGCTGGTTCTACGACTGATGTGCGGCCCATGAAATGATTATGCAGCCGCATAATTGACCGCAAAATGTCCTTCAAAATATGACTCAGGTTCTGTTGCATTCTGCGGCCGATTTGCAATCCGCGAAGGGGTTCTGCAGTCGCATAGTTGACTGCCGAAATGCCATGTTTTGCAAAAATTTTCTTTCAACTCCCCGACATACTGTACAACCCAAAACGTTTGTAGCTCGGCATGCTATAAAATTCTCAAACACATTAGCCTACCTCGGCACCGCAAAACCTCGGGTTCTAGGTAAAATTTTATGGTTTCTTACATAACTGGTCCACACACCTGGATCTGCACATTTAAGTGCTGATTGTAGTATGAGTACAAGTGACCCAATGTACTCAATAAGTATCATAACTAAACTCGGCGAGGTAAAAGAAGCAAGAACGATATATGATACCTTCTATAACTTGTACAGTTTCATAAATCCTACATGTACAGAATAGTAATGTGATCATGTTTAAGGTATTGACATGACTATCTCTGTGTGTATGTGTACAATTACTCAATATCTCTGTTCAGTCACTGGTACATCATATAAGATGATATGCAGACAAATCAGATATTGAATCATGGAAATTGCAAGTAAAGATGAAATGCAATTCCAAATCTGGCCAGACTTTCCTCAACCTTTCCATATCTATACCAAATCACTGGTCAGATTTGCTCAATAACCGCGTGTACACCATCAGGAGAGAAATATGAGAGGGTGACCCTAGAGGGATGGATCCATATCCATATGCTGCACGGACAACTCATGTGCTAATAGAATCAACCGCACGGATAACTCACCTGTTGCACGGACAACTCACGTGCTAATAATATCAATAACCGGATCCGTACGGACAACTCACGTGCTGCACGGACAACTCACGTGCTAATAGAATCAACCGCATGGACAAGTGACGTGCTAATAATCACCATCCGCCCGGCATGGACACAGGCTAACTGTCATTCCCCGACCACAGGGAGTGCGGCCGACGCTCAACCGAGATACCCCGGTCAAGCAAGCCTTTACAATACCTTTTACCCAACTCACCCATCAATAAAGAGAAGGATACATTTCATTAATTAGACAGTAAGATGTCATGTGAATAACACCAGTTCATTTCTGTTAGTTACGTCATTAACAAGTCTCCAAAATAATACATTGTACAATCATAGTTAAAGCGGAACAGATGATACGATTACAACATTTTTAGTTTAACCTTCCCAAAAATAGATACAACCCACACTATGTCTACGTAGCCTCTAACAGAAACACAAGAGTGCTATGACAGAGCCGGTGACAAGGCCTCGGCTATAGCTCAAAACGCTATGTACAAGGATAAGAGATACGGGACCCCAAAATGAAGTGGGGTGCACCAAGTTAGCTGAGGAGAGGGTATGTTGCTATCACTGATCAATACTACTTGCTATGGATCCACATGCATCCATTAGAGATGCAGCGCCCCCGGCAAAAAGGACGTTAGTACATATGGAATAGTACTAGTATGTAAAACTAAACACCCTCTCAATAGAACGAGTAACAGTAAACGGAGAAAAAAATCATGAAATCAAATAAGAGACTCAAACAGTATCAAGGTGTTAAGTTAGGGGAAAGGTAAATTTCAAGTAGGTTTTAGTATTTTAAGTTGGGAGATCTTTAGCCCCGATACACCATCGTGTCTTATCACAAAGTCTGATCTCAGCCCGACCGGCTAAACCATCTCACCTCGAGACAAACACTCACAATACCACCATGTGTGCAGCATGGCGTCCGATCTCAACCCGATCGGCTAAGCCATCTCACCACAATGCTGTATGGGTCGACATCACCTCACATCTCGCTAGCAATAATCTCATCCCATTTAAGGAGAAACATATCAACACACCAATCTCTTCCCATATAAGGGGAAACAGTCTCATCACGTTAACACATGGATTTACCCCTCAATCACTCCTACACCGGCACGTGTAGTTTCGGGGTTAGATTGTTCCGACCTACCCTTCCTCGGTGGCTAAACGATACTCCCAAGGAATTTATTATTAAAACTATTTACCACTCAATTCATACTATTTTACATGTCATTCACTTTATTGGCATCATTGGCCATAACACATTATCATTCTTGGCACGTTGGTCGTACTTCATAATTCATGCTTACTATTCCACTTTCAAACATTAACATGGATTGTCAATAACAAACATTTCTATTCAAGACTTTAAGCACACATCTGAGAAATTTAGGGTCTTAGGCACATGTGATTTCTTACACAATTTGATATGATCACGTTCATTTGGGCTTGACTTGAAGTCACAACAATTTAATACATAATCGTACTTTGAACACGCTCCCGAAAAATAACATAACATGATAAGAATATTCCGGAACACATTTTGAACATATTCATATAAATACATCTTTCGACACCAAACTTATTCATAAAAGTCTATTCATAATGGACAACTCTGGACTTACAAGAACATCGTGGGAATTCCATTCTTAGAGATAAGTTTAGCCAACATACCTTGCCTCGAGCTTTTTAAATTACTACAATGTTTCGGAAATATTTGCCACTTTGAACTATTTAGAGATATAGCAAAATTGAACACAAATTAGGAACGAGTTCATAGTTCCAGCTCACTTGAGAATTTTATCAAACACTAGGTGAGCATTAAGGTTTCAAGGTCCTCCTATGGTGGATTCTTTCACCCCACTACCCAAAGTTCACCCAAAAGCGCTCAACAATCTTCCCACTACCCTTGATGGTACATGCATGTAAAATAAACAATTCCCACATCTAAGAATTGCTTGGATAATTACCTATTTTCAATTAAAATCATGAAATTGAGGGTTATGGAGTAGAACCTTACCTCTAGGATGAAGACCTAGTGAATTCTTCTTGCAAATTCTTCAACTTTGAGCAAGAATTGATGGATGATGAGCTTAGGAACTTCCCCTCTCACTCTATGGCACTCCCTATCTCTAGAAATATATGTTTTTCCCTTTTAAAATGATCCCAAGGCTGTCTTATAAGAATGGGGTCGAGTTCAAAAATTAGAAAAAATGAAGCCCCGATGCAGCTCTATGGTCGCATATGCGACCACATAACGCTTTTGCGGTCCGCAAAATGGACCTCATAATGGCCCTCCAGAACTGGGAACCGCTGCCTCACTCTACAACCGGTCTGCAGTCCGCAGACCTGTTCTGCGGTAGCATAATGCGCCGCAGAACGTCCCTCCAGATTTGTTTTGTATTAAATCTATGAGGGGTTATGCGACCCGCAAGCTCGCCTTGTATTTCCAAAACTTTTCTTCAACTCCCCAACGCATAAGCCTACTTCGGCACCACGGAAACCCGGGTGTTAGGTAAAATTTTATGGGGCCTTACATCCTCCCTCACTTAAGATCATTCGTCCTCGAATGAGGGCTAAAATCCACCATTAGAAACCAATGTAACTCAGCTGCTATAACACACCAACAGTTCCAACTTTTGACTAACTCTCCAAATTTCCAAAATCTTTGCCAGAGTTTCCCCTATAACCAACCCTAACACCAAAACATGGCAATATATCAACCCTAACAACATATACATGACAACGACGCAATATATCATAAAAATAATGGCAACCATGGCCTTACGAGCAGTATAACACCAAAAGGGAACACCCTTAAAATCAACTATACAGATGATACATAATTCATATAAGGTAAACTCTTAACATTCTCATAGAACACAACTTCATAAATACATTACTATTTAAACAAATTAGGGTATTTCTTTTTCATTTCTTCCTCGGCCTCCCAGGTGGCCTCTTCGACTCATTGGTTTTGCCACAACACTTTCACGGAGACAATCTCTTTATTCCTCAATTTTTGAACTTGCCTATCAAGAATGGCAACTAGAATTTCTTCATATGTCAATTCTTCGTTAACCTCAATAGTCTCAACCGGAACAATAAGGGACGGATCCCCAACCACCTTCTTCAACATGGATACGTGGAACACCGGGTACACTAAAGACATCTCTGGAGGTAGTTCTAGCATATAAGCCACTTAACCGATCCTCTGAATAATTCTGTAAGGCCCGACATACCTTGGACTCAATTTCCCCTTCTTACCAAACTGCACTACCCCCTTCATGGGGGGAAACCTTCAAGAATACCTAATCATCCTCTTGGAACTCCAAATCCCTACGATGTATATCTGAATAGGACTTCTGACGACTCTGGGCAGTTTTTAACCGTTCTGTAATAATCTTAACCTTCTCTATAGCCCGATGCACGAGGTCTGGACCTATCAACTTTGCTTCCCCAATCTCGAACCACCCAATGGGAGATCTACATCTCTTATCATATAAATCCTTGAACGGTGCCATCTGAATGCTAGCATGATAACTATTGTTGTAGGCAAACTCTATGAGCGGCAAATGATCATCCCAGCTACCCCTAAAGTCAAGAAAACAAGTGCGCAACATATCCTCTAGCATATGAATAGTCTGCTTTGCTTGCCCATTAATCTGCGGGTGAAAGGCTGTACTAAGATTCACTTGAGTACCCAAACCTTGCTGAAACGTCTTCCAAAAATTAGCCGTGAACTGTGCCCCTCGATCTGAGATAACAAAAGCTAGAGTGCCATGCAACCTGACTATTTCCTTGATATACAAATGAGCATACTATTTTGTTGTATCTGTAGCCTTAACGGGTAAGAAGTGTGCTAATTTCGTGGGTCGGTCCATAATTACCCAAATCGAGTCGAACCTGCGAAGAGTGCGAGGTAGTCCTACCACAAAGTTCATATTGATCATCTCCTATTTGCATATCAAAATTTCTGTATTTTGTGCCAACCCACCGAGCCTTTGGTGTTCGGCCTTCACTTGCTGACAATTTGGACATCTTGACACAAAGTCCGCTACATTCCTCTTCATATCATTCCACCATTAGACTTCCCTAAGATCATGGAATACCTATAAGTGTGAGCCTCGGTCATGATTCTTTCTCGGAGACCATCCACATTTGGAGCACATAGTCGCCTTTGGTACCTTAGTGTACCCTAATCCACGCCAAGAGAAAAGGCCATGGTATTATGTTTATGAATTCCCTCCTTCAATTGTACCAATAATGGGTCGTTGTATTGCTTCTCCTTGACTTCCACCACTAGCCACCCGATGAACCTCCTTGGCCAACAGCCTTTGATATGCCTCCAAGTGAGCCAAACTACCCATAGATTTCCGGCTAAGAGTATCCGCCACAACATTAGCCTTCCCCGGATGATACAGAATATCGATGTCGTAATCCTTGAGTAACTCAAGCCATATTCTCTGCCTCAGATTCAATTCCTTCTATTTGAAAATATATTGAAGGCTCTTATGGTTCGTGAATATATCCATATGGACCCCATACAAGTAATGACGCCAAATCTTCAACGCAAAGACCACCGCTGCAAGCTCTAAGTCATGGGTTGGATAGTTCTTTTCATGATTCTTGAGTTGTCTAGAAGCATAAGCTATCACCTTTCCATGTTGCATTAATAAACACTCAAGTCCGATTCTTGAAGCATCACAATATACCAGAAACCCGCATGTACCCTCTGGTAGAGTAAATACCACTGCCGTAGTCAATCTTGATTTCAACTCCTGGAAGCTACTTTCACAAGCATCTGACCATTGGAACTTAACAGCCTTTTGCGTCACTTTAGTCAACGGAGAGGCAAGAGTAGAGAACCCCTCCACAAACTTCCTGTAATATCCAGTTAAGCCAAAGAAACTGCGAATCTCTATTGGGGTAGTAGTTCTAGGCCAATGCTTCACAGCTGCAATCTTCTGAGGATCCACCTCTATTCCTTCTATGGAGACGACATGACCTAAGAACGTGACAAATTCAAGCCAAAATTCACATTTTGAAAACTTCGCATACAACTTTTGCTGATATAGGGTATGTAGAACCGCCCTGAGATGACCGGCATGGTCCTCTCGACTTCGCGAATATACAAGGATAACGTTAATAAACACTATCACGAATGAGTCAAGAAAAGTCTTGAAGACTCAATTTATAAGATCCATGAAGGCCGTCGGGGCATTTGTTAGCCCACGCATAAGCCTACTTTGGCACCACGAAACCCCGGGTCTTAGGTAAAATTTTACGGGGCTTTACACTGCCAGTCCAGCTCATAACACCGAGAAAGCAAATATGCGGGAATACATGTACATGATCAATTATTATCAAGTTTCATACTCCTGGACTGGTATATATAACATGCTATAATGTAGGCATGTTCAATGTATGCTATCGCAGCTAGGGCAAAGAATTCCCATCAAGAAATAGCAGTTTCTCAGGTTCAATCGGAAGAAATAACTCAACGAAATCTCAAAGATGGTGCAAATATCTCCCAGAAGGGTAAACATAGGGGAAAACATCTCAACTTGAAGCTTAGAAATCATTCCAAGGCATATCATAGCCTAAGCACTACCCAAGCATGGAAATAGTGCCCCAGTACATGCAAATAGCCTCAACCCCACACATATGCGCCACCCATAGCACATAGCTATCACAAATAATTCCGGCAACTAATGCCTCAACCAAGTTTAGATAATATACTTAACTCAAGCAAGCCAATTCACTACTCTAACAAGCCCTTCCTGTGCGTATCGACCTCCATACGATCCGAATCTAACCAAACCAACAAAATATAGTTAATAAAATCCATAGGAATTGATTCCAAATGATAAAGCTAAGATCTTTAGCAAAAATCAAATAGTAAACCCAAAAGGTCAACCACCGGCCCGCACCTCGGAAACTCGACAAAATTTACAAATTCCAGACACCATTCGATTACGAGTCCAACCAAACAAAAATCACCCAATTCTGACCTCAAATCGACCTTCAAACCTCCATTTTTCATTTTTGAAACGTTTCCACAAAATCCCTATTTGTTCACTTTAATTCTCTAATTAAATGCTAAAAACAATGATGGAATCATGAAATAATAATAAATCCGAGTCAAAAACACTTACCCCGTTCCAAACCTTAAAAATCCCCTCCAAAATTGCCCAAAACCGAGCTCTACAACTCAAAATATGAAATATTAACTCTAACCCTCGATTTGGGTTTTTAATATTCTGCCCAGGTGCTTGCCCTTCGCGAATGTGGAAGAAGCCTCGCGTTTGCGAAGTACAACTTCGCCTTCAGTCAAAAGTCCCCTTCGCGAATGTGACGTCCCAGCCGCAAACGCGATGACGAACTAGACCACGCCTACGCAGACACGAGACCTCCCTCGCGAGTGCAAAGGCTTAAGCCCTAGTGCCCCCTAGCCAACCTCCCTTCTACGCAAACACGATCACCCTCTCGCGTTCGCGAAGGGCACTGACCTCCAAATCTTTGCGAACACGCTCCTTTCTTTGCGAATGCGAAGAAGCATGCACCAGACACCAGATCATCTGTCCAAACATGAAGAGATTGGTCTAAAACTTGTTTGTAATACACCCGAGGCCCCCGGGACCTCAACCAATCATTCCAACAAGTCGTAAAATACAATAGTAACTCGCTCGAAACCTCAAATCACATCAAACAACACCAAAACCACGAATCACACATCGATTCAAGCCTAATGAACTAATGAACTTCCAACTTCTAAAACAAATGCCGAATCATATCAAACTAACTCCGAATGACCTAAAAGTTTGCACACAAGTCATAAATGAAACAATGGACCTATTCAAACTTTCGCAACCAAAATACGACCCCAATATCAACAAAGTAAACTATCGGTCAAACCTCTCAACTTTCCAAACCTTAACTTTCCAACTTTCGCCAATTCAAGCCAAAACGACCCGTGGACCTCCAAATCAGTATACGAACATACTCCTAAGTCCAAAATCACCATTTGAAGATATCAGGACCATCAAAACTCCATTCCAAATCTTTTACACAAAAGTCAAACTCCGTCAACTCTTTCAACTTAAGCTTCCAACCTTGGGACTAAGTGTCCCAAATCACTTCAAAACTTACCCAGAACTAATCCAACCACCCCGGCAAGTCACATAACCACAAATGAACATAGAAAGAGCGATAAATAGGGGAACAGGGCTACAATAAACAAAATGATCGGTGGGGTCATTACATGATCACTCGACACATCCCTACGAAACTATACATAATATGGCCCATTGTCTTTAAGTACTTTTACATAATCACTAGCCCGATTCAAAATGAATTGGAGGGGTTTATATACACTTTTTTCCTCCAATATTTTGTATTCCTGTATTTTCTCTTCTTTTTTATAAATATTTTCAACACCCTCCATAAATTGGCATTTCCGGCAAGTGGCTCTCTCAATATACACGTGCACCTTTTGGCCTTTCTATAATTCCACTCAAAAGCTACCCAATTTAATTCCTTACTCTTCTAGCGACTTAAGTTCTTTCGGAGGTAAAGGTCAAAATTGGTCAACTCTTCTAACTTAAAGCTTCCTAGTTGAGAATCATTCTTCCAAATCAATCCTGAATCTTCCGAAAACCAGAACTGACGAATCCCACAAGTTGTAATAAATCATACGAAGCTACTCATACCCTCAAACCACCGAACAAAATTCAAATGCTCAAAATGACCGGCCGGGTCGTTATATTCCCCTCCCCCCAACTTAAATATACGTTCATCCTTGAACATGCCAAGAGTCGCAACAAATCCATCACAATACTGAATCAACTCACCATACATATACCCATGGGTGATCCCACATCACCCCAACCATGTAAGCCTGACAACACAACATAGTTGAAGATTCTTACTTCAACCTTAATACATAAGCCTTAGAATCAAATATCCAACATCTGGAATTTATTACAAGACCCGAATCTCACTTCCACACACTGTACAAGTCTGAACAAGGTGTATAAATACATAACCATAACTCAAGATATATTCACATAATTTTTCCCACATAACTCAGATACTCGTAGTAATAACTTTCGATCACAATAGTTGCTCAATAAAATATCTGATAAAGGTAACAAACCTCATATCAAATAAAACCTTGTTCTAAAACTTCATGCACTACCAATAATAAAAAAAACACGCAGAAACTCATAACCACTCATCAGATCAACAAGTTGTGGAGCTTTGTCGCCCAACAAGAACCATAACCTAATTCTAAGCTTACTAGTGACATTATTCTTCCAAACATACCATATTTAAATTCGATAGCAGTCATTCCAGGTCCAATGACCTCATGTCATAAAATACAAGATGCTCTACTGACATGCCACACCAGTACTACCTAAAGCCACAAACCATGCAATCCATGCACCAACAAACAACAACTCAAATGTACCTAAAAATGGAAAGAGAATCAAATGAGAGAACTATCCCACAAGCTCAGTAGGTACCACCACAAGCGCAATGCTATAAACCCATCACAAAAAGGAGAACCAAAACACATGAAATTAACACAAAGGATCATATCCCAACATAACTCCGCTGCGATGCGTGACCCCATCCAAACACCGGTCCACATGAATACCTCAAGCCATAATGCTCAACATCAACAACCATACACAAATCAATAACAAATGTATTAAGTGCATGACCATAACCATGGAGAAACATATAGAATAATATACCACAAACAGCAACGGCCATAACCAAGGCGCAATCAATCATTCGACACCCCAAGAATCATCTCGCTCGAATTCTGCCACAAGGCCCAATAAAACCGCATCATGTGTTCAAATAGCCAACATATCAAAACCCATAGTATCATAGAAGATTAACACATAGAATATATTAGAACACGAACAAGCACAACTCTAACCGAATGATACACCTCAACAATAGCAGGGCTGCATAAACAAACCTGATCCGATATAAAATACACATCCTCCCTAGGCCTACCAATGGGCCCCCAAATTGATTTCAATCCTCCCGAAATAGGTAGAAAACCTTCCCAAATATCGTCTATAACTTATCCTTAACACATACCATCAACTGTCTAACTCTGGCCATATCTTCATAGTCTGCAACCAAGGAACAATGTGCCTATGAGAACCCTCCTAGTCTCCAAATCCCTAGAATACATGAATCATCATATCCGGTCCTGACTCGACCACCCAAATGACCGACACGTTGCTCATGCATATACACCTCACGAGAAATACTTACTTAATCCTTCCATGCAACATAGAAAAATTTGAATAGCTTTTTTATTGCAAGCATATATAAAGGGGGCAGATGTGTTGAAGCTCAGCCAGCCTCCCTCGTGTGTGCTGCCACCAAGCTGCACCAAGTGAGCCACTTTGAGGGGGAACCTTAAGGGCATGCTTGGAAATCTCAAAAGAGTGCCTTAGGTATCCATACGAGCTTGGGAACTCTATGGACGGTGTTGTCGACCAATTTTGACCCTCCCCTTTTAAATTAATTTTTTTACACTCATTAATCAACAATAAATGTAGTGAAGTATTTTTAAATTAATAACACCTATTTTCTTAAAATAAAATGATATGACACATATGATAATAGTTAGTAATACTAATTCTACAATCAGTAGTAATTTAGTCTTAAATATTTATAAATTATACTACTGTTACTACTTTAATTAATTAAACTAACTTTCATATTTTATAAACAAGTATTACCATTACTTTAATAATTTAGTCACAAATTCATATTAACTTTATTGCTTTGAATAGCCAAAATTAGCTTTTACAATTTAATTGACGAAGTATTATAATTATTTTTGACATCCAATTAATCACATTAATTAACTAACAATACATTTGATAATTATATTTTATTATATTTTATTAGGATTAATTAAGTCTAATTACTTTAATTATAAAAGTGGTCAAAAACTTAAATAGACTACAATTGCAAATGTTTAATTTAATTCAATGTTGCTATAAATTCAATTCCTATCCAGCTTATTTGGCCTAAAACACAGTGTCACAACCCAAAATGCACTAGTCGTGATGGCACCAAACGTATCCCGCTGGGTAATCCAAACAACAGTTCCACAATTCCAATAAAGATAAATAAGAACTCATTAAATGAAATAACTGAACGTCTATACAGTAACCCAAGGATTGGTAGTACAAGTCATGATCCACTAAAATTTAGATTTATAATGCTGATATAAAAATAAATACAACATCTGTTTGAAATGTACATAAACAGATTTGAATCTAAAACTACCAAGAACAAGTGACAGCTATATCCGGGAAAACAGGTACATCTTCAATGCCAACTCCTGCCATACATAGCAACATCAACTCCAAGATCTGCACGCAAGGTGCATAAGTTCAGTATGAGTACAACTGATTCCATGTACGCAATAAGCAACAAGCCTGACCTTATGTTGAAAGAAGTGACGAGCTCGGAAAAAGGTCAGTATCCAAAGAATATCCTGCTCAGCTTGATCACAGTTATAGGAAAGTAGACATGCTTTTAAAGTATGACAGTCAAAGTCCAAATCTTACCACTGAAATCAACTAAACACGAGTTTATCAAAAGAACTGTATTTTCCATGTCACAACAACAAATAAGATTTTTTTTTTTACCAATTAGCATGAAGAAAGTACATCTCTATGCCTACATATCAATATACATGTCAAGTCATGAATTACCATATACCGTGTAGGATGAGGAATATACATCTCTATGCTTTTATGTCAAATATACATATAAACTTAATATCTTCACGGTGAAAACATCAAGAATAACCACACTTAGCATGCTCATGGTGCCTGGCACAAGGCCCTCACCATCACAAATAGTAACACTTAGCACTGTATGGGTGCCTGGCATAAACTCCCCTCATCAAAGCACGTTTATATAACAGTGTTCCTATGCCCATTGCTGGTATGTCAGACTCCGGAGGGGCGGATCCTGTCCAAGCGCTAATCATAGTCACATAGTCCAATCGTGGGCTTACTGAACGTGCAACCTCAAAATCAGTAACACTTAGCCCAATGTGGGGCCTGGCATTCGCGCCACCTCAATAACAATATAACCGTTACGGGGTGCAACCCGATCTAACATAACTCACAACATGGCTCCACGGCCCACATCAGTCATCAATCCTCTCAAGTCTTCTTATGTCAACATCTCACAAAACACAAACCAATTATATATCACAGAATATCACAATGTGACTTAAATACTACTCAAACAGGTGTCTCGTACAAAGACACCAATAACATATGAGATAGAATATCAGAAGTGCACGGAGATAGATATATAACATGCAGATATAACTATCATGACTAAACAATATGACTACGGCTATGAAAAATATCTCAACATGAGACAAATAGCCCTATCATGTCTCAAATAATTAAATAGATAGCATAGACATGATTTCTAGCATTAATAATAATGCGCGTAGTCATACAAGTGGAGAAAGCATGATATTAAAGTAGTATGATAGAAAAACAAGGCATATAATAGCCTAAGAACTACCCGGATCATGAATACCCCGTTGCACGCACACACGCCCGTCACCTAGCACGTGCGACACCCCAACACATCTCAAAAATCATATTTCTCAGGGATAATTACCCTAAAATCCAATTTTAGATATGCCCAGAATTTCATTTGGATGTTCCTAAAATGTTTTGGCGCTAATTGGCAAAAGTTGGCTAATTGAAGGTTTGCAAAGTTCGTAAGTTTGACCGGGAATTGAATTTGATGATATCGCATTCCGATTGTCATTACGGGAGTTGGAATAGGTTTTTTTATATAATTTGGAACTTGTGTGAAAAATTTGAGATCATTCCGAGTTGATTTGATATGGTTCGGCACGAGTTTTGGAAGTTGAAAGTTCGAAAGTTCATTAACTTTGATTTGAGGTGAGATTGATGATTTTTATGTTGTTATATGCGATAGAGACCTCAAATAGGCCTGTGTTATATTTTGGGACTTGTTGGTATGTTAGGACATGGTCCTGAGGGGCTCGGGTGAGTTTTGGACGTGTTTCAGATCATTTGGGAATATGTTGGCTAATGCTAGTTTTTGGTAGGATCTGATATGGTCGCACCTGCGGAGCTATGGGTAGTACATGCGGTGTCCGCAAATGCGGACTAATGGGCGCATAAGAGAAGCATGTATGGGAGAGGAGAAGACCGCAGGAGAGGAAAGTTGGGCGCATCTGTGCTTCCGCATGACTGGACCCTTGATTGTAGAAGCGGGATGTCAGATTGGTAGGGACTTTCACAGAAGTGAAATTATAGTCGCAACTGCAATGTCACAAAAGCAGAGATTTGTCCGTAGGTGTGGGAGGTTGGGGCTTCAGTGAATTCCACAGAAGAGAAGATTTTGTCACAGAAGGGATGCCGCAGAAGAGACTGATGGTTTACATATGTGAAAATGCTGGGCAGAACATTTTATATTCGAGGGTTGAGTTATCTTATCCCATTTTGAATTGGGGAGCTCGGATTTGGGTGCTTTTCGAGAGAATTGTCTCCACATGGATTGGGGTAACTGTCTTTGACTCGAAATTTTTTATTTTACATGATTCTGTCTTCGATTTTTGCATTTTATTGATGATTCAAAAAGAGAAAGTGGGGGTTTTGTCTAAAGTTTTCTAAAGTGAATAATCGGGTTTTGAACATTGACCCGGAGTTGGAATTGATTGAAATAGGTATGGTTGTACTCTTATTCGAAAGGGTTGTTGGAATTTGTGAGTTTTGTCGGGTTCCAGTGTGCGGGCCCGAGTTGACTCTTAGTATTTAATTAAAGATTCATCTTTTATCACTTGGGTTTGTCTCCTATGGCATTATTTGATGTTTTTGAGTTGCTATTGCCTAGTTTCGAGCCATTCGGAGGTTGGTTCGCGCAGGATGGCATTTCTAGAGTACTGTTTGGCTTGCTCAGCATTTGACGTAGCTTGTTCTCTGGAGCTACTATATCCGCCACACCTCCTCCAGCTTGAGGCAGTCCAGCACCCGCAGGGCATGGTGCAGCTAGGGGTAGTGCACAGAGTTCGGGAGGATCCAACCATTTTTATGTTATGAGGGTTCCCTAGATGTTGCCACAAGTATATTGATTGTCCAATCTCATAATGTATATTCTCTTATTGATCCTGGTTCCACTTTATCCTATGTCACTCCTTATGTTGCTATGGAATTTGGGATGGAACAGAATAACTTCAAGAGCCGTTCTGTGTATCTACTACGGTTGGTTAGTGTCACGCCCCAACTTCGAGGAGCGCGACCGGCGCTCAACCGAGTGAACCCGGTCGAGCAAGCCTATTAAACCTTTCCTACCCGACTCATTCATAATCCAAAAAGAGAACGCATCACCATTCGTTAAACAGGGGAGAGATCAGTTATATAAATATATAAACGTTGCTAGTTCATTTTTTCCTTACATACATTATGCCATAGTTAAGTTTCCAAAAGCACATACGGTTTACAATTTAGTGGAAAAGAGTTTCAAAATACAACTTGATCCAATGACCACCCCGACATTCATACATGACCCACATAAACGTCTACGGAGCCTCTAAAGGTACAAAAGACCAACATGACAATGCCGGCAACAAGGCCCCGGCTATACCTCAAAATGTGAAAACTTATACAAAAGAAGAACTACATGACCCCTGGAAGAAATGGGGCTCACCAAGACTGTTGTGAGGAGAGAAAGAGAACACCACTATCTGCGATCGACACTATCTGCGATGGAACCACCTACATCTATTCAAAGATATAGCGTCCCCCGGAAAAAAGGGACATTAGCACTGTCGAATAGTACTAGTATGTAAGGGCAAACACCAATCTTAGTAGAATGAACAGTGAAACAAAGAGAAGACAGTCATAATAATATAAAAGTGCTTCACAAAACACAAAGAAACACCAAGTAAGGATCACATACTTTTCGAGTTAATCTTTCCGTCTTTTTAGGTTAATAATCTTTAGTGCCAAATGCCACAACTCACAATGCCACTGTGTTTTTACACGGAGTCCAGTCTCGGCCCGACCGGCTAAGCCATCTCAAGTGAAACATATCCATATCCACAATGTAAATCAATAATTCCATCACAAATTCCACCATGTGTACAGTATGGCATCCGATCTCAGCCCGATCCGCTAAGCCATCTCACTTGAGATATAACCTCTTTCAATTGTTCACTCAAATCACATTTCTTTCCCATCTTTCATTACATGGCACAAACAGCCTCATTTATTAGGTAGTTCCTGACACTTGGGCACATTTTACAATTCAAGTCTTTCCCTTTTTATTCGTTCAAATAACATCATCATTCATGTCGATAAATACCATCACATAAGGCATTGCACACATAAGGGAAATAGCTTGAAAAATCATAATTACGTTCTCAAATAGCATGATGACATGGTAAACATCTAGAATAATTAGGGAGCATGAATCTTTCAATCCAATACACTAAGGCAAACAATTCTAGTATGATCAAGTCGGAACTTATACCAATTATTCGGACACCAGGAGTTCGATTCTAAGAAGAAGAGAGTTATCCATACATACCTCAATCGAGCTTCTTTGACTCTACAATTATCTGGAACTCTTAGCAACCTCAATCTATTTTTAGCGATATAACAAGTTGAACCAAAATTAGGAAGACATTCATAGTTTTATCCCACTTAAACATTTTATCAAATACTAAGTGTGTATTAAGGTTTCAAGGTTCTTTTCATGGGAGGTTTCATCTTTCATAACCCATTCATCTCCATTCTTAGCTTATATTATCCCTACACCCTTTTATCTTACATGCATGCAATGTAATCACCCCCATCCCCATGAAGTGTCACACTAGTACCCCATTATAGCTATGTTTGGAATTAAGAGCTGGGGTGATGAAGTTTTACCTTTTAGGATGAAGAATTTGGTGCCCTACTTGAATATTTCCAAAGCTTTAAGTGATTATTGAAGATCAATTTGATGAAAATTAGGCCCTCTCTCTAGAACTCTCTCTCTCATTCTAGAAAATATCAAAAATGGGCTCAAACTGGTCTAAAGGGGTGTTTTAACGGAATAGGTGTCGGGTTTTAAATTATGAAAATGGGTGCCCCGACACAGATCTGCGGTCGCATATGTGACCGCATAATGGTTATGCGGTCCGCAAAGTGACCGCAGAAATAGCCCTCAGGGGCTTGAATTTTCTGACTGTGTATGCGACCAGTATGCGGTTCGCATACCTGTTCTTCGATCTCATAATGCACCGTAGAACTCTCCTTCGCAAAGGTTCAAGGCAGATATGCAATCAGTATGCGGCCCGCAAAGCGATTATGCGATCGTAAAATTGGGCCGCATAACTGGCCTCAAAATTGGCCAATTTTCTGCTTCACTCTGTGGCTATTATGCTGTCCACAGAGTGGTTATGCGCCCGCATAATGGGCCGCAGAAATGCGTTCTTCTGTGAAATATTTTCCTCTATGTTCGAAGGGTACCGTTCACTCCAAAACGTCCGAACCGTGGCGAGTAAGCTCGCCGCGAAGAATTTCTACTATAATAACGTAGGAATCTATCTTGGCACCACGAAACTCCGAGTTTTTGGTTTAAATTTTTACGGGTCCTTAAATCCTCCCCCACTTAAGATCATTCGTCCTCGAATGATGATCAAGGTTCACTTAACACAGTTTCAGTTATACCACATACCATTAGCCCCAAATTCGCCTAACTTCCTAATTTTTTGAAAAGTTTTGCCAGAGTTTCCTTTATATTTAGGCCTATACACCTTCCAGGGAGCCCCCGAAACACACCTTAGCAACATATATAGGATTAAATGACACAACAAAACGCAAAATAACACCAACCAAAGCCTCATGGGGGACATATAACTAGAAAGGAGTGTCTTTATATTAGCCGAACAAGTGATACAAAATTTAGGGGGGACAACTTTGTAGAGCTATTACATGGCTATTCAAATAAATGAGGGTACTTCTTTTTCATTTCATTCTCGGCTTCCCAAGTAGCTTCTTCGACTTGTTGGTTTCGCCATAATACCTTTACAGATGCAATTGCTTTGTTCCTCAACTTTCGGACATGTTTATTAAGGATAGCAACCAGAATCTCTTTATATGACAATTCTTCACTAACCTCGATGGTCTCAACCGGCACAATAGCAGACGGATCTCCAACTAGCTTCTTCAACATGGACACATGGAATACCGGGTGCACTAATGACATCTCAGGTAGTAGCTCAAGCTTGTACGCCACCTGACCTATCCTTTGAATGATTCTATACTGCCCGACATACCTCGGACTTAATTTCCCTTTCTTTCCAAACCACATGATCCCCTTCATGGGAGATACCTTCCAGAACACCCAATCATCTTCCTTGAACTCCAAGTCTCTGCGACTAACATCCGAATAGGATTTTTGATGACTCTGAGCAGTTTTTAACCACTCTTTTATGATCTTAACCTTTTCCATAGCCTGATGCACAAGGTCTGGTCCTATTAGTTCAGCTTCTCCAACCTCGAACCACCCAATCGGCGATCTACATCTTCTACCATACAAGGCCTCAAATGGCACCGGCAGAATTGAAGGAACTAAAGGAACAATTGAAGGATTTGTTAGAGAAGGGTTTCATCCGGCCTTGGGTTGCACCGGTCCTCTTTGCAAGGAAGAAAGATGGGTCACTGAGAATGTGTATTGACTATCGGCAACTCAACAAGGTCACGATCAAGAATAAGTACCCACTGCCAAGGATAGATGACTTGTTTGACCAATTGCAGGGTGCTAGGTACTTCTCCAAAATTGATTTAAGATCTGACTATCACCAATTGAAGACTAGGGAATAGGATATTCCGAAAATAGCTTTCAGGACCCAATGTGGGCACTTTGAATTTTTGGTGATGTCTTTTAGGCTACCAAATGCCCCGACAGCTTTCATGGATCTTATGAACCGAGTCTTCAAGCCTTTTCTCATCTCCTTTGTGATAGTGTTCATTGACGATATTCTTGTATATTCACGAAGTCGAGAGAACCATGCCGATCATCTCAGGGCAGTTCTGCAGACTCTTTATCAGCATAAGTTGTATGTGAAGTTTTCAAAGTATGAATTTTGGCATGAATCCATCACATTCTTGGGTGATGTTGTCTCCATAGAAGGAATTAAGGTTGATCCTCAGAAGATTGCAACGGTGAAGAATTGGCCTAGACCTACGACCCCAACATAGATTCGCAGTTTCTTAGGCTTAGTTGGGTATACAGGAAGTTTGTGGAGGGGTTCTCTACTCTTGCCTCTCCACTGACTAAATTGACACAGAAGGCAGTTAAGTTCCAATGGTCAGATGCTTTTGAAACGAGCTTCCAAAAGTTGAAATCAAGATTGACTATGGCATCTGTGTTGACCCTACCAGAGGGTACAAATGGGTATGTGGTATGTTGTGATGCTTCAAGGATCGGACTTGGGTGTGTAGTGATGCAACATGGCAAGGTGATCGCTTATGCCTATAGGCAACTCAAGAATCATGAAAAGAACTATCCAACACATGACTTAGAGCTTGCAGCAGTGGTTTTCACATTGAAGATTTGGCGTCATTATTTGTATGGGGTCCATGTGGATATATTCATGGATCATAAGAGCCTTCAATACATTTTCAAACAAAAGGAATTGAACCTGAGGCAGAGAAGATGGCTTGAGTTACTCAAGGACTACGACATCGATATTCTATATCATCCGGGGAAGGCTAATGTTGTGGCGGATGCTCTTAGCCAGAAATCTATAGGTAGTTTGGCTCACTTGGAAGCGTATCAAAGGTCGTTGGCCAAGGGGGTTCATCGGTTGGCTAGTTTGAGAGTTCGTCATGCGGACTCTCGTGAATGAGGGGTAATTGTGCAAAATAGGGTTGAATCATCGCTTGTTATGGAAGTCAAGGAGAAGCAATACGATGATCCTTTGTTGGTACAGTTGAAAGAGGGGATTCATAAACATAAAACCATGGCTTTTTCTATTGGCATGGATGATTGTACACTAAGGTACCAAGGGTGATTATGTGTTCCAAATATAGATGGTCTCCAGGAAAGAATCATGACCGAGGCTCACAGTTCTAGGTAATCCATGAACTTGGGCTCTACAAAGATGTATCATGATCTTAAGGAAGTCTATTGGTGGAATGATATAAAGAGGAATGTAGCGGACTTTGTGGCAAGATGTCCAAATTGTCAACAAGTGAAGGCCGAACACCAAAGGCCCTGTGGGTTGGCACAAAAAATCGAGGTTCCAATGTGGAAGTAGGAGATGATCAACATGGAACTTGTGGTAAGACTACCCTGCACGCCTCACAAATTTGACTTGATTTGGGTGATTGTGGATCGACTCACGAAATCAGCACACTTCTTACCTGTTAAGGCTACCGACACAGCAGAACAGTATGCTCAGTTGTATATCAAGGAAATAGTCAGGTTGCATGGCACATCAATTTCTATCATCTCAGATCGAGGGGCACAGTTCACAACTATCGTTTGGAGGAAATTTCAGCAAGGTTTGGATACTCAGGTGAATCTTAGTACAACCTTTCATCCACAGACTGATGGGAAAGGTGAGCAGACTATTCAGATGCTGGAGGATATGTTGCGCGCTTATGTTCATGACTTCAAGGGTAGTTGGGATGATCATTTGCCGCTCATAAAATTTTCCTACAACAACAGTTATCATGCTAGCATTCAGATGGCACCGTTTGAGGCTTTATATGGTAGGAGATATATATCTCCCATTGGATAATTCGAGATTGGGGAAGCAGAGTTAATAGGGCCAAACCTCGTGCATTAGGCTATGGAGAAGGTTAAGATCATTATGGAACTATTGAAAACTGCTCAGAGTCATCAGAAGTCCTATTCGGATGTGCGTCGCGCGGATTTGGAGTTCAAAGAGGTTGATTGGGTATTCTTGAAGGTTTCCCCCATGAAGGGTATAATGCGGTTTGGTAAGAAAGGGAAGTTGAGTCTGAGGTATGTCGGACCGTACATAATCATTCAGAGGATTAGTCGGGTGGCTTACAAGCTTGAACTATCTCCAGAGATGTCTTTAGTGCACCCGTTGTTTTATGTGTCCATGTTGAAGAAGGTGGTTGGAGACCCATAGCTTATTGTTCCAGTTGAGACTATTGAGGTTAATGAAGAATTTACTTATGGGGAGATTCCACTTGCCATTCTTGATAGGCAGGTTCTAAAGCTGAGAAATAAGGAGATTGCCTCCGTGAAAGTGCTATGGAACTAACAGGTTGAAGAGGCCACCTGGGAGGTCGAGGAAGAGATGAAGAAGAAGTACCCTCATTTGTTTGAATATCTATGTAAATAAGTAGTTTTGTTCTATGAAAATGTTGAGAGCTTACCTTCTATGAATTATGTATCACTTGTCCCGTTAATGTTAGGGGTGTTCCTTCCTGGTAATATATATCGCTCATGAGGCCACGGTTGGTGTTGTCTTCATGTTATGTTACGTCATTGGATTATGTATATTTTGTTAGGTTTGGTTTCTGGGTTTCTCTGACAGGTGGATAGGCCCAGTTATAGGAGAAACTCTGCCGAAATTTCTAGAGATTTGGGGAGTTAGTCAAAATTTTGGAACTGCGGGTGTGTGAATTAAGAGTTGAATCACATTGGATGCTGATGACGAATTTTGACCCTCATTAGAGGACGAATGATCTTGAGCGGTGGAGGACATAAGGCCCCGTAAAATTTTACTAAAACCTGGGGTTTCGTGGTGCCGAGGTAGGCTAATGTGTTGGATGATTGTAGAAATTCTTCGCGGTGAGAAACCTTGCCGCAGTACGGACCTTTTTGGGTGGTACAGTGTGTCGGGGAGTTGAAGGAAGTATTTTGCAGAATTTGGTATTTCTGCAGTTCACTATGCGGCCGCAGAATCACTATGCAGACCGCAGATCGCCCGCAGAGTGCAACAGGACTTGAGCCAATTTTGAAGACCATTATGCTGTCCATTATGCAACCGTATAACCATTTTGTGGGCCGCACATCCGTCGCAAAACCAGCATGAGAAAACTTCGAAAGAAGATTCTGCGGCGCATTATGCGACCGCATAACTGATCTACAGATCGCAGATCTGTCGCAACTGGACTAGGCCATACTAGTTTTGGAGGACCATTTTGTTCTCTACTTTGCGGGCCACAGACCTGATCTGCGGTGCACTCTGCGACCGCAGAGTTGAGTTCGGAGGGTCCATTTTCTGATTTTATAACCCGATCCCCCTTTTTATAAAAATGACCTTGGGGTTATTTTGGCTAGTCTAAACTGCCATTTTAGAGATAGTGGAGTGGTCTTGAGAGAGAGAAGGAAGCCCCAAGTGTTTTGTTGATCAATCCTTGCCCAAGCTTTGAAATTCAACAAGGAAATATCACAAGGTCTTCATCCTAGGGGTAAGGTCCTATACCTAGCTTTCCATTTCGAGTTTGGGGTAGAAGATGGGTAATGAAGAGTGTGATTCTTGGGTAGGAGAGTGTTATTTATACATGCATGTACCAATAAGGTTTGTGGGAAGGTTGTTGAGCTCAAATAGGCAAACATTGGGTTGTGGGATGAAGGAATCTACCATAGGAGAACCTTGAAATCATAATGCCCACCTAGTGTTTGATGAAATGCTTAAATCAGATGGACCCCCGAATAGCTTCCTAATTATGGTTAAATTTTGTTATGTTTCTAAATAGATTAAAGTTGCTAGGATTTTCGAAACATTGTTGTAATTTAAAGAAAGCTCAAAGCGAGGTATGTTGGCTAAACTTCTCTCTTAGACTTGAATCCCACGATGTTCTCACAAGTCTCAAATATGATAGGCCAAGCTCTTATTTGTCATGTTCTGAGTTATTCACTATAAATTGGACTATTCCGACTATATTTTGTGTGGAAAGATATATGTTTAAAATGTATTCCTAATGCTCTTATCATATTATGTTATCCTTCGGGAATGTGTTCAAAGTATGGGTTGTGTATCAAAATATTATGAATTCAAACATGTATCAATTGCAAGTTATTATGCCAAATTGTGGAAGAAAATGGAATGTGCTGAAGACTCGTATTTGCTCATATGTGTACTAAAGGTCGTGATTAGAGATGCCTTGTTGTTGATAACCCATGATGATGTTTGATAGTAAAAGGGGTAAGCATGAAATATGAAATACGGCCGACGTGCCAGGAATGATAATACATTTGTGGCCACTAGTGCCAATGAAATGAAAAGATGTGTAAAAGTTTATGAATTGAGCTGAAAATACTTTTTATAATAAACATTTTGGGAGTATAGTTAGTCACCGAGGAAGGGTAGGATGAAGTTACCTAACCCCATAACTACATGTGCCAGTGTAGGAGTGATTGAGGGGTAAATCCCCGAACTGATGTGTTGAGAATAAAAATAATATTTTCAAACTTAGGCAGAAGATATAAAAAAATAGGAGACCAATTATACTTAATGATAGAAAAAGAAACAGCAAGATTAGAAGATAGCTTAACAGCTATGACAAGAATAAGTAGAGAAAATGAGGAAATTGATAAGAAAAAAGAAATTAAAATTATTAAAAAACAAGCAAGCAAAGAAATACAACAATTGGAAGAAACCAAAAATACAAAGATTATAGCATTAGAAAAAGAATTAAATATGTTAAAAGCACTATATGAAAACAAGCAAAGAGAAAAGAATAAAGAAATAGAATTAACAGATGAAATAAATAAATTTAAACAAATATTACAAACAGAAGAAACTCTCAGAATTGAAGAAATAGATAATAATATAGATGACCAAGAGTCAGAATCAAGCGAAATAAGTGAAACATATACAGAACTTTTAGAAAGTATAGAAAAAACAAAAAATGTAGAAGTAAATACAGGAGATGTAAATATGGATGAAAAACCTAGTACATCAGGTGTAAAAAATCCAAAAGGATTATACCCAAATTATTATACAGCTAATTATGAACAACATGATAGATATAATACACTATGGGATAGTAGATTAAATAAAAAATGGACACCAAAACCAATATCAGAACAATATAACTTTTTAGATTTAGATTGCGTAGCAGATATAAATAAAATAATCCAACTATGGATAGGATATGTATCTAAACAATTGGTAGATAATAAAATAGGAATGACAGAAACACCAGGATATATAGAAAGAACACTCATAGGAACGGTAAAATTATGGTTACAAAATTTAACTAGAGAAAGTGTAGATACCTTAAGAAGCAATAAAAAATTTAATGGTGAAATAGCAACAACAAATATAGAAATATTATACAAATATGAAATAGCCATAAGAAACAAATTTAGTAGCATGACTACAGAAATTGAAGAACAAAATAAGGAAAAACAAATAAATAGAAATCTAATAACAAAATTAGCAATATGTAATATGTGTTATATAGACGAATATACTTGTGCATTCAGAGAATATTATTATAAAGGAACATATAATGCAGAAGAAAGCAAAGAAATAAGAAAATTATATTTCACAAAACTACCAGAACCTTTTAATTCTAAAATAATAAAAGAATGGAATGAAGCAGGATTAGCAGATACTTTAGGAGCTAGAATAAAATTTCTACAACAATGGTTTGTACAATTATGTGAAAAATATAAAGAAGAAACAAAAATGGAAAAAATATTAATAAAAAACTTAAGATGTTGTAAAAATAAAACAGCACCACAATTTGGATGTACAGATAAATATTATAATAAAAAATGGAAAACAAAGAAATATAATAAATATAAGTCAAAATATAAAAATAAAAAACCAAGAAAAAGATATTATGTAAAAAATTATCAGAATAAAAGACCATTTAGACCAAAAAAGAAATTAACAGAATGTACTTGTTATAACTGTGGAAAATTAGGACATATAACTAAAGAGTGTAAAGCACCTGAAAACTTAAAGAAAAAATAAATAACTGAAATCATAATTGATGATGAAGAATATATGCAAATGGAATATATAGACTATGAACTAGATAGTGAAGATAGTGTATATGAAATATCAGATATAGAAGATGAAATAGGAGATGAAATAACTAAAGAAGATGATGAAACCTAATGACTGAAAAAGAAATAAAAATAATAACACGAGAAGAATATAAAGATGAAGAATCCTCAGAACAAAAGATTATATTTGATAATAGTATATTTGAACAAATAAAAGGAAAAGAATTAGACCTCAGTGTTGAAAAAATATTTGAAGTACCTACAATAAAAAATTGGTTCAAAAGACAAAGAGAAGAATACTACGCCGACCTTTACTGTTCATGAAAACTGACTCTTACTATTACTATTTACTTTACGACTTTTACAAAAAACAAAATAACATAAAGAAAAGAAAGGAATCTAATATCTCTTTCATATTATTTTGTCTGCCATATTTCTTTGTCTAGCTTGTCGTCTTCTTCTTCAGTAATCTTCTTCTTGTTTATTCCAGTTGTACGTCTGGAACAATATTATCTTCTCCTTTGCATTTTGAGCATATGTGATCTGGATATTTGTGACTGATTAACTTGCAATATCTTGTTAATAATTCTGGAGAAATAAAATTTGTCCTTATAGCTCTTGTGGTTGTAGATTGTTCTGGCTTCAAAAGACTTAAGACCCATTGTCTTAATTCTTCCATATCTGGTTCTCGTATTTCTCTGCAGTTTGAATATATCATTGTCTGTTCTCTTGAATAATAACTCCAAATAGCATTCTGGTTTAGGTAGTTGTTTGCTAGTTCATTTAGTATAGTGGATATTCCGATAATCCTTTTATTTGCATAAAAGTCTGGAATATTTATTTTTTCTATCTCTTCTTGTTCTTCTATTTTTTCCGGTACTAGCATTTCCCTTGTAAGTCCGATCTTGATAACTTGTATGATGGGTTTTATTTCTTCATATAGTATCTCTGCTGTAGCTGAATAGAATCGTATATAGAATAGTGTTCCTTTGGTTATTCTTTTGTACTGCATAAATGCTCTGTATACTTCTGGTATGGTAGCTATTTCTTGTCCTGTCTGTGTATATACTGTATCTAGTAATCCGTAATTATAGCAAGTGGCTACTAGTTTTGCATTTGTATTTGGTAATGCTATTAGTTTATTATATCCTGTTAGATAATGAGTAATATAATCTTCATCTGGATTGGGGTAGTTTGGGATCTTGGATTTTTATTTAGGAAGTTTTGTATTTTATATATGTTGTCTATATATGTACGGGTTATATGGTTGTATGTCTTTTTGGCTTGGTTTAGGCTTTCTTTGTAGGTGTTTATCTGTGGTGGTAGGAATATTTCTTTCTGGGTATTTTGGATATTTTTCTGTATGAATGGTTTTGAAAATAGATTGTTCATATTTGTATTTGTATATCTAGGTTTGATTTCTTCCTTCTTCTTTGCAGATAAACTGCTAGCTGTGCTACTTCCTGCAACTGCATTTAACAAACTGTTATGAGTTTTTAGGTGTTTCTCAAGGTCACCTTCTAGCTCTGGAATTTTTAGGTCTTCTATATTATTTTCTATTAGAATTTTTAGTAAATTTATATTTTCTGTAGTTTGTTGCCAGTATTGTAGATATGTATGATTCATTATATGCTATCAAAATATAGGTCTAGTTCATATAAATCTGTTTCTGGTATGATTAGTTCTGTCCAATTTTGGTCTATTATTTCTGTTATTTCAAAGGCTATTATTTTTTCATAGATTATTCTTCTTACATCATTATTAATGTCTTTTAGTATATAAAGTATAAGTGTTTTATAGGTAATATCGTCGTCTATTAGATAAGTGTTCATCTTATCATATGATTTGCTAAAACATATTCCTTTTAATCTCTATGTTTATTATCCTTATTCATCATATTATAATAAGTTATTTTAATCGTCTTTTTTAGTCACTACCATAATTTTTTGCTTCAATCAGTTACCCTAACAGCGCTTCAACTCTTGTTTACTCCCCTAAAACGGCCTCCTGCCTATGAAGAATTTGCAATAGATGAAAAAACCTATGAAAATCAAGACGGATTAAAAATAAAAATAATATTTTCAAACTTAGGCAGAAGATATAAAAAAATAGGAGACCAATTATACTTAATGATAGAAAAAGAAACAGCAAGATTAGAAGATAGCTTAACAGCTATGACAAGAATAAGTAGAGAAAATGAGGAAATTGATAAGAAAAAAGAAATTGAAATTATTAAAAAACAAGCAAGCAAAGAAATACAACAATTGGAAGAAACCAAAAATACAAAGATTATAGCATTAGAAAAAGAATTAAATATGTTAAAAGCACTATATGAAAACAAGCAAAGAGAAAAGAATAAAGAAATAGAATTAACAGATGAAATAAATAAATTTAAACAAATATTACAAACAGAAGAAACTCTCAGAATTGAAGAAATAGATAATAATATAGATGACCAAGAGTCAGAATCAAGCGAAATAAGTGAAACATATACAGAACTTTTAGAAAGTATAGAAAAAATAAAAAATGTAGAAGTAAATACAGGAGATGTAAATATGGATGAAAAACCTAGTACATCAGGTGTAAAAAATCCAAAAGGATTATACCCAAATTATTATACAGCTAATTATGAACAACATGATAGATATAATACACTATGGGATAGTAGATTAAATAAAAAATGGACACCAAAACCAATATCAGAACAATATAACTTTTTAGATTTAGATTGCGTAGCAGATATAAATAAAACAATCCAACTATGGATAGGATATGTATCTAAACAATTGGTAGATAATAAAATAGGAATGACAGAAACACCAGGATATATAGAAAGAACACTCATAGGAACGGTAAAATTATGGTTACAAAATTTAACTAGAGAAAGTGTAGATACCTTAAGAAGCAATAAAAAATTTAATGGTGAAATAGCAACAACAAATATAGAAATATTATACAAATATGAAATAGCCATAAGAAACGAATTTAGTAGCATGACTACAGAAATTGAAGAACAAAATAAGGAAAAACAAATAAATAGAAATCTAATAACAAAATTAGCAATATGTAATATGTGTTATATAGACGAATATACTTGTGCATTCAGAGAATATTATTATAAAGGAACATATAATGCAGAAGAAAGCAAAGAAATAAGAAAATTATATTTCACAAAACTACCAGAACCTTTTAATTCTAAAATAATAAAAGAATGGAATGAAGCAGGATTAGCAGATACTTTAGGAGCTAGAATAAAATTTCTACAACAATGGTTTGTACAATTATGTGAAAAATATAAAGAAGAAACAAAAATGGAAAAAATATTAATAAAAAACTTAAGATGTTGTAAAAATAAAACAGCACCACAATTTGGATGTACAGATAAATATTATAATAAAAAATGGAAAACAAAGAAATATAATAAATATAAGTCAAAATATAAAAATAAAAAACCAAGAAAAAGATATTATGTAAAAAATTATCAGAATAAAAGACCATTTAGACCAAAAAAGAAATTAACAGAATGTACTTGTTATAACTGTGGAAAATTAGGACATATAACTAAAGACTGTAAAGCACCTGAAAACTTAAAGAAAAAACAAATAACTGAAATCATAATTGATGATGAAGAATATATGCAAATGGAATATATAGACTATGAACTAGATAGTGAAGATAGTGTATATGAAATATCAGATATAGAAGATGAAATAGGAGATGAAATAACTAAAGAAGATGATGAAACCTAATGACTGAAAAAGAAATAAAAATAATAACACGAGAAGAATATAAAGATGAAGAATCCTCAGAACAAAAGATTATATTTGATAATAGTATATTTGAACAAATAAAAGGAAAAGAATTAGACCTCAGTGTCGAAAAAATATTTGAAGTACCTACAATAAAAAATTGGTTCAAAAGACAAAGAGAAGAATACTACGCCGACCTTTACTGTTCATGAAAACTGACTCTTACTATTACTATTTACTTTACGACTTTTACAAAAAACAAAATAACATAAAGAAAAGAAAGGAATCTAATATCTCTTTCATATTATTTTGTCTGCCATATTTCTTTGTCTAGCTTGTCATCTTCTTCTTCAGTAATCTTCTTCTTGTTTATTCCAGTTGTACGTCTGGAACAATATTATCTTCTCCTTTGCATTTTGAGCATATGTGATCTGGATATTTGTGACTGATTAACTTGCAATATCTTGTTAATAATTCTGGAGAAATAAAATTTGTCCTTATAGCTCTTGTGGTTGTAGATTGTTCTGGCTTCAAAAGACTTAAGACCCATTGTCTTAATTCTTCCATATCTGGTTCTCGTATTTCTCTGCAGTTTGAATATATCATTGTCTGTTCTCTTGAATAATAACTCCAAATAGCATTCTGGTTTAGGTAGTTGTTTGCTAGTTCATTTAGTATAGTGGATATTCCGATAATCCTTTTATTTGCATAAAAGTCTGGAATATTTATTTTTTCTATCTCTTCTTGTTCTTCTATTTTTTCCGGTACTAGCATTTCCCTTGTAAGTCCGATCTTGATAACTTGTATGATGGGTTTTATTTCTTCATATAGTATCTCTGCTGTAGCTGAATAGAATCGTATATAGAATAGTGTTCCTTTGGTTATTCTTTTGTACTGCATAAATGCTCTGTATACTTCTGGTATGGTAGCTATTTCTTGTCCTGTCTGTGTATATACTGTATCTAGTAATCCGTAATTATAGCAAGTGGCTACTAGTTTTGCATTTGTATTTGGTAATGCTATTAGTTTATTATATCCTGTTAGATAATGAGTAATATAATCTTCATCTGGATTTTGGGTAGTTTGGGATCTTGGATTTTTGTTTAGGAAGTTTTGTATTTTATATATGTTGTCTATATATGTACGGGTTATATGGTTGTATGTCTTTTTGGCTTGGTTTAGGCTTTCTTTGTAGGTGTTTATCTGTGGTGGTAGGAATATTTCTTTCTGGGTATTTTGGATATTTTTCTGTATGAATGGTTTTGAAAATAGATTGTTCATATTTGTATTTGTATATCTAGGTTTGATTTCTTCCTTCTTCTTTGCAGATAAACTGCTAGCTGTGCTACTTCCTGCAACTGCATTTAACAAACTGTTATGAGTTTTTAGGTGTTTCTCAAGGTCACCTTCTAGCTCTGGAATTTTTAGGTCTTCTATATTATTTTCTATTAGAATTTTTAGTAAATTTATATTTTCTGTAGTTTGTTGCCAGTATTGTAGATATGTATGATTCATTATATGCTATCAAAATATAGGTCTAGTTCATATAAATCTGTTTCTGGTATGATTAGTTCTGTCCAATTTTGGTCTATTATTTCTGTTATTTCAAAGGCTATTATTTTTTCATAGATTATTCTTCTTACATCATTATTAATGTCTTTTAGTATATAAAGTATAAGTGTTTTATAGGTAATATCGTCGTCTATTAGATAAGTGTTCATCTTATCATATGATTTGCTAAAACATATTCCTTTTAATCTCTATGTTTATTATCCTTATTCATCATATTATAATAAGTTATTTTAAACGTCTTTTTTAGTCACTACCATGATTTTTTGCTTCAATCAGTTACCCTAACAGCGCTTCAACTCTTGTTTACTCCCCTAAAACGGCCTCCTGCCTATGAAGAATTTGCAATAGATGAAAAAACCTATGAAAACCAAGACGGATTAAAAATAAAAATAATATTTTCAAACTTAGGCAGAAGATATAAAAAAATAGGAGATCAATTATACTTAATGATAGAAAAAGAAACAGCAAGATTAGAAGATAGCTTAACAGCTATGACAAGAATAAGTAGAGAAAATGAGAAAATTGATAAGAAAAAAGAAATTGAAATTATTAAAAAACAAGCAAGCAAAGAAATACAACAATTGGAAGAAACCAAAAATACAAAGATTATAGCATTAGAAAAAGAATTAAATATGTTAAAAGCACTATATGAAAACAAGCAAAGAGAAAAGAATAAAGAAATAGAATTAACAGATGAAATAAATAAATTTAAACAAATATTACAAACAGAAGAAACTCTCAGAATTGAAGAAATAGATAATAATATAGATGACCAAGAGTCAGAATCAAGCGAAATAAGTGAAACATATACAGAACTTTTAGAAAGTATAGAAAAAACAAAAAATGTAGAAGTAAATACAGGAGATGTAAATATGGATGAAAAACCTAGTACATCAGGTGTAAAAAATCCAAAAGGATTATACCCAAATTATTATACAGCTAATTATGAACAACATGATAGATATAATACACTATGGGATAGTAGATTAAATAAAAAATGGACACCAAAACCAATATCAGAACAATATAACTTTTTAGATTTAGATTGCGTAGCAGATATAAATAAAACAATCCAACTATGGATAGGATATGTATCTAAACAATTGGTAGATAATAAAATAGGAATGACAGAAATACCAGGATATATAGAAAGAACACTCATAGGAACGGTAAAATTATGGTTACAAAATTTAACTAGAGAAAGTGTAGATACCTTAAGAAGCAATAAAAAATTTAATGGTGAAATAGCAACAACAAATATAGAAATATTATACAAATATGAAATAGCCATAAGAAACAAATTTAGTAGCATGACTACAGAAATTGAAGAACAAAATAAGGAAAAACAAATAAATAGAAATCTAATAACAAAATTAGCAATATGTAATATGTGTTATATAGACGAATATACTTGTGCATTCAGAGAATATTATTATAAAGGAACATATAATGCAGAAGAAAGCAAAGAAATAAGAAAATTATATTTCACAAAACTACCAGAACCTTTTAATTCTAAAATAATAAAAGAATGGAATGAAGCAGGATTAGCAGATACTTTAGGAGCTAGAATAAAATTTCTACAACAATGGTTTGTACAATTATGTGAAAAATATAAAGAAGAAACAAAAATGGAAAAAATATTAATAAAAAACTTAAGATGTTGTAAAAATAAAACAGCACCACAATTTGGATGTACAGATAAATATTATAATAAAAAATGGAAAACAAAGAAATATAATAAATATAAGTCAAAATATAAAAATAAAAAACCAAGAAAAAGATATTATGTAAAAAATTATCAGAATAAAAGACCATTTAGACCAAAAAAGAAATTAACAGAATGTACTTGTTATAACTGTGGAAAATTAGGACATATAACTAAAGACTGTAAAGCACCTGAAAACTTAAAGAAAAAACAAATAACTGAAATCATAATTGATGATGAAGAATATATGCAAATGGAATATATAGACTATGAACTAGATAGTGAAGATAGTGTATATGAAATATCAGATATAGAAGATGAAATAGGAGATGAAATAACTAAAGAAGATGATGAAACCTAATGACTGAAAAAGAAAAAAAAAATAATAACACGAGAAGAATATAAAGATGAAGAATCCTCAGAACAAAAGATTATATTTGATAATAGTATATTTGAACAAATAAAAGGAAAAGAATTAGACCTCAGTGTTGAAAAAATATTTGAAGCACCTACAATAAAAAATTGGTTCAAAAGACAAAGAGAAGAATACTACGTAGTTAGCCAAAAAGAACATATAATTGACTGTAAATATACAAAAGGAAAAGCCAAAATACCAATAATAAACAAAAGAATAATAAATAAAGAAATACAAGATATAAAGGCAAAAAACCCAATTAAATATGTACACCTAGGAGGAACTGAAATATTAATAAAAGCATGTTTTAGAGAAGGAATAGATACCCCTATAGAAATATATTTAGCAGATGATAGAATAATCCAACCTATAGAAAAAAGCATAATAAGTGCAATAAAAGGAAATCTTATATACCAAAAATTTAAATTCATAATAAGTGCCAATTATTCAATAGCAATAAACGATAGGAATATAGATAAATCATTAGTATTATACTGGAAAATGTCAGGAATAGAATTAACACCTGGAAGTAAGATATTTATAGCTAGATGTAAAAACTTATACGTTTTAACAACAAAACATAAAATAGCAGCAAAAAATAAAATTAATAAAATAAAAATAGAAAATCCATTTGAAAGAATAGTTGCAGTTATTGATAATAATGAATATAGTTATAAAGAAATTGACATGGAAGAAGACTTAGAAATAGTAAAAGAAAGATTAAGTACATCAAGTATACCAAACCAATTAACTTATGAAACACCAACATCATCAAGGATAAGTACATCAAAAAGGGAATATATAATCCCAAAAAACTTAATAAGAAACACAAAAGAAAAAATAAATCCATACCATTACTATATAACTGGAATCACGGAACAAAGAAAATATCAAATATTAATAAATACAGGTCAAGAAGAAAATTATATCACAAGAGAATTAGTAACAGAAACTGAAATAATAACTACTGAACAACTATGCCCTGAATTACCCAAGGAATTAATAATAAATGAAGAAATAACAGAAAAAGAAATAATTATTGGAGGAATACCTTTGATAATACAATTTAAAATATATCAAGAAAACGAAAACGAAAATATTACATTAGGAATAAAATGGTTAGAAAAAGTAAAACCATACAATCTAGGAGATAAACAATTAACCATAACATACAAAGATAAGAAAATAATAATAAAAAGAACAGAAGAATGAAAATATATATACTCGCAAAAATCATAGTAGAAGGATATTATAATAGATACTATACACCAATGATAGATACAGGAGCAGAAGCTAATATATGTAAATATAATTGTTTACCAACAGATAAATGGGAAAAATTAAAAACACCTATGGTAGTAACAGGATTTAATAATGAAGGTAGTATGATTAACTACAGAGCCAAGAATATAAAAATACAAATATGGGATAAAATATTAACTATAGAAGAAATATATAACTTTGAATTCACTACAAAAGATATATTACTAGGAATGCCATTTTTAGATAAACTATACCCACATATAATAACAAGGACACACTGGTGGTTTACCACACCATGTAAAAATAAAGTAGGAGCAAAAAGAGTAAATAATAAACAAAGAAAAAATACAGAATGGATAAAAGGAAGTGAAAAAATAACACAAAAATTAGAAAATATAAGTAAAAATACAACTAGTCAATTAGAAATTATTATATTTACAATAGACAAAGTAAAAATAATCCAGAATGAATTAGAAAAATTATATAATGATAACCCTCTAAAAGGTTGGAATAAACATAAAACAAAAATAAAAATAGAATTAATAGAAGAAAACAGCATAATAACACAAAAACCTTTAAAATATAACTTTGATGACTTAGCAGAATTCAAAATGCATATAAAAGAATTATTAGATAACAATTACATACAAGAAAGTAATAGTAAACATACAAGTCCAGCATTTATAGTAAATAAACATAGTGAACAAAAAAGAGGAAAAAGTAGAATGGTTATAGATTACCGAAACTTAAATGCAAAAACTAAAACATATAATTACCCAATACCTAATAAGATATTAAAAATAAGACAAATCCAAGGATATAATTACTTCAGTAAATTTGACTGTAAATCAGGATTTTACCATCTAAAACTAGAAGATGAATCTAAAAAACTAACAGCATTTACAGTACCACAAGGATTTTATGAATGGAATGTTTTACCATTTGGATATAAAAATGCACCAGGAAGATACCAACATTTTATGGACAATTATTTTAACCAACTAGAAAATTGTATAGTATATATAGATGATATACTACTATATTCAAGAACACAAGATGAACATATAAGATTATTAGAAAAATTCATACATATTGTAGGAAACTCTGGCATAAGCTTAAGCAAAACCAAAGCAGAAATTATGAAGAATCAGATAGAATTTTTAGGTATACAAATAGATAAAAATGGAATAAAAATGCAAACACATATAGTACAAAAAATAATCAATCTTGATGAAAACATAGATACAAAAAAGAAATTACAATCATTTTTAGGACTAGTAAACCAAGTAAGAGAATATATACCTAAATTAGCAGAAAACCTAAAACCTCTACAGAAAAAACTAAAAAAGGATGTAGAATATGGATTTGATGAAAAAGATAAGGAACAAATAAGAAAGATCAAAATATTGTGTAAAAAACTACCAAAACTATACTTCCCAGATGAAAATAAGAAATTTACTTATATTGTAGAAACAGATTCGAGTAATCATAGTTATGGAGGAGTTCTTAAATATAAATATGATAAAGAAAAAATAGAACATCATTGCAGATATTATTCAGGATCTTATACTGAACCACAAGAAAGATGGGAAATAAATAGAAAAGAATTATTTGCATTATATAAATGTTTATTAGCATTTGAACCATATATAGTTTATAACAGATTTATTGTAAGAACAGATAACACCCAAGTTAAATGGTGGATAACCAGAAAAGTACAAGATTCAGTTACAACAAAAGAAATACGCAGACTGGTATTAAATATATTAAATTTTACATTTACAATTGAAATAATCACTACTAACAAGAATGTTGTTGCAGATTACTTATCAAGACAAAGCTACCCAAACTGAACCAGATAATACAATGGAAAATCTACTCTTAGCTATGACTACACTTTGTAAAAAAGTGGAAAGCATAGAAGAAGAGATACAGATATTAAAGAAAACAGCTAGTGGTCAGCAGCATGACTTGAAAAATGCGGAGATAAAACGATCGGAAGTCTCTAAAATTCCAGAGCTAGAAGGTGACGTTGAGAAACACCTAAAAACTCATAACAGTTTGTTAAATGCAGTTGCAGGAAGTAGCACAGCTAGCAGTTTATCTGCAAAGAAGAAGGAAGAAATCAAACCTAGATATACAAATACAAATATGAACAATCTATTTTCAAAACCATTCATACAGAAAAATATCCAAAATACCCAGAAAGAAATATTCCTACCACCACAGATAAACACCTACAAAGAAAGCCTAAACCAAGCCAAAAAGACATACAACCATATAACCCGTACATATATAGACAACATATATAAAATACAAAACTTCCTAAACAAAAATCCAAGATCCCAAACTACCCAAAATCCAGATGAAGATTATATTACTCATTATCTAACAGGATATAATAAACTAATAGCATTACCAAATACAAATGCAAAACTAGTAGCCACTTGCTATAATTACGGATTACTAGATACAGTATATACACAGACAGGACAAGAAATAGCTACCATACCAGAAGTATACAGAGCATTTATGCAGTACAAAAGAATAACCAAAGGAACACTATTCTATATATGATTCTATTCAGCTACAGCAGAGATACTATATGAAGAAATAAAACCCATCATACAAGTTATCAAGATCGGACTTACAAGGAAAATGCTAGTACCGAAAAAAATAGAAGAACAAGAAGAGATAGAAAAAATAAATATTCCAGACTTTTATGCAAATAAAAGGATTATCGGAATATCCACTATACTAAATGAACTAGCAAACAACTACCTAAACCAGAATGCTATTTGGAGTTATTATTCAAGAGAACAGACAATGATATATTCAAACTGCAGAGAAATACGAGAACCAGATATGGAAGAATTAAGACAATGGGTCTTAAGTCTTTTGAAGCCAGAACAATCTACAACCACAAGAGCTATAAGGACAAATTTTATTTCTCCAGAATTATTAACAAGATATTGCAAGTTAATCAGTCACAAATATCCAGATCACATATGCTCAAAATGCAAAGGAGAAGATAATATTGTTCCAGACGTACAACTGGAATAAACAAGAAGAAGATTACTGAAGAAGAAGACGACAAGCTAGACAAAGAAATATGGCAGACAAAATAATATGAAAGAGATATTAGATTCCTTTCTTTTCTTTATGTTATTTTATTTTTTGTAAAAGTCGTAAAGTAAATAGTAATAGTAAGAGTCAGTTTTCATGAACAGTAAAGGTCGTTCATGAATAGTAAGAGTCAAGAGTCAGATTCATGAACAGTAAAGGTCGTTCATGAATAGTAAAAGTCATTTTGTAATATTATAAATAAGTCTTTCGATTATGAAATAAGACAGGCTACATCTTCAGGCCAAGGGCTTCTCTCTCCTCTCTCTTCTCTTCTCTTCTCACAAGAAATACTTACAGATAAAATACTTAAAGATAAAATACAGGAAAGCTATGGAAGATAAGCAAGCTATGAATCAGCAAGAAAATATGAAAGATCAACAAGAAAACACCAAGAATCTACAAAAACAGGTATGTAACACTATGAACATGACTAGCTAAACTAGTATATTCCTGATAATCTCTTACATGTAGATTATAATTATCCATCATATAATAGTACTGTTATAAAAATCATCTTAAGTAAGTTTGCCATGAAAATATTCTAAGAGTAAGTAAGCCCAGACTATGCATCCTAAAGTTGAAACCGGTAGGCAGGAGGCCGTTTTAGGGGAGTAAACAAGAGTTGAAGCGCTGTTAGGGTAACTGATTGAAGCAAAAAATCATGGTAGTGACTAAAAAAGACGATTAAAATAACTTATTATAATATGATGAATAAGGATAATAAACATAGAGATTAAAAGGAATATGTTTTAGCAAATCATATGATAAGATGAACACTTATCTAATAGACGACGATATTACCTATAAAACACTTATACTTTATATACTAAAAGACATTAATAATGATGTAAGAAGAATAATCTATGAAAAAATAATAGCCTTTGAAATAACAGAAATAATAGACCAAAATTGGACAGAACTAATCATACCAGAAACAGATTTATATGAACTAGACCTATATTTTGATAGCATATAATGAATCATACATATCTACAATACTGGCAACAAACTACAGAAAATATAAATTTACTAAAAATTCTAATAGAAAATAATATAGAAGACTATCAAAGAACCCAAGATATAGAATATATAGAATATGTATTAGAATGCATATCAGAAATAATTAGACTAATTCCACTACAAAGAGAATTTTATGAAAAAGCTCTTAGATCAGACTAAATAACAAATGAAACCAATTAACGACACTAAAAATGGTTTTAGTGTCTTGGATTTTTGTTTAGGAAGTTTTGTATTTTATATATGTTGTCTATATATGTACGGGTTATATGGTTGTATGTCTTTTTGGCTGATTGCTAGCGAAGGGTGATGTCGATCCATACGGCATTGTGGTGAGACGGCCTAGCCGATCGGGTCGAGATCGCACTCCATGCCGCACACATGATGGTGATTGTGATTGTGATTGGATGTTTGTGGATAAGACGACCTAGTCGATCGGGCCGTGATCAGACTCCGTACTAAAGTCGTGGTGGTATATCAGTACTAAAGATCTCCCAACCTAAAATATTGAAATTTACTTGAAAACTTATCTTGCTCCTAACTTGATGCATTGGTATTATTTGAGGCTTTTATTTTGATCCTATAATTGTTTCTCATGGTATTGTTACTCGTTCTATTGCGAGGGTGTTTAGTCTTACATATTAGTACTATTCCATATGTACTAACATCCCATTTGCTGGGGGCGCTGCATTTTTAATGGATGCAGGTGGTTCCATAGTAGGCGGCGTTGATCAGTGATAGCAGTACACCCTCTCCTCAGCTGACTTGGTGAGCCCCACTTCTTCTTGGGGTCTTGTATCTCTTGTCCTCTATTTATAGTATTTTGAGGTATAGACGGAGCGTTGTTGCTGCCACTATCATATTAATCTTTTGTATCTATTAGAGGCTCCGTAGACATAGTGTGGGTTGTATATTGGTGTTGGAAAAGTCAAACTTGAATGTTGAATTTGTATCACATGTTCCACTTCTAAACTATGAATGTGTAATGTAATATTTTTGAGACTTGTAAATGATGTAACTAATGGTAATGAATTGGTGTTGCACACTTGATCTTCTCATGGTCTAATTAATGAAATATATCTTCTCTATATTCATGGGTAAGTTTGGGTAGAAGGCATTGTAAAAGCTTGTTTGACTGGGGTATCCCGGTTGAGCGCCGATTGTGCTCCCCGAGGTCGGGGCATGACATTGTCCTATTTCTTCGAGTTCCATCCATATTACATCCAAGTTAACACCTTTCCTTGACAGTACACAACGATTATTAACCACAAGCTCACCACAAGAGATCCTTTCATAAAATCACATCGTCCTAAAGCCCATAAGCTAGTGTATTCCCTCTTAAGCACCCAAAAATACCGCATCCGAGATACCCACTCTGAAGAGACCTTCTATGGATCTGAAGATGTTTCTTTTAACCTTTCAATTGATGAAATGTATAATCAATAATGATACGGAAAATACCGCAAGACTCGGCACTATCCAATGCAAATATCAGATATTAGCCATTTACAAATTCGGAAATTCCTCAAGTACCACATATGACTCTTGAATCCATTAGAACCTTCTCGAGAGTTATCCATCCTATCCTAATCTCAAATGCACCACCCAAATGAGTCGAACGACCTGTACTCTATTAGCACACAAACACCTCAAGGAAATAGTCTGCATCTCTAAGCAAACGAGTGAATCCCTACTCCATGCACACTACCTCCAATACGAATAACAAACCCGAATCATTCCAAGATTTCCATATATCCATAAAGTGTAATACATCATTCATCTAGAAATTTCCTTGATCAAGTCATCCTCAAAACCAACCTCCCCAAGTCATAACTGATCCACAAACATACCTCAGGCCAAAATTAATATAACACATAACCATGCAACCTGATCGTCGATATCAGACTCCCCCTCATGGCTCAAAAACATATAACACAACATCCGATAACCCACAACACCCTTACTCCATTACTGCCATAATCATGTACAGTAATTCAACTAAATCCTTCATAATATCATGTAACACAAATCATAAATATCTCAAATCATCTGCTAATCTCACATTCATCTTCGTGACATTCAAGCCAACTTCCTCAAGCGATCCAAACTCAAGTTGCAACACATATAACCCACTGGTGGGAAGAAACTTTCCACAAAAATATCATAAGGATCACACATCTGTTGACCATCCCGTAGGAGATAACTCACCTACTCAGCCTCAAACTAGCATTTCACTACGCCCTGCCATGGTCACAACCACTATGCGATTGGTAAATCTTCCCGAGTCTAAACTCGTCAACAAGACAAAAGAATCCACTTAACTCCATAAATGAACAACATGAAAGATCGCTCAATAACATAAAGACAGAAATCAAGCACCCAATAGTCCTTTTCACATCCCAAGCGAAACCTTCCCATCTCCAAGCAGTCTGAACACATCCCGCAGTCACACCGTACTCATCATATAGCCATCCAACCACTCACCGAGCCGTAAATCCCACTCCTAAGGGACACTACCAGACATATATGTCCAAAACCACATACTTACACAATTGAAACTATCGAGCCTAAGTTGCAGTCTAAACCCGGCCTCGAGTCCTCCAAACTGGCCCATCACCAAGACACATAAAACACATCTTGCACCTCATCTATTGCTCCACAAGTCATCGATGCACAGCTGAACCACATGCTCAACATCACGTACGAGTGAGTGGAAGGAATTCAAAGAGATACTCTTCAAGCAGAATCAATGCCGCACGATAAGGAAAAGATGGGAAGTTTATCCTAGATGCCATGTAGCCTCTCGAAGATAGGTATGGATGCCATCATACCGATTCACAAGACTCTACTAGATAGTTGCTCCTGACTCGTAGAACCTATGAACCTAGAGCTCTGATACCAACTTGTCATGATCCAAAATCCACTAGTCGTGATGGAACCTAACCCAACCCGATAGGTAAGCCAACAACAATTCCACAATTCCAACGAAGATAAATAATAAATCATTAAATGAGATAACTGAACTTCTATACAGTAACCCAAAAATTAGTAGTACAAGCCATGAGCCACTAAAACTTAGATTTACAAAGTTGGTATAAAAATAAATATAAAATTTGTTTAAAATGTACACAGATAGATTTGAATTTAAAACTACCAAGAACAAGTGGCAGCTATATTAGGAAAAACAAGCAGATCTTAAATGCCAACTCCCACCATACACAACAACATCATCTACAAGATTTTCACGCAAGGTGCAAAAGTGTAGTATGAGTACAACCGATCTCATGTACTCAATAAGTAACAAGCCTAACCTCCGGTTGAATAACAATAATCAATAACAACATGAAATATGATAATGCCGAAAATAGTAAATAACTCAGAGAATATCATGCTCAGCTCGATCACAGTTACGGAAAAGTATACATGCTTTTAAAGTATGACAGTAAAAATCCAAATCTTCCCACCGAAATCAACTAAATATGATTTTATCAAAAGAATCGTATTTTCTATTTTACAACACTAGATAAGAATTTTCGTTTACCAATTAGCATGAAGAAAGTACATCGCCATGCCTACATGTCAATATACATGTCAAGTCATCAATTACCATATACCGTCTAGCATGAGGAATATACATCACTATGCCTATATGTCAAATATTCATGTCAACTCAATATCATCGAAGTGAAACCATAAAGAATATAACCACATTTAGCACTCTCACGGTGCCTGGCACAAGCCCCTTACCATCATACATAGTAACACTTAGCATTGTATGGGTTCCTGGCATAAATGCCCCTCATCAAAGCACGTATATATAAACACTATGCATGCGCCCATTGCTGGTATGTCAGACTCCGAAGGGGCGGATCCTGCCCAAGCGCTAATGATAAAGACATAGCCCAATCATGGGGCCTAGTGCACGCGCAACCTCAAAATTAGTAACACTTATCCCAATACGGGGTCTGACATTTGTGCCACCTCAATAAAAATATAACCGCTGCGCCGTGAAACCCAATCCAACATAACTCACAAAACATACACAAATTATATATCACAGAATATCACAATGTGCCTTAAGTACAACTCAAACTTGTGTCGCATACAAAGACACCAATAGCATGTGAGATAGCGTATCAAAAAGTGCACGAAGACAAATATATAACATGCAGATGTAACTATCATGACTAAACAATATGACTATGGCTATGGTAAATAACTCACAATGACACAAATAGTCCTATCATGTCTCAATTAATTAAACAGATAGCCTAGACATGATTTCTAGCATGAATAATAACTCACGTAGTCATACAAGTGGAGAAAACATGATATCAAAGAAGTATGATAGCAAAATAAGGCATATAATAGCCTAAGAACCACTCGAATCATTAATACCCCGGTGCACGCACACACTCCCGTCACCTAGCACGTGCGTCACCCCTAACATATCTCAAATATCACAGTTCTCAAGGATAGTTACCCTTAAATCCAAGTTTAGATATGTTACATACCTCGAACAAGACAAGTCAAATGTCAAGAAAGCAAACCAGTACTCTAGAAACTCCATCCCGTGTGAATCAACCTCTGAACGGCTTGAAACTATGCAAAAACATCAAATAATACCATAGGATACAAACCCAAGCGATAAAGGTCGAATATTTAATCAAAAACTTAGACCCAATAAAAAGGTTAACACGGGCCCACATGCTAGAACCCGACAAAACTTACAAAATCTAACAACCCATATGAATACGAGTCCAACCATGCCAATTTCATTCAATTCCAACTTCGAATCAATGTTCAAAACCCGATTATTCACTTTTAGGAAAGTTTAGCTTTTTGAATCATCGATTAAATGCCAAAATCGAAGATAGAATAATGTAAAATAAACAAATCCGAGTCAAAGACACTTACCCCAATCTATGTGCTGAAAATCCTCTCCAAAATCTCCAAAATCTGAGCTCCCCAACTCAAAATGGTATTAAATAACTCAACCCTCAAATACATAATGTTTTGCCCAGCATTTTCACATATGCGAACCATCAACCGCTTTTGCGGCATCGCTTATGCAGAATTCACTGAAGCCCCGACCTCTGTAGTCTTCTCCTCCCCCTGAATTGCTTCACTTCTACGCCCCACTGGTCTGCATTTGCGTACACCGCACTTGCGCCCATAGTTTTGCAGGTTTGACCACACCAGATCCTGCCAAAAACCAGCATTAGCCAACATGTTCCAAAATGATCCGAAACTCACCAGAGCCCTTCTAGACCTCGTACAAACATACCAACAAGTTTCAACACTTATCATGGGCCTACCCGAGGCCTCAAATTTCTTATAGCAACATCAAAACAACGAATCACACCTCAAATCAAACTTAATAACTTTCAACCTACAAAACTCGTGTCGAACCATAACAAATAAACTCAGAATGATCTCAAATTTTACTCACAAGTTTCAAATGATATAACAACCCTATTCCAACTTGCAAAACAACAATCCAAACCTGATATCATCAAAATCAACTCCCGATCAAACTTATGAACCTTCTAAACCTTAAAATTGCCAATTTTTACCAATTAGCGCCAAAACCTTCTAGAAATATCCAAATGTAATTCCGGCCATACGACCAAGTCCAAAATAACCATACCAACCTAATGGAACCATCAAAACTCTAATCCGAGGTGAAATACATAAACCACGTGGTCAATTATTTCCACTTAAAGCTTCATAGTTGAGAATCATTCTTCCAAATCAATCTCGAATCACCCAAAAACAAGAACCGACGAATCCCTCAAGTCTTAATACATAATACGAAGCTACGCATGCCCTCGAATCACTGAAGAGAATGCAAATTCTCAAAACAATTGGTCGTGTCGTTACACATCGGCCCAAAACTTGCCAACCCGGTCTAGCAACCCCCAGCCCCTTCCAAGATGGAAATCAATGCCACTTCTTCTAAAACAGTCACAGTCCACCACATCACCCCTCTTTATGAACTCACACAACTAACACAATGCATTTGGACCGTTGATCCAAATAATCAACAGTCCATAATTAATCCCAACTTTCCTTTTACTTTTTAAATTATTCAGGGTCTCATCTCATTCATTGGATCAAAAGGATCCAATGTCCATATTATTTTTCTGTATTAACTCTTTTATCCATTTTTAATCCTCAAAATTCCAGATCAGTTGATCAAAATGATCCAACGACTCATCTCTTATCTCTCAGTTTTAACCAAAGACAGACACTAGTCGTAATCATTTCCCCCACGACCCACCGCCCCTTTATCCCTTTCTTTTCCATTTTCTCTCAACTATGCAAGCCTCTATCAATCCTGGACCTTACACAAATTCGTGTCAAGTTTACTCAAATAAGCCCTATTATCTCTTCAATCCGAGAATCTCACCGGATTTCCTTCCCTTTTCATCATCTTGATTCGACTCCAAAATCAATGAAACCATAGACCTAAAAATGCAAACAAGAATATCATTATTCCCTCCCCAGTTCAGTCAAATCAAAGCATGCAGGACCATGAATCTTTGTCCTTATAATCACTATTCGTTGTCCAGCGGTCAAACACAGTGACATCCCGATATGAAGCTGTGACCAACGGTCCTTCAGTCTCCAACGGCCGAGTTTCTTCAAGGTAAAGTACACTCTGATTTCCCCCTCTGATTTCCTTCTATTTTTAACTTCTTGCTATCATCATCGATTTCTCGTCATCACCTACTATCTCCTTGAATTCGAAAGGAACCCTAATGATTAAATGCCTCTATAAATAGAGCTTTGAATGCTCTCACCTAATAAAACAATATTGAAAAAATGAAAAGAAGCATTGAATGAACACACACACACTAAAGATCTAAGAACTTTCTGGTAGTTTAAGTATTCGGAAGCACTTATTTAATTTCTCTTTTCTTCCTTTCATTCCCGCTCGAGTTAATTACTATAAGTTGATTATTGTGAGTTCGGACTCTTAGACAGCTACTAACTTTATTTACTTGGTTTGCTGCTCTGAAGAAGGTCAGTGCACACTGACCCCCCTCTTTATTTCTTAAACTAGTTATGCAGTTTTGTGTTTATGATGTTTACCTGTTAATCACCTGCTGTTCATGATATACATTAGTAATATGTGAATTTTCTTGCTATGTCTTTCTTTTCATGTAATTCATTTATTTTGAGATTAGTGGTGTCTTCTGATAGTTATGGTGTGTTTGTGTTGTTATTCAATTTATGATGGTTATTGACTTTACTTTTCATGACTTAACTAGTCAAATGATTTTACACAATTGTTACGGTTATAAACAAATTATGTTGAGCCTTCATGCTAGTTGAACTAAACCATGTTAGTAATAGCATGTAGTATATCCCTGTTTGATTGAGTAATAGCTACATTTACACTGTCATGTTGACTAAGATGACTGAATTATGCCCTTGAACTTTTCCTGATATCCTGTTAAGACATTCACACCTCCAAAAATGTGTTCTCCTAATCTTCCTGCCTATGATATTATGTTACATTGGTTTAGTTCAATGAATGATTCTCATTAAAGGTTCTTCTCATGCTTCTCATGTTGGCATGTTTGCCTAGATAACTCTAGTTGACAGTTTTGTTCATGACACTATGTTGCTCTAATAGAATGGTTCATATGTGCCTATAATGACAACCTGTATAAAAGAAAATCATATGATGAACCTTGTTAGCATATTAGGAAACCTGCACACATAACTAGATGTAACTTGTTGTGATCTGCTTGTCTTGTTTAGACAACCATGCAATGAGTGTCATTATTTGCTATCTCATGGCTGTTTGACATCACTGTTTGTGGAAGCATTCAATCATGAATCTGAGTATTATTTGATTTTGATAAATTGAAAAAACTTGATACACTACACATTATCATGATTGGATACCATGCCCATAAAGATTAAATGAAACTAAGGATAGTCTTTGTATTCATGTTGATATCTCTCTTGACCTAGTTGATTAGTATGACCTTTGGGAACTCTAAATAATATTGTTAGCATAAGTGCTCAATGAAATAAAGTCCCAGTTATGTGCATACTTGTTAAAACTACTCAGAAAGTTGTCATAGTATTTTGGAACACGTTCTAGTGATCTGAACCTCCTTAGGAAAGGTTATGAAGTATTGGACCTTGGGGAGGATGACAAAATAAGTATACATGTTTATCTTTGTCAACCACTGATATCTTAGACTGCTTAACATGATATCCCTGACCTTAAAATTGTAAATGGAGCATATCTACTAGTAGCATGTAATCAGCCATTTGCAAATTATAACTTCTGCTTGACTGTATCCTAGTAGTGGTCTTCTTAAGTGTTCTATACATGTTATGATCAACCTCAGGGTCTTTGATATTATTTGAATCCTAAAAGTCTACTTGCAGCGATTTATCTTTATACCCAGTGTTCTGATAAGAGGTCTTAAGGTCAATGTTGTGTTGGTTCTAAGCTACTTATACATGTGTACACTAATGATAGATGTAATATCTAATATGGTTGTGTGATTCCAAGTTGTTAATACTTTTGTGTGGCTCAACCTCTGAAAGGTTTATGATGAATCTTTTGTACTTACTTCGTTCATGCTGATAATGTGAAACTGTTAAATTTATACTTTGTTTGTGTCAAAACATTTGAGGAAGAGTAAGAGTCAATGATCAAGGGTATTTGGGTATGAGCTTGATTTTGTGGTTGAGGTACCCCTCCATGGCTCAAGCACTACTCGGGGTTCATGAGACCCTTGTGAACTCTGAAGTGTCAGGGGCCCATAGGGGTATTTCATAAATAATATGGTCACCCTAAGCCTTTGGTCACTGACCTCAACTAATCTTTATAGGGTTAGCACAAATAAAATTAGCTTTACTGTATTCTTTAGATCTTTTGTTATAATTAGTTTACTTCATGTTGAATATATACTAATTGTTTTCTCTTTCTTTTCTATGCATGATCGATTGTGCTTGTTGAGTTCATTCATAACTCAGGCCCAATTTCAAGAACTGGGCTATTTCCTCGTATGCTGAAGTCTGCCGCCCCTTAGGATCAATCGGGGCCTGGCTTGCTTTGCCAGCCCAATATAGAAGAGTCCAACTTCCTCCACTAACTTAAATATATGTTGTTATCATTTAATTTCATGTATATGTCTTTGGGCAACTAACATTACTATTGGATGTTTGTGGCTATTTAGTTGTCTAGGCAGACCTTAAGTCAAGCCAAAATATGATAAGTAAAAAGGGTAATTATGATTAATCACCTCTAAGCAACCTTGACGTTTCTTTTTAAAATTTGAGTGTTCTTGAAGTTAACTGCTTTCAATAATTAATCTTTCATTTATCTTTTAGTGAAGTTTTCATTTGTATTAGGCATCAGCAGAACCCAGATAAGGTTAAAAGGAAATTGAATTAAAAAACCATGTCAAAAAAATAGAACTCCTCTGAAAGGTTTTCGAAATGCACCAAACGATTTCAAAGCAGATGAGACAACCATATTGTTTTCAAAGAAAATGAAGTGAACTAGGTTGTTTCAAGAAAATCAGATACCTCTTTAGAAATATTCAGAGTCTTTTCGCCCAAAAACTACTTAAATAGACAAGGTATATTCTTTGTCAAATAATATCTTCTCATTTTTGCAAAAACATAAATAGGAAACTTTTAAAGAAATATTGTTATTTCTAAACGACGAGTACCATCTTTTCTCAAAAGAAAACAAGATGAATTTTGAAATAGGTTTTTAAGCATTTTCTCGCTTTATAAAACCCATTTAGCAATTTATAACCACTAATCAACCAAAATATAGATATTTTTTCCCCGGAACTAGCCTAAGTTTAAGGAGCTACCTCATGTAGATTTGAAGGGATGCCTAATACCTTCCCCTTAGAATAGCTAGAAACCTTACCTAAATCTCACCGGTTAACAGACCATTAGGATAATAGTTTTCACAGACTTATAGGTACCTTAATATACCTTAATGATTAGGTGGCGACTCGTTTATCAACTTCCAAAGAACCACTAGTTGTATTTTATTTGGAATTATGCAAAATAGGATGCAACAATAAGGCGAATCTGCTGGGGATGTACACTTAGGTTCAAACCTTAGCAGACTTAGACTAGACTTGAATTCGGGGATGTTTGTTTATATTCTGCTCTAATTGTGTGTTTAACCTGAAAATATCTTTTTACTCTTATTATCCTACTTGCTTACACTTTACATGACTTTATAATCTGCTGATATGTATTTATCTGTTTATTCTTAATATTATCATTGTTTCATCACAATTACTTGTTACGGCTTTATACATTGTCATCTCATTTTTCCTATCGAGTCTTTGCCGTACACAATCACACACAATGTCACGTGAGGGTTGTCTTTTAACCCCTCCGGACCTTCTTTTAGAACTCTCTAGTTTCAGAGAATGACCTTGTCAAGCCAACTAATATATCATCTCGCAGTTATTCAGCCCCACTCAAAATTTAGGAAACACTCTGCTCTTAGCAAACATAGGTCATGCTGTATAAACCTTAGGTGGGTTGATCCTCGGTATCGACTCACAATTAGGAAAGCCACCCTAATGTCAACAGGTCATGCACCCAATGACATCCCTTCTATGGAATGACAAATCAATCCAGATAAGACACTAAGGATTCAGAGCAAAATACTTACCAAACCCTTCACCCTTTTAGATGAAAATCAACCGCAATGTCCTAAAAATTAGCATGGTCATGGGAGCACCCCACAAATTGAAGCAGTGGTGGTGGAATATCCGACGAGAACACGAAAAAGAAATCAGGACACATCTAGGAGCACTAACTGCAATAACGAACATTCGAGTTGACATGATACTCACCAGGTTACTAATAGAGTTCTGGGACCCCGACAAGGCAATTTTCAAGTATGTTGATTGTGAACTGGCATCAACACTGAGGAAGTTACTAGTTTCACTAAGGTTCCATTCTATGGACAGAAGCCTATACTGCCGGTGATCATGCCAGATGAATTTACTCTATGCATTGGGATTGAAGAGTAACAAGAACTTGAGAAGTGTCGAAGACAGATGGGTGAGTCTGGACCAGTTGTTTGATAGATTTGGGCATCAAGAGAGCTACGATTGGCATCTTGAGCAATTTCAGTGCGACCATGCGACATGGGAGAGCCTTACCCCTTGACCTTTTCTTTAGCACTGTTGGGACTTCTGGTCTTCCCACAAAGGAAGGGCAGATCAAAATCAACATACTACCCCTGGTCTTGGCTATATTCCTAGGGAATCTGTGGGTCACTCTTGTTCCCATGATACTGGAGGAGATGTATAGGGCACTATCAGTGTGTTCAAGGGGTATGATTTCTTTAAAGTTTGTAAGGTGTTGTTACAAATATGGGCTACGAAGCATTTCTTCTAAAGAAGCTGACCATTGACTACTTTGTCGGCACTAGAAATATGATACGCTGTCACAATGGGAGAATGAGGCATTGGGCTACACCACATGGCCAAGAAGAGTGGCGGGAAATTTTGACCCACCTGACTTGAGAGTTTATCAACTGAAAAATTTCTTGGCTGAGTGGCACACCAATTGTGAGAAGCCCAGGAAAATACTTCATCGAGCTTGTAGGCATGGAAGGGATTCAGCCGTATGCACTGCTGAGGGTTTTGCGGCAGTTTGGCTTGATTCAAGATGTACCTCTTTGGTCAAGGACAACTTTGTAAGATGATGACTATAATGGGCAGATTCTAATCCCAAGAGTAATGAGGTTCTTGGACGAGTGGAATGACCTGATCACGATGGGAATGGGGCAAAACTCATGGTGCACGCCCGAGTATTTTGTGTGTATTAATGAAGAAGATCAATTGGACAGGCCTAGCAGGGAGGGATTAACTGGATTGGAAGACTCAGGAGCACCCTTACAGATATACCACGAGATCCTGTCTCACTATCTAGTCACTGCTACCATGCACCAACAAGTAGTCCAGGAATCGATTGATCATATGTTGCCACTGGATGATGGCAACTAGATAGTAGAATACATATTAGATTGAGTCTGAGGAAGAACTAGAAGAGGATCCAGAAGAGGAGCCAGAGTACAACCATAATGATGAAGAGGAGGAGGTTGAAGATGATCCGGAGGAGGAGAGTTTGGGAGGAGATTCCGGGGATGACTATTAAGTTGTTGGTTTATTTACTTTTTTGTACTTTTAATTCCCTAAAGGAAACTTTATAAGCCCATGCAACTTTGTAAATCATGAACAACCACATTAAAGCCATCGACAAGTACCCCCATCCTTATATAAGTAATGAAGTCTTTGTATCCCGCAAATTCCATAAATGAAAATCCAACTTGCTCCGAAACTAAATGTGTCAAAACTTGGATATTTGTCAAATGCTCACGATATAGGCCTACCTCCGGCAAAGAGAGGTCCTTAAAATATTTTAGGAACATGCTTGTTTGAATATATGAACTAACAGCTCTATATGATTATGTATGTGCAATCCCTGAGCTAACTTCTACTTTACTTTGCTTTCCTGCTTTATCGCTTTATTTATTTATCCTCGAAATAGAGGTTGATTTGTGTTGATACTTAAAACAGGGCGAGCCACCATATAACCTAAGGTCTAAATAGAAGATTAGTGTTACAGACAACCCAACCGGAAATGCTCTAGTGGTAGCTGATAACCCAGGGGGATTAGGGGGAAGGGACGAAACTCAGAATGATGAGCATGCAGTCACCGTATGGGTCAAGAATGGAGATTTGAGAAATGATGAAGTATGGGTACAAACCAAGGTCCAGTTTGGGAGTCCGATCAGAGGGGATAACTGAACCAACTCAACCACAGGGGTAGAAAGGTACCGCCGGCTTGGGATATCAACCTACAACTAGAAGAACCAACAATGGTAACCCTGGGAAGAAGGTTTTCATACCAGAGCATGTTTCAGGCCCGGGTCAAAGCTTACCTCAAAAAGAGGATATCATTGATGGGATGGGGAGATTGTTCGTGGAAATGATCAAGGAATGTTGCGAAAAAGTTGATATCAAGACACCGAGCATTCGGGATGCCGAACCAGGAGCGACCTTGCAGAATTGGACAACCAGTCCATCACTAGTTTGCGGAGAGTCTTGGTAGTGTGGAATTGTAGTAATTTTTGAAAAATACAAGGTCAATAGAGGCTTGGACCATGCATGTACGTTTTTGTTAAACCGCCTCCTTGAACGCTAGGATGTTCCTTTTGATGAAATAAAATAATTACTTTTCTGAAAATCATTGCAAACTTATCTTTGTCTTTATTTATACTCAATTTTTCTTTTCAGCAATCAAATTAATAAAAATCTGTATTCCATGATTATGACATGTAACTAAACCCACGAACAAAATGATTCAGACTATGAAGAGTACGACGAGCTTATGATGCATGAGAACCTACCTCAAGAGATAGAACAACTAGAGAGTCTGAAGAAGCCCAACCTCGAAGAGACAAAGGTGATCAATCTGGAAAGTGAAGAAAATGTAAAAGAGACCCAAATCAGTATCCACCTGAAGGCATAACAGAAGGAAGAATTGGTAGAGCTCCTCCGAAAATACATCGATGTATTTGCCTGGTCATATGATGACATGCTTGGATTAAGCACCGACATCGTCTCGCTTTGATTTCCCAGTGATCCCGCCAAGGCCCTAGTCAAGCAGAAAACCAGAAAATTCTAACCGAATTTGAGTCTAAGGATTAAAGAAGAAGTTACCAAGCAGATAAAAGAAAATGTGGTAAAGGTCACCAATTACCCTACCTGGTTGGCAAACATCGTACCAGTGCCAAAGAAGGACGGGAAGACTAGGATATGTGTGGATTACCGATATCTCAACAATGCCAGTCCCAAGGACGACTTTCCTCTGCCAAATATCCATATCCTTATTGACAAATGTGCAAAACATGAATTGCAATCATTCGTGGATTGTTTCACTGGATATTAGTAGATCCTGATGCACGAAGAAGATGTAGAGAAGACAATATTCACCATGCCATGGGGAATTTATTGCTACAGGGTCATGCCATTAGTTCTCAAGAATGCCGGTGCAAGCTACATGAGGGCCATGATGACCCTTTATCATGACATGATCCACAATGATATTAAAGTATATGTGGATGACATCATCATCAAATCATGGAAGGGTGCGGATCATTGGGTGACTTGAGGATTTTCTTCAAACAGTTGCGAAGGTACAATTTAAAATTGAATCCTGCAAAGTGTGTATTTGGAGTTCCCGCAGGAAAACCGTTAGTTTTCATCATTAGCAGAAATTGGATAGAGATAGATCCCTTGGAGATCAAGGCTATTAAAGACTTGCCTCCTCCCAAAAGCAAGAAGTATGTGATGAGCTTTCTCTAATGGTTGAATTACATCAGCAGGTTCATATCTTAGCCAACAGTAATCTGTGAACCGATTTCAAGTTATTGAAGAAAGATGCTGCTACGAAGTGGAAGGATGAATGCTAAAACGTATTCGACAGAATCAAGGAATATTTGTTTAGTCCACCAGTGCTTATCCCTCTTGAACCTGGAAAGCTGTTGCTATTACACTTGTTCATCTTTGATTATGCATTCGGATGAGTGTTGGGATAACACGATGAGACCATAAAGAAGGAGCAAGCAATTTACTACCTGAGCAAGAAGTTCACACCGTATGAAGCTATATACACCTTGTTGGAGCGAACTTGTTGTGATTTGACTTGGATTACTCAGAATTTAAGACATTACCTGTCTACATATACCACAAATATGATATCCAGACTAGACCCGCTCAACAACATCTTTCAGAAGCCGATGCCTACGGAAAAGTTAGCTAAATTGCAGATTCTTCTCGGTGAGTTCGATATCATGTATGTAACACCGAAAGCTATCAAATGACAAGCACTGGCCGATCAACTTGCGGAAAACCCGGTGGACAATGATTATAGGCCACTTACCACATACTTCCCAGATGAAGAAGTGTCATTCGCTGGGGAGGACATTTTAGTGTCGTACCCGGGGTGGAGGATGTTTTTTGATAAAGCTGCAAATTTCAAGGGAGTAGGAATCGGGGTAGTCCTAATATCAAAATTAGGACAACATTATCCGATTTTGCCTAAGATAAGGTTCCTCTATACAAATAATATGGCAGAATACGAAGCATGCATCCTTGGGATTACGATAGCGGTAGATATGAACATCAAGGAACTTTGAGTCATAGGAGATTCTGGTTTACTAATTCACCATGTTCAAGGCGAATGGAACACTAAGAATGTCAAGATCCTTCTGTACTTGAATTGTGTAAAGGAACTGTGTAAGAAGTTCACCAAGATCGAGATAAGTATGTTCCAAGAATCCAGAATTAGTTCGTCGACACTCTTGCAAATTTTTCATCCATGATTCAAAAACGAGACAAGAATTACATCGACCCCATCGAGATAGAGATTCGAGATCAGCATGCATATTGTTTCCACATAAATAAAGGGCCAGATGGCAAGCCTTGGTACTATGATATCAAAAGGTTCCCCGAAGAGAGTGCCACTAACGGTCAGAAGCGAGCATTGAGGAGACTAGGATATCACTTTTTCTCTAACGGGGAAGTCCTGTATAGGAGAACCTCAGACCTGGGTCTGTTAAGATGTGTAGATGCTGCTGAAGCAACAAGGTTATTGGAGGAAATACATATTGGAACATGTGGGCATCACATGAATGGTTTCATTCTAGCCAAGAAGATCTCGAGAGCTGGATATTTTTGGATTACCATAGAAGGGATAGCATTCGCTATGTGCAGAAATGTCACCAGTGTCAGATTCACGGAGATTTCATCCGGGTTCCGCAAAATGAATTAAATTTAGTGGGTTCCCCTTGGCCATTTGCCGCTTGGATCATGGATGTAATTGGACCTATAGAATCGACGACATCAAATGGGCATCATTTCATCTTGGTAGCCATCGATTACGTCACCAAATGGGTCGAAGCTTCAACATACAAGGCCATTACAAAGAAGGTGATGGCAGATTTTCTCAATAAAAACATAGTCTCCCAATTTGGGATTCCATAGTCAAAAATAACTAACAATGTAGCCAATCTCAACAGCGATCTCATTAGGGAAATTTGAAGTTCAAAATCGCCCATCGTAATTCCACAGCATATAGGCCACATATGAATGGAGGAGTTGATGCAGCCAACAAAACATCAAGAGGATTTTACGAAATATAGTGGACAATCACAGGCAATGGCATGAGAAACTATTATTTTCCATACTTGGTTACCGCACTACTATGAGGACACCAACTGGGGAAAACATATTGGTGTATGGCACAAAAGCTGTAATACCCGCAGAAGTTGAGATACCATCTTTAAGAATTATCCTGGAAGTCAAGTTAGATGATGTAAAATGGGTACATGTCCGGGCAAGAACAATTCATGCTCATTGATGAAAAGAGGATGGACGCAGTATGTCATGGTCAGCTGTATCTGAAAAGGATGGCCAAAGCATTCAACAGGAAAGTGAAATCTTGGCAGTTCACACCGGGGCATTTGGTTTGGAAGATAATATCCCCCCCCCCAAACACGAAGAGGCTAAGGGAGAGTTCACGCCAAATTGGAAGGGTCCTTTTGTGGTCTATTGAGCATTGTCAGAAGGAGCATTAATCCTGGCAGAAATGGACGTCAAAGTAATCACGAAGCCCATCAATTCAGAAACAATCAAGATATATTACATTTGAAGACAATAGAGTTAGGTTTTATTGTAACAGAACTACGCCCGAACTGACTTCCTATGGTGGAATACGTAGGCAACCTAAGTAGGGTGCGGTCCCACTCTTGTGATAGAAAACAAAATATCATTTATATGTATTTGGAACTATGTCACGACTTGATTTCATTTGGCAGGAATATGAAGGCAATCCACAAAACATTCAGTTATCTATTATAATTGAACTACGTTTTGGCCTGATTTCATTTGGATATGTAGGAAGTCTGAGTCAAACTCGGAAATGCCATTTCAAAATTCTATCATTTTGCATCTACTGCAATTGAACTACATTCTAACCTGATTCCATTCAGATACATAGGATGCCTAAGTCAGGCACAGTCATTTCATTTCATTTTTTCATTTCATAACCTCGAACTACGCTTAGAACTGATTCCGTTCGGATATGTCGGCAACCTGAAAATGTTCGGTCATAACCTTAGGAAAATCCTTATAATGTTGCCTAGATTAGAGAAGTGATCGCATCAGCAATAAAGTTACATCTTCAGGGACATGTCCAGGAATGCACCATCAGCAAGGTGGAGCCATCCATAAATGATACTCGCATCGGAGGCAACATCTAAACATGTCATAATCCTGAATGATGGAGTTTTCCATAAACATAAGTGATTTTTCAAAATGACTTTTAAGAAAACACTATTTGATCCACCTACCAAACTTCGTGGCATAATCCATCAGGTTTGGGGCAAGGCCAGGTCCAAAATCAACACAAATCAACGCCCTCCCCCACTAAGAAGTTTTCATTGAGTGCAGAATTGGAATGGAATCAAAGGACACGAGATCATACCGGAATCAATGCCAGACCCGTTACAACTTCATGAACCCTCCACTCTTTGAAGGTATCCTGGAGCCAAGCCTCCAACACAATTTGAGGACCATGTATATATCAAACCATATTCTTTGCCAATCGAAGCACCTCGTACATATCAAACTGTCTGCTCTACCAATCGGAGCACCTTGTACATATCAAGTTATCTATCACGCCCCAACCTCGAGAAGCATGACCGACGCTCAACTGAGTGAACCCGATTGAGCAAGCCTGTTAGATACTTTCTACCCAATTCACCCATGATCAAGAAAAGACATGATTTCAATAATTAGACTGTAGGAAGTTCATACATACAATATTAAACCATTTCTTTAGTTACATCACTATTAAGTCTCAAAATACACAATCATAACTTGTTTGACTTTTCTAGCACCCATGTACAAAACTCACATAGTGTCTACAGAGCCTCTAAAAGATACAAAAAAGTCTATGATAGTGTCGGCGACAAGGCCCCGGCTATACCTTAAGACGTGATAGTAATATGAACAAAAGACACAATAGGTGGCCCCGGGATGAAGTGGGGCTCACCAAGTCTTCTGGAAAGAGAATGTTCCACTATCGCTGATCAACACTGCCTACTATATAACCACCTGCATGCATCTATTTAAAGATTCAGCGCCCCCGGCAAAAAGGATGTTAGTACCGTCGAATAGCACTATTATGTATAGCTAAGCACCATCTCAATAGAATGAATTATAATACAAGGGGGAACAATCAAGAATTCAATAAGAGCTTCAAATAATACTAAAACATCAAGTTAAGGATTACATAAGTTTTCAAGTCAATTTCCATGTTATTAGGTTGGGTGATCTTTAGTGCCAATATACCATAATTCACAATACCACTGTATTCTTATACGGAGTCTGATCACGACCCGACCGGCTAGGTCATCCCATTTGAGACATCAACCATAACCACAAATTCAATTATCATTTTCAGCACAGTCACCACCATGTGTGCGGCATGGCGTCCGATCACGGCCCGATCGGCTAGGCCGTCTCACCCAAGACGTTACCTGTTTTACTCAATCATCTCACATCGTACTTCTTTCATATTCTTTCGATTAATTGGCACTAGTGATCAAGATTACAAATTCATTCTTGGCACTTGGCCGTATTTCATAGTTCCAATTCCATTTTTCACATTCAAATATCATTATCATTATCAACAATAATAGGGCTTCCCATTCAAGACATTAAATTCACATATGAGCAATTTGGAAAATCTTAGGCACATAGAGGCTTTCCATATAATTTGTCATAACAATATTTATTTCGATCTTGACATGAAGTCTTAACATTTCTAACACATATTCCACATTTTAAACATATCCTCAAATGGCAAGATGACATGATGAAGCATTTAGAATAAATATTGAACATACTTCCTTCAACACAACCACATTAGGAATAGCCAATTCAATAATGATCAAGGACTTACTCCAATTACATGAACACTGTGGGATTCGATTCTAAAAAGAAGGGGGGTTAGCCAACATACCTCAATTGAGCTTCCTTTAAACTCTAAAACGTTCCGGAATTCTTAGCACTTCGATCTATTTTAGAAATATAACAAGTTGGATCAAAATTAGGAAGATGGTCATGACTCTAGCTCATTTGAGAAAATTAATAAGCACTAAGTGTGAATTAAGGTTTTTAAGGCCCTTTTACGAAAGATTCCATCATTCCTCAACCCATTCTCTACCATTTTTAGCTCACATCTTTTCTACATTATTAGATAACACATGCATGCAAGATAACCACTCCCACACCCAAAAATTGTCTTGCTAATTACTCCACTTTTAGTAGATTTTCGAAATTAAGAGCTAGGGCATAGATTCTTACCTTTAAGATGAGGACTTTCTTGATAATCTTCAAGGATTGAGCAAGAATTGGTGGATAATAGGTTGAAGGTTACTCCCAAACTCTAAGAACTCTCTCTCACTCTAAAAATATCAGAAATGTGCTCAAAATGGGCTATGGCATATGTTTTAACGAAGAAGGGTCGGGTTTAAAAACCCCAAAAATAAAGCCCCGGAATAGGATATGCGGTCGCATATGCGACCGTAGAATGGATATAAAGTCCGCATATCGTCCGTACAAATTGGGTGCCAAAACTGGAAAGAAACTGACTAGGTCTGCGGTCACTATGCGGCCCGCAGACCTGTTCTGTGATCGCATAATGCACCGCAGAACCTCCCTCCACAAAACTCCAAGGCTGAATATGCGATCAAAGTGCGGCCCGCGAAATGGTTATGCGATCGCATAATTGGCCGTGAAGTTAACATCAAAATGGCCCAAGTAGCTGCTTCACTCTGCGGCCATTCTGCGGCCCGCAGAGTGATTATGCGACCGCATAATGGGTCGCAGAAATGCCTATTTCTACAAATATTTCCCTTCAACTCCCCGCGCACTGTTCAATCCAAGAAGTTTGAACTGCAGCTCGCAAACTAACCGCGAAGAAGTTTTACTATTATTAACCTCTATGCTTGCCCCGGCATCATAGAACCCCAGTTTTTACGAAACTTTTTAGGGGGCCTTACACTATCTGCCCCGCCAATTGGAGCACTTTGTAAATAACGCATCGTCCACTCCGCCAATTTGAGCACTTTGTACAGATAGTATCGTCCATTCTACCAATCTGAGCATTTTGTACATATTGTACTGTCACTCCGCCAAATCAGAGATTCCAATTAGACTGTTGCAAATCTCATCGCCAACCTCGCCAATCGAATGATGGATCATTAATTTCGTCGCACGTTCCGCCGATCGATGGTCGCAAATTAGTTGTGCAGTCAAGAAGACATCTTGGGCATGCTTATTTATTTTTCTTCTTTTACCTTGAAGTTTTTGACGTTTTATTCGTGAAACTTACAAGCGTTTTTATATTTGGTCCAAACGCTCCCACCGCACGGAGATTCAAATTCAAAAACACATGCTCCCATAGTGTGGAGATTCAAATTCAAATACTCCCATCTAGTGGAGATTCAAATTCATAGTCGAATATTCACATCGTGAGGAAATTCAAAGTCGAATACTCCCATCGCGCGGAGATTCAAATGCTCCGACCACTTTGGAATGGTACACATCCTGACTAACATTCAAGTCAGATTCAAACATCCATCCCCGACATCCCAAATAATGCTCCGGAGCTTGGAGACTTCAGATTCAACATTCCATCGCCCAAAGATCCCTTATAATGGCTAGCCGGTAGCCAGTGATTATTATTCCTGCATATATATATTATATCCGAACGTATGTGCATTAAGATATATGGGTATGTGTATATCTCTTTTTTGCAGGTTCACACACTACAATATGGAACTTTCTCTAGGTAGCAAACCAGATTACACTACTATGAGGGATAACATACTCATAAGCGAGCCAATGATCCAGCCTCCAACTCAACTCGATCAGTAGAACTCCAAAATCGTCACATCTTTCAAGTTCTATAATCAGGCTGCAGTTCAAAAGTCAGTGGGTTCCAAAATCATTCCATCTTGCAGTGACATCATAACACGATACTGGGGCAATTCCTGCAAGAACAACTCTCTTCGAATTGTCATTCTAGAACTATATGTGGCCTAATCCTCGTTATGCCCGAGGTATGTAGGCGATTCAAAGACAGAATTCAGTCTTAATCTCACAAGACATGATCTTCCACAATCCCAAGTATCATCCCTACAATACATGCCTAGAGTCAGGAATAAAATTGCTCTTTAAGTTAACTTTTTTGTCCGCTAACTCTTTTATCGCCTCTAGTCAAAGAGGGGCAGTTTTTGACGACCAATTTTAACCCTCCCTTATTAAATTAAATATTTTATATTTATTAATCAGCAATAAATGTAGTGATGTATTTTTAAATTAATAACACCTATTTTATTATAAATAGATGATATAAAACATATGATAATAGTTAGTAATATTAATCTATAATTAATAGTAATTTAGTTTTAAATATTTATAAATTATACAACCTCTACTTCTTTAATTAATTAAACTAACTTTCATATTTTATAAGAAGGTATTATCATTAATTTAATAATTTAGTCGTAAATTTATATTAACTTTATTACTTTGAATAGCCAAAATTAGCTTTTTTACTTTAATAGACGAAGTATTATAATTATTTTTGACAACCAATTAATCACAGTAATTAACTAATAAGACATTTGATAATTATATTTTATTAGGATTAATTAGGTCTAATTAATTTAATTATAAAAAGTGTCAAAAACATAAATAGGCTACAATTGCAGTTGTTTAATTTTAATTCAATGTGGCTATAATTTCAATTACTATCCAGCTTATTTGGCCCAGAACGCAAGCCCAAAACTTCCCAACCCGGTTCAGTAACCCCCAGCCCCGTCAACCAATCATAGTGCGCCACATCACCCCTTTCCACGCACTTACACAACTAACACAATGCATCTGGACCGTTGATCCAAATAATCAACGCTCGACAATTAATCCTAATATTCCTTTTACCTTTTAAATTATTTGGCGTCTCATCTCAATCGTTGGATCACAAGGATCCAACGACCATATTTACTCTTTTTATCCATTTATAATCCTCAAAAATACAGAGCCGTTGATCAAAATGATCTAACGGCTAATCTCTCATCTCTCAATTTTTACCAAACATGGACATTAACACTAGTCATTTCCCCCACGTCCCACCGCCCATCTTTCCCTTTCTTCTTTATTTTCACTCAACCCTGAAAACCTCTATCAAGCCTGGACCTTGCACAAATTCGTGCAAGGTCACTCAAATCATCCCTATTGTCCCTTCAATCCGAGAATCTCGGCGGATTTCTTTCCCTTTTCATCATCCTGATTCGAATCCCACATCCCCGAAACCCTAGACCTAAAAAATGCAAACGGGAATATCATTGTTCCCTCCCCTGTTAGATCAAATCAAAGCATGCATGGCCATGAATCTTTGACCCCATCATCACTATTCATTGTCCAAAGCTCAAACGTAGTGACCTCTGGACATGGGACTTTGACCAACGGTCCTCCAGCCTCCAACGGCCAGGTTTCTTCAAGGTAAACTCCACCCTGATTCCCCCTGTGATTTCCTTCTATTTTTACCTTCTTACTATCATCATCGATCACCCGTCATCACCCACTATCTCCTTGAATTCAACTGACCCTAAGGCTTAAATGACACTATAAATAAAGTTTTGAATGTTTTCACCTAACACACCGAAAAAATACTGAAAAACACAGAAAGAAGCATTGAATGTGTCACGCCCCAAACCTGTGGAGGCGTGGCTGGCACCCGGTGCCATACTCGGCCCGAGCGTACCAACCTGAGACTAAGGGACTTTGAACATACAATGTGATAGTTTTTCCATATGGCCACATTGTGTAAGGCCCCGTGAAATTTTTTCCTAAAAGCCGGGGTTCTGTGACGCCGGAGTTCGGACCTTTTGGATTGAATAGTGTGTTGGGGAGTTGAAGCAAAATATTTGGCAAAAATACGTGTTTCTGCGGCTGCATAATCACTCTGCGGGCCGCGGAATGGTCGCAGAGTGAGTCAGTTTTCTAGGTCATTTTGATGTCATTTTTGCGGTCTATTATGTGACCGAATAACCGTTTCGTGGGCCGCACTTTGATCGCATAATCAAACCTTAGAATTTTGCGGAGGGTGGTTCTGCGGTGCATTATGCGACCACAGAACAGGTCTGTGGGCCGTATAGTGACCGCAGACCCGGTCAGTTCCTTTCCAATTTTTGCACCCAATTTTGTGGCCGATATGCGGACCGTATATCCATTCTGCTGTTGCATATGCGACCGCATACCCTGTTCCGGAGGTTCATTTTTGGGGTTTTTAAACCCGACCCTATTTTGTTAAAACATGTACCATAGCTCATTTTGAGCACATTTCTGATATTCTAGAGTGAGGGAGAGAGTTCTTAGAGTGAGGGAGCAACCTTCAACCTATTATCCATCAATTCTTGCTCAACCATTGAGGATTAACAAAGGAAGTCTTCACCCTAAAGGTAAGAATCTATATCCTAGCTCTCAATTTCGAAATTTTACAAAAATGGGTTAAATAGAGAGATAAATATTGGGTGCGGGGGTTGTTGTCTTGCATGCATGTATCCTTGAAGTATGTGGGAAGGTTGTGAGCTAACAATGATAGAGAATGGGTTGGGGAATGGTGGAATCTTCCACAAAAAGGGCCTTGAAACATTGATGCGCACCTAATGTTTGATAATATGCTCAAATGAGCTAAAACCATGACCATCTTCCTAATTTTGGTTCAACTTGTTATATTTCTAATATAAATTGAAGTTGCTAAGAATTTCGGATCATTTTAGAGTTTGAAAAACTCAATTGAGGTATGTTGTCTAAACCCCCTTCTTCTTAGAATCGAATCCCACGGTGTTCATGTAATTAAAGTAAGTCCCTGATCATTATTGAATTGGCTATTCCTAAATGTGGTTGTGTTGAAGGATGTATATTCAATATTTATTCTAAATGCTTCATCATGTCATCTTGCTATTTGAGGATGTGTTTAAAATGTGGAATATGTGTTAGAAATGTTAAGACTTCATGTCAAGATCAAAATAAAGATTGTTATGCCAAATTGTATGAAAAGCATCTATGTGCCTAAGATTTCCCAAATTGATCATATGTGAATTTAATGTCTTGGATAGGAAGCCCTATTATTGTTGATAATGATAATGATATTTGAATGTGGAAAAGGGAACTGGAATTATGAAATATGTCCAAGTGCCAAGAATGACTTTATAATTGTGGCCACTAGTGCCAATAAATTGAAAGGATATGAAAGACGAATGATGTGAGATGATTTACCGAAAAAAGTAATGTCTTGAGTGAGACGACCTAGCCGATCGGACCGTGATCGGACGTCATGCCGCACACATGGTGGTGACTATGCAGAAAATGATAATTGAAATTGTGGTTATGGTTGATGTCTCAAATGAGACGGCCTAGCCGATCGGATCGTGATCAGACTCCGTGTAAGAATACGGTGGTATTGTGAATTATGGTATATCGGTACTGAAGATCACCCAACCTAATAACATGGATATTTACTTGAAAACTTATATGATCCTTAACTTGATGTTTTAATATTATTTGAAGCTCTTATTGAATTCTTGACTGTTTCCCCCCTTGTATTATTATTCATTCTATTGAGATGGTGTTTAGTTGTACATACTAGTACTATTCGACAGTGTTAACGTCCCTTTTGCCGGGGGCGCTGCATCTTTAAATGGATGCAGGTGGTTCCATAGCAGGCAGTGTTGATCAGCGATAGCAGTACAACTTCTTCCTAGCAGACTTGGTGAGCCCCACCTCATTCCGGGGCCTTGTTGCCCGCACTATCATAACACTCTTTGTATCTTTTAGGGGCTCTGTAGACACTATGTGGGTTGTGCATGGGTGCTAGAAAAGTCAAATAGATTATGTTGTGTTTTGATCTCTTGTTCCACTCGAATCATAAGAAAGTGTGTTTTTTTGGACTATAAAATGATGTAACCAATGAGACGATTTAGTATTGTATATATGGACTTCCTACTGTTTAATTAATGAAATCATGTCCTCTATTGAACATGGGTGAGTTGGGTAGAAAGTATCTAAGAAGCTTGCTCGACCGGGTTCACTCGGTTGAGCGCTGGTTGCGCTCCCCGAGGTTGGGGCGTGACACATTGTAGGACAATTTATGAAATAAAATATAAACTGAATGGAGACTAGCTCCAACTGAGCATGTACGCAGGGCTGGTAAGGCCACAACACCGATATACAAAATACACAGAACTCGTCTACAAGGCTCTAAAGATAACTGAACTGTATCATGGTCAGGGCAGGGCCTCGACCTACCCATCAAACCTGTATATATAAAATGGACCTTAAGGTCTAGACCTGGTAACTCCAAGGAAATGGAGCTTACCAACCAAGCTGATATTTGACTCTATCTACTAGGAAGGTCTATCCAGCTGTCTATCAGAACCTGTAGGCATGAAATGCAGCGTCCCCCGCTAAAGGGATGTCAGTACGAAATAATGTATTGAGTATGTAAGGCAACAGAGTAACCGAAAGGTGAAACTGAACTGATAATATAATAAATGGGAGTCAAAGATAATTTGAAGATAGGCTTACCTGTTGATACTGACTCAACTATCTCAATATAGTAAGTAATATAGCTATCTAGCCCTATAAGGCTCGGTATGTGTAACTGATCTACCGTGGTAGGCTCGCTCATAGGCACTCCGCCATACTAGGCTCTGTATCTCGGCCATTTTGCGCTTGCTAATAGGCGTTCAGCCACAGTAGGCTCGGTATATAACTTACCATCTGATCAGAGGTTGCCCAATAGGGGCATGCCCATCGATTATAGCTCGATGGAGGTGAAAATAATGTTCTACTGTATATATATATATATATATATATATATATATATATAGACCCTCTACTCTCTTGACTGGAAGAAGATAATACTTAACTAAGTATAAAATCCCGATAAGGGAGAATATGATAACTTATGAGATTAGGATAATGTACATAAATTCATGAGTATGAACTTCTCTTTATGTCTCGTTATCAAACGCATGTAGTTACGAGATCATTCCAAAATGAAGGAAAGTTTTAGCCTTTGCATAACTTAACTTCATTGAGTCCTTAATAGCATCCAAGCAACTCTTCAAACAACTCAACTCAGTCTACCATAGCATAAGGAGATTCAAAATCATTGTTGAGTAAAGGCTAAGTCCGTAACTTAAGCTAGTAGCTCGTTTATGTAAATTTGGGCAGCATCTCCCCTATAACAAGGTCCTCCTCCAATACCATATACCAACAACAAAAACCAGAGCAATACAATAAGAACAAAATTGATAATAGGATACGAAATAGTTTATTAACAAGTCATCACATATCACGACGAGCGACAAGCTCGGATTGAATCCCTTTACTACCCTTCAACCCCATTATCATTCATTTTTGATCTTATTAATATATCCAGTATAATAACCAATACCTTATAAAGGATTTCCATCCTTGTGCTCAATTTTAAAGTTACACGAAATAGCCCAACACAAGATAATATCAATGTCGACAACTTCCAAGTGCTTTATAGCCATTTCTATTTCCAGTTACCAATTTCTTCAACGAGATTGACATGTAAACCAGCATAATCATACTAAAAATATCATAGCCAACTTATTTTCCATAATTTCCATCCACTTAAAGTTCACAAGAGCAACTTTAAAATCAATCCATCAAGAACAACAACATCTCAAGCTAATCCAAGTACTATCTTTTAGTTTATCATCCTAACAACTTAACCAACATACAAGGATGATTAAGTACAATTAGTAGGTTGTTATACTCATCTTAGAAAGTAGAAACAACTTGAAATTTCAGCCAAACACAGCCCACAATTATCCTCAATGACAACACAACCTCAAAGAGGTCTTAATCTTCACTAGAACTAACCTTTGATGTTAAAATATGTAGTAATCACTTCAAACCCTTATGGTATCTATGTAGGAGGGTTAGGAGGAGTGTAGGGACGAGGTTGTGTCTCTAAAAATGAGAAATAAAGGTCGTCCAAATCGTTATTAAAGTGAAGTAGGTCGACCACCGCCAAAGTATGTCCCACTGGAAGCTGCTAGTGCAGTCTGGCGAAAACGCAAATATCTCTCTACTCCGATGTCGTATCGACGAATTGTTTAATGCGTTAGAAACAAGACTTGTAGATATTCAATTTGGTAGGTAGATCATCCCATAATTCAAAGTATATTGTGATGACCTTGTTTTCAGCATATTTATGAATGTAACTTGTGATGACCTTTGCCAACTTTTGTTCCACAACTCGCTTGACTTCAAAACATAGCACACGACTATCATAAGACTAAAATAACTCATAACATAACCTCATTATCATTTTGAGAACCCTAGTCTCACCCCAACTGTACATGTTATAATATTCCTAACTTGTCGACTTTCGAAAAAAATTATTGTTTTGAATTCGTTTAGCTTCTAAGCCTTCCAACCTTCTTGGTACTTGTTATTCATGATGTTAATATTTGTAATATCCAAGTTAACATGATTGACTCACTATATGTACCTTCAAAGATGATCTCACTTATGAGTTTACATCAATTGACTGATGACGTACTCTTACGTACGAAAACATGTTGTGTAACATCATCCCCCCCCCCTGGAACATTCGTCCTCGAATATTGAATGGTGCGCTTATCAGTCTCATAACCTATAGCTTTTATGAATACTTTAATACTGTCCTTGCCATCTAGGCAATTGTTCTGTGAATAAATCCAAAGGCCAGGGCATTCCCCTCTTTAGGCCTTTTTTCACACCACGACTTGTGGTCGGAATTCTTCCAATCTCGTAGTTGTTGATACCTTTTATCATACAGCCTGTACGACTCTGTCCTTGTATGTACACCTATGCGACTCTTCTCTCCTTTTTCCTCCAGCTTTTATCCCATCTCTAGGCCTCATTTTGTGAACATATACAGAACTATGACAAGCTGTCCCTCTGGCCATCTATTGGTGTACTAAGTTCTTTGCTTGGTACTTTGTCGAACTTACGACTATTGATATATTTTGTTTCATAACCTCTGTTATTGACAAGCGCAAAACACACAATTAAATATACTTGCTAGTCGAATATAGTATAATATAATATCGTATCCACATGGATTGGGGTTAAACAAAATTTTCGTAGTTTATAGCTTGTTTGCTATCCAAGATAATAAAACACTTGAGAATTATGTGATTAAAAACTAAAATTAAATAAGAATCTAAAGCTAATTGACGAATGACAATCTAAACAAAAGTAAGCAAAAAAAATATCAATGGGAGAATATAGGGATTGATTGGATAGGTGCAAGATAATTGTTTGGGATTTAACTCTAGTTAATTCACTTCTAATGTTCAAGTGAGTTTCTCGAATTCACTCAATTATTAGTTCAAACGTTTAGTAGAAACTCCTCTCTCGATTAAGTCTCAACCTCACAATGTGAACCAATTTAAGCTTTGTGAAGATATGCAAGAGTTTGTAGTGTATTGGTCTTTAGGAGAACCTCTCTCGATTATCCTCCTAACTAGATCTAAACAATAATTCAACTAGCCTCTTTTGATTACTAAGAAGAATTAATTAATTCAACTAACAAGATAATGCAAGGATATCACAAGTATGCCTCTCTCGATTACATGAATATGTGAATATAGATGCAACAATTAAAACACCCAAAACGTTTCAATGCATAAAACCTAGAGTTATATCCATAAAAAAATATCAATACACCAAATTCATGAATCTCTAAAGAGAATTACTGCATAGATATGGAGTAATTCATCACAAATATGAAGAAAAAAAAAAAGATTCAAACTCTTGTCTTGACTGAGGATTGAATGATGAATCCCTTATGCTTTCGCTTCTCCACCTTCTCTCTAGACTCCCTATGTCTTAGATGTGACAAAAGTACACAAAATAATGTTTTTCCATGTATTTATACTAAGTAGGGTCGGGCCCAGATGAAAATACATTTTCCTACGCGAATTTGAAAAAATCTCTGTAAAACATACACAGGCGTGCCGCATGGGGCGACGCGCCAGGCGGGGCGGTTGTGGGGAAATCCAGAGAGCTTTTAATTTGACAGGAGCAGAAAAATGTGCAGCCGCGGCACCCCAGGCGCCGCAGCTATGGAAGTTTCTCAGAGTAAATCTTTTTCCCTCGCTTTTTGATATCCAGACTCGGTCCTTGACCCCCGAACGCGATCCCGACTTAATCCCTTGGGCTTTTACTCAAACTTCAAATATCCAAATCACTAAAATTAGCTCCATAACATTTACATAGATCAGAATCCTCCTACATGGCATAAAATACATAATCAGTGCGAAACACTGGTGATTAAAGCTCAAACTCTATTAAAGTGCAGTAAATTAGAGTGCAATTAGTGACTAAAACACGCAATTATAGCCTACCATCAACACCCCACAATTAAACCATTGCTCGTCCTTAAGCAATCAAACCATTGCTCGTCCTCGAGAAATCAAACCACACTTTATATAGACACAACCTTTTTAAACAACTCTCATAACTCATCATACCAAGAATAAGTAAAATATCTTAAGCACAACACCGTAACATCCTAGCCTCAAGATTTGACTCTAAAGCACCATGCATTATTTATAACCCGCTCACTTACTCTAACACAGAGGTCAATGACATTACCTTTACTTCATGAAACAAGTGCCCTCACCACAATAGAGAGTAGTTCCGCACACCATCAAATTTAAGCACAATTAGGAACTTCAAATAGAAAGAATTCACTCACTCTAAGAAATAACATTCATATGCCACAAACGATGAACCATAGGCTTTCCCGTAGTGTACTACTCTACTAATTTGAGCTCATTCAGTCAAGGATCAAGTAGGACTTTAATTGGTTGTAATGTAAGCTACGGAACGGGTAGGATACATTTAGATATAAGAGTGACTACACCTCCCTAAGCACTTTAATACATACATTCCATTGTTCAAAACCCCACACTTATGTCAAACCAATACTCCACATTCACATCAATTTACATTAAATCCCAACTTCTTTAAGCACAAATACAGCAAGAGTTACCACTTATCAAAGAATATTTTTCACAACAGTACACTATGTATATTGTTTTTTCTTTTTCAATTTAAGTGGCTCTTACTTTTTCAAAATAGTGCACCTTTCTCCTTATTTCATTAGCTCCACTCAAAAACAACCCCAATCACCCCACACTTCAAGTTTTACAAAGTTCATACAATTTTAAGTGCTCATGAGAGGTACAAGGTTCAAATAGACGGTCAATTCAAACAAATGGGTAAGGCTTGCAATGTGGTTGCCAAACAAGAAACATGATTATAGGCTCAACGGGGTTAACTAAGATACATAACAATTAGGTGGGTATTATCATATAATTGGATCAACAAAGAAAAGCCTATATCACTTCCAAGACCGAATAAAACTACTATTTCGCTGCAAACACACGGGACAAGTTCTAGACATCAAATGCATTGCACAGAATAATACAAACCTCACACACACACGGCATATAACTCACTCAAGATTAGATTATCAATACACTCTAGTCAAAGTACTTAAGAAAAGTTAAGATTATACAATGTAAGGTACTTATGCAAGAGTCAAAAACTGAGCCTAAGAGTCATAACTAAAGCACTCACTATTCTCAAGGCATAATAAATTCAAGAGACTTTGCTTCCAATTCAAATAATAACATAAGGTTTCCTACTATTTTACAAAACCCAAAAACTAACTACACCCAGTTCAAACAAAACCCTTGAAAAAGAACCGCGGCACAAAGAAAATCCAAGGGGGAATTATTACACTACCCAACAAAAGAAAATCTTTTTGTCTTTTTCTTTCGACTTTAATACCTCAAAAAACCCGTCGAATGATATCCATCGTCGGGAAAAGTCAAAAATTTTAACTTTGTATGGTTTTTCTCATTTTTCTTATCTCTAACTACTAAAACAACAAAACTAAATTACTAACACAGATACATACAACATACAATTTTCTCCACCCGACACTTTAAGTTGTGGCATGTCCCCATGACACACAATTATAAAGCATAAGGTAAATGAAACTTCCTTGAATTTTCAGTCGGGGTCTGAGTCGAAGCCGGGCTCCATTCCACGCGCCCGAACCAATGCACACATCTATGCAGATAGCTTCTTCTCAGCCTTCTTGGGGTACACCCCACACTTATCTTTCACTGCAGACTTCTCATTCGAACTCTTCATATTTCACTCAACACTTGCAGCTGGCTTCTCCTTCATCACCCCCGTCTCTACATTTATCTTGAACGTCACAGTCTCTTTACCCACTCTAGGCATGAGTTTTCTATCATGTATATCTAAAATTGATCTACCAGTTTCTAAGAATGGTCTTCCTAAGATTAGGGGTATCTCCTTGTTCTCCTCCATCTTCACCAGTATAAAGTCTACTGAAAATACGAACTTATCTACCCGAACTAAGACATCTTCCACTATCCCCTTGGGTATTGTGGTTGTTTGGTCTGCCAGCTACAAAGATATTGGTGCAGACCTTATCTCTCCAAGCTCATTCTCTAGTTTCCTGTAAATAGACAAAGGCATTAAATTAAATGAGGAACCAAAATCACACAAAAACTTATCAAAATTAAAAGTGCCTAAATAGCAAGGTATAGTAAAACTCCCTGGATCTCCACACTTTTGTCGGAGTTTGTTTTGCAAGATTGCGCTGCATTGCTCTATGAGCTTGACTATTGATGTCTCTTTTATCTTTCTCTTCTTTGTCAGGATTTCCTTCAAGAATTTTACCTAAGCTGGCATTTGGGAGAGCACCTCTGTGAATGGAAAATTTACATTAACTTGTTTTAGCATATCCAGAAATCTCTCCAATTGCTTGTCCAGCTTCTCTCTATAAAGCTTTTGGGGAAAAGGTAGGGCAGGCATATGCTCGCTCTCATTCCGATCTTCCTTTCCCAAAGTTTCCTCTTTCTTCTTTTTCTGAGCTCCCTTCTTGCCTTTTTTCTTCTTATCAACTTCAATTTTCATATGCTCCCCACTTTCTTTTTCAGGCACCACCTCTTTCTGGATAGGGGTGGGATCTTTCACTACTTTCCCATTTCTCAGGGTTACAACATTTACCGTCTCCTTGGTATTCTTTTCAGTATCAGCTGGCAGAGTACCTGGGATTCTCTCAGATAATATAGTTGCAATTTGTCCCACTTGTCTCTCCAAGTTACGCAAACATGTCCCAAGTTCTTTGATAGTTGCGCCATAAGAATCTAATCTCTCATCGGTATTGACAGTGAATGGCTTCATTAGATCTTGTAACCCAGGCTGAGTGAGATGTTGAAGCTGGAACTGTTGCCTTGGCTGATTCACAAAACCGGGAGCTCCTTGTCCTTGAAATCTGGGAGATTATTTTGTTGCCATGCATTGCAGTACCCCCAGGTGAACTCCATGAAAAACCGGGGTGCTTCTGACCCATTGCATTGAAGTTATAATTACCCACTGCATTAACTTTCTCAGTTGAGGCCTTACACTCATGAGTAGAGTGTCCTCTTCCACATATGTCACATGCTGCATAGGGCACACTATGTATTGAAGTTAAGGCCAGCTTCCTCATTTCTTTGGCCATGGCATCAAGTTGTACCTACACCGATGTGTTAGCGTCAACTTGGTGAACACCAGTTGATCTTCTTTCAGCAATTTTAGAGGGCCACTGATTTGCATCTTCAGACACCAACAACAATAACAACCCAGTAAAATCCCACTAATGGGGCCTGGGGAGGGTAGTGTGTACGCAGACTTTACCCCTACCCTAAAGGGGTAGAGAGGTTGTTTCCGAAAGACCCTCGGCTCAAGAAAACAAAAAAGACAAAAGGACAAAAAGAGACAATATTAGTATCACCACAACAATCATAGGAAAAATAAGAACACCATGAAATCCAGAAGAAAGATGCAAGCAAAAGCGATAGCTAGTAAATAGGTCCTGCACTGAAAAGCGAAATAGTAAGACACAACATTGCTACTAGCTATCTAAGACAAAAACCCTACCTGGCTACTCCCACAATGGTACGAAGTAAGGCAAGACTCAACTACCTCCTAACCTACAACCCTAATACTCGACCTCCACATCTTCCTATCAAGTGTCATGTCCTCGAAAATCTGGAGCCTCACCATATCCTGCCTGATCACCTCTCCCCAATATTTTTTAGGCCGCCCTCTACCTCTTCTCGTGCTCTCCACAACTAGCCGCTTACAGCTCTGTACTGGAGCATCTGGGCTTCTCATCTGAACATGTCTGAACCATCTAAGCCTCGCTTCCCGCATCTTGTCATCAATGGGAGACACGTGCACCTTCTCACGAATATCATCATTTCTAATATTATCTATCCTAGTGTGCCCGTACATCCACCTCAACATTCTCATTTTTGCTACTTTCATCTTCTGGATATGTGAGTTCTTAACGGGCCAACACTCAGCCCCATTCATCATGGCCGGTCTAACCACCGCTTTATAGAACTTACCTTTGAATATCTGTGGCACTCTCTTGTCATACAGGACTCTAGATGCTAACCTCCACTTCATCCATCCTACCCTAATACGGTGTATGACATCCTCGTCGATCTCCCCTCCCCCATGCATAACCAAACCAAGGTACTTGAAGCTGCCTCTACTCGGGATGACCTGTGATTCAAGCCTCACATCCACGCGCACTTCCACCTATTCAGCGCTGAACTTACACTCCAGGTATTCCGTCTTCCTCTTGCTCAGCTTGAAACCCTTAGACTCAAGAGCCTATCTCCAAACCTCCAGCCTCTCGTTAACACCGACTCGTGACTCATCAATCAGAACTATGTCCTCAGTGAATAGCATGCACCATGGCACCTCCCCTTGAATATGGTGTTTCAACGCATCCATCACCAGGGCGTATAAGAACGGACTGAGCGCAGAACCTTGGTGTAACCCCATTACAACCGGAAAATGCTCAGAGTCGCCTCCTACTATTCTAACTCGAGTCTTAGCCCCATCATACATGTCCTTAATCACCATAATGTAGGGAACCGATACACCTTTTGCCTTCAGGCATCTCCAGAGAACTTCTCTAGGTACCTTTTCATACGCTTTTTCTAGGTCAATAAACACCATGTGCAGATCCTTCTTCTTCTCTCTGTACGGTTCCACCAACCTCCTAACAAGGTGTATAGCTTCTCTAGTCGAATAACCCGTCATGAACCCGAACTGGTTTTCGGATACAGACACTGTAATCCTCATCCTCGCTTCAACCACCCGCTCCCACACTTTCATGGTATGACTCAGTAATTCGATACCCCTATAATTGTTACAACTTTGGATATCACCTTTGTTCTTATACAATGGAACCACTGTACTCCACCTCCACTCATCTAGCATCCTTTTTGCCTTAAAAATAACATCAAACAACCTAGTCAACTACTCCAAACCTGCTCTCCCCACACACTTCCAAAATTCCACCGGAATCTCGTCTGGCCCGGTCGCTCTGCCCCTGCTCATCTTACGCATAGCTCACATCTTCAGATAACTCATCAAGAATAATGACTATCTCCTCTAAAGTCTTTTCATCAACAGGCCTCCAGCTGCATTACTCAATGTTCTCCGTGAGGTCGGTGTCAATCCATCCCAAAAGTCCTGGAGTTCCATCCAGAGTTCAATTCTGAAATGTTGACACTTTCTCACTATCTCCTTAAACCTCTCCCAAACATCATACACCGTTTCAGTCTCACTCTGGCAGAAGTTATGGATTTCTCTTCTAAAATTGCACGTTTTAGCTAAGGAGAAATATTTAGCAAGAAACCTTTTGGTCATCTCCTCCCATGTTCTTATCGATCCTTGGGGTAAGCTTCGAAGCCAGTGTTTTGCATCATCTTTAAGTATGAAGGGGAATACCCTTAAGTAAACTGCATCTTGTGACACACCATTGTATTGAAAGGTGCTCATAATCTATTTGAAGTCCATTAGATGATTGTTTGGATATTCGTTCATCTTTCCTCTGAAAACGCAGCTGTTTTGGAGAGTTTGGAGCAACCCTTACTTAAATTCAAAATTTTTGGCTTCAACTGGAGGTGGTCTCACACTCGATAAGCATTGGCTGTAGACCGGTCTAGCATAATCACTAAGCAGTCTCCCTTGGCTGGGAGCTATGTTTCTAAACTGGTCTACACCCATATGCTGATTCTGAGCCATTCTTCGAACTCTCTCTTCTTCATAGACAATTTGAGCATTTCGAAGAGTTGTCTCTTCACCATCTCGTGCATCTTTTTCTCTTTGTTGGGCTTCCTTTCGTGTAGCCAAATCAACACTATCATCATCTCCCGCCATAACTTCCTTGGTTGAGGATTGCCCAACCTTCTCTGTATTCTCGGGGAGATTTCTTTCCTTCCTCAACTGTCGCAGTTGTTTCTCAATTTCTTATTCATATGGTAGCAATTCTTTCCCAGAAGATCGAGTCATGCACCAATCTAACATGTAGCCTGCGCACAATTAAAAAAACACCAACGTAAAATGAAAATAAAATAGAAATAAAAATTCCTGAGTTAGCACTACAAACTAATTCCAACACTATTGATTGCCAATCCCCGGCAATGCCGCCAAAATTTGACGAGCGCAAAACACATAATTAAATATGCTTGCTAGTTGAATATCGTATAATATAATATCGTATCTATAAGGATTGGAGTTAAACAGTATTTTCATAGTTTATAGCTTGGTTGCTATCCAAGATGATCAATAGTTAAGAATTACATGATTAAAAACTAAACTTAACTAAGAATCTAAAGCTAATTAACAAATGACAATCGAAACAAAATTAAGCAAAGAAGATATCAATGGGAGAAAATAGGGATTGATTGGATAGGTGCAAGATAATTGTCTGGGATTTAACTCTAGTTAATTCACTTCTAATGCTCAAGTGAGTCTCTCAAATTCACTCAATTATTAGTTCAAACGTTTAGTAGAAACTCCTCTCTCGATTAACTCTCAACCTCATAATGTGAACCAATTTATGCTCAGTGAAGATATGCAAAAGTTCGTAGTGGATTGGTCTTTAGGAGAACCTCTCTCGATTATCCTCCAAACTAGGTCTAAACAATAATTCAACAAACCTCTTTTGATTACTAAGAATAATTAATGAATTCAACCAACAAGATAATGCAAAGATATCACAAGTATGCCTCTCTCGATTACATTAACATGTGAATATAGATGCAACAATTAAAACACCCAAAATGATTCAATGCATAAAAACTAGAGTTAATATCTATAAACAAATATTAATACAACAAATCCATCAATCGCTAAAGAGAATCACTCCATAGAAATGGAGTAATTCATCTCAAATATGAAGAAAAACATAAAATGATTCAAACTCTTGTCTTGAGTGAGGATTGAATGATGAATCCTTTGTGCTTTCGCTTCTCCACCTTCTCTATAGCCTCCCTATGTCTTATATATGTCAAAAGTCCCAAAAATAATGTTTTTCCATGTATTTATACTAAGTAGAGTCAGGCCCGAACGAAAATACCTTATCCTACACGAATATGGAAAATACTCTATAAAACATATGCAAGCACACCGCATGGGGCGACGCTCTAGGCGGGGAGGTTGTGGGGAAATCTAAAGAGATTTTAATTTGATAAGAGCAGAAAAATGTGCAGCCGCGGTGCCCCACGCGCCGCTCCACGCATCGCGGCTATGGAAGTTTCTCAGAGTAAATCGTTTTCGCTCACATTTTGATATCTAGGCTCGGTCCTTGACCCCCGAATGCGATCCCGGGTTAATCCCTTGGCGTTTACTCAGACTTCAAAGATCAAAATCACTCAAATTAGCTCCATAACATTTACATAGCCCGGAATCCTCCTATAAGGCAGAAAATACACAATTAGTGCGAAACACTGGCGATTAAAGCTCAAACTCTATTAAAGTATAGTAGATTAGAGTGCAATAAGCGAATAAAATACGCAATTATAGCCTACCATCAGTAATCTATGCTTATGGTTTTACTACTATAGTTAGGTCATGCTATACCCTAACTCTTACTTCAATTTGTCATTACCGAGGTCTGCTACAAAACTCTAGGTTACTCTCTCATTGCTTATCCTGTATGTATAAATCCAAGTTCTTTAATGCTTCCTCATTACTGTTCATCTTAAGAATGACAGCCTAATATCATCTCATAATTTGGAACTTTTATCTATCTATTGTTGATTCACCTTAATGTTGATCTATAATCTACCACTAATAACTTGAAACCTCTTACCTAGTACATTGTCACTAGGGCTTATGTCTCATCAGGGAACATCTGAAGTTATTTGTCTAATCCACCTAGGGACGATACTATACTTCAATAATCGTATTTCATATCATCCCAGCGTGGTTCATATTGTGGGGGTATACTAATCCCATGCAATTCATGTCATCCCTTATCTTTGAATCATTACTCAATCAAAGGCCTAAACGTCATCCTCTTATCCATCACAATTACACCCTTATTCTACTACCAGAGCAGCATTTCATCTCTTCTAAATGCTCCTAGTTTTAGACTCCTTTGAGTTTATTCAGGATATACCGAGCTTTCCATAACTTACGGAAACCATCAACTCTCTTATTTTGATGGGATAAATCCCGAGGCCTTACATATTCTTGTCACTTTTTCACTCACATTTTCTTATCCTTACTCCTATCTACCTAAGACCTTCTCGCTCTACCATACTTTATCTTGCGACCTACACGTATCTATTTATACTACTCGTAGCCTTCTTTTAACTTGCTAGCACCATAGATTTCCTTATGTTATTCTGGAACCTCAATCAAGATATCACGTCGTCTCTAACTCTTCTTTACTCTCTTAACTAGACCTCTCGGTACCTGGAAACCATAGGCTGGAAGATATGCCACCGACGACACCACTATCATTTCTGGATACTGAATCACGACGCTCCTAGCCCTCTATCTGAAGTCTAGACTATTCACAACCTTCTGCACTTGAGTATCTCATACCTTCTTTACCTTTACCTTTCTTAACTTTAAATCTTGCATTGTTTCTTCTTTTGCTTTCATAACCTCCCTTCCACATAGGAGGAATTCACGTCCAGACCTTAAAGCTCTACTATAATACTTGCACCTCTGATGCGCAATCCAGTAGGAGTATCATACTGACTTCTTATGAGGCTGGTACTCTTCTAACTGGCTTTATCATAAAGTCGTTATATAATATGGATGTTGTACTATCTCTCTTGCACCTTTGATATTAAGAGTGATTCTGCAATGTTCTGAATCACAATTTCTATAATTATCTGGGTCTAATAATCAGACTCCTCATTCACTTAGCTGATGTAACTCTTTAGTTCCTCTTCTCTCTTAGCCTTTAAGTAGGCCTAAGTTATCTCCTGATCTGGAGCTCATGGTATTAGTTATTATTTTAGCCTTTCGTGGATGCTATGGAACATCCATGATATAACCTTTTAACAATTCAGGCATTTGTCTGTGACATGGACTCAATTCTTTCTTTTAACTTATACTGGAGTCTCCTATAACTGTATGAATGTCAACATATATGCTGCATGGATAACACTCCGAAATCTTAAGTGCGTTCATCACATAACCAACTCTGGGTCATTGATCGAATAATCTCTTTTGTGCCTTCTCAGTTTTCTTTAAAAGTAAGCAATTACCTTTCCTAGTCGTTCTTCCATTTGTTGAATGAATACTTGGCTTACCTTAGTACCCACATATATAGGAATTTCGTTCAACTCATATGATCTCAAATGTTACTTTTGATTTTACTTCTCGTTCGTTGTCACGATAGGTGCCACTTTTTATAGAGTGCATACAATGTTGTAGTGAGACTGTTGTTCCAAGATTATTTCTGCTTCAGGTCACTATGCTTAGGTTGGATCCTTCTTCCTTATTTCCTCAGCTAGTCTTCCATTGTAGTACTTAGGGGAGACCCTCTGACTCTTGTAAAGATGCGGGCTTATTACCTCATATTACCCGACGGAATTTATGATGTTCTTATTCGCTTATGATTATCCTTAGTTACTTACCTCTGCACCCTTGTGCTCGTAGGGTTAGTTCTAAACTGAAATTTTGATTGTCTCCCCAGTGGCACTCTCTTTTATTTCTATAACACTTATACGATACCTTTAACTACCCCAACTCCTATCTGGATATTTCTCAAGGATTACGATGTCATATTTGCGAGACTGAATTCCCTGTGTCAGGGTTCACTATATTTACCTTGCACGACCTACTGATTTATCTATATCCTTTTTGTCTAGCCATAACTAGGCTCTTCCTGAATCAACTACTAACTACTCGTTGGTCCATTCTCATGTCTATATTCCGTATAATCTCTCTTGGGTTATGTCATTCATCTTAACTTACCCCTCGCACTGACTGTTTATGTATCAAGTGTCCATTCATAATTACTTATCAATAACATCTTGGCCAGGAACCCTCAATTCTTCTCCCTGGCATCATGCTTGCATAATGTTCTAGAATTGTAACATATCTATAAGATCTGAACGAATGCAATCTCATTCCTTTTGCCTTTTACCCTATTCATCCTTTACTATTCCATAGTTACCTCAACCACTTAACTCTGACTTAATATCATATCACACCATCTTCCCCCTTTAGGGGAGTACAACATTTAATGCTATGAAGATTTACCTATAAATATTTTACATCTTCATCTTCGGCATCTTTTCACGTCTCCACTAGCTCTTGCTCGCCTAGCAGTAACCATTATGTTCTTGGGATAACTGACTTTCTTATGCGCGAGGGTAACACCTAGTGTAACTGGCGCACTTAGTCCCTTAAGCTTAACTCTGCTCATAGTGCTTGCTTTAGGGAACCATATTCCTGAATGACCTTTAAAGGTTATTCTTCTGTTGTCTATTCTATCATTGCCGAAACGCGATCTCTGAAATTCACACGATGTCGACTATTATCAAATTCTTCGGTCCCTAAATCATGTTTGATTTTTTTTTCTTGTTTACTAGCCCATACTAATTTCTATTACTCCGGGGGTCTAACTTAGCCTTCTAGTAATCATGCTAAAGTCACCAACTCTTTTCTCAAACTGAGGATATAACTTTAGGGCTTATACTCTTTTATAGTCTCAAGCTCTGTTTCCTTTTGTCTTTTCCTTCACTTGACTATAAACTGTGTCATCTTGTCATATTTTGATTTACTATTATCACCCATTTATCATATCTTACTCATAATGCTTCATTTACTCTCTTCTTATTCTCCTGTTAATATCTCTGTCTATTACCATATTATGAAAAATTCAACAAAACATTCTTTCACTTTTAACTCCCCTTGCTCCATCTCACTGGCTCTTCGGGACGCCTAACATTCTCTTTTTACTGGGGTCGGGAGTCATACTAAGGTAAATATTTACCCCTTTAAGGATTTCACTCATATCTTCTAAAATTCCTATACATTCTAGTATTTATATCGGACTGTACTATTCTAGAGTGCACCACCTGGGTGTCTTACAAGGAGAACTATTACCACGCTTGCAATATCCTTCGGAAATGTCTACTAACGCTAACAAGCCATACACCATTTTGGGTTACTATAACCCCAGCTGGATCCTGATATCCCCTCCTTCTCATAAACTATATTTGTTAGCTCCTATAGGGCATAACTTAGATGGGTGTGGCCAATTGTAAATACATGTGTTACTATTGAAGGTAACTCATAATTCTTATATTTCTCTGCCTGAATTATAAATACTGATAATCTTCACTAATTTGGTACTTTGTACCATCCTTCACCTTGAATTTTTTACCTATTGAAACTTATTTTCTTACCTTCTGATACTCCCATGGCCTGCTATTCACGAGGTGTGTTTGATATTCTCATCATAGGGTCTTAAGTTGGATATTTGCACATATGGTATGCACGATCTGATAGGGCCTCAAACAGGGACACATCATCAAGAACTCTTTCTCTATTAGTGACCTTACCTGTTGTTGTATTAGCCCTCTGGCTAGCTATAATCTTCATAATTGCAAATATCTCTGCTTCATTATCAAACATAAGTCCTGACTGAAACTCTTATGACTCAGCTCTATAGCACGATTTGAATTTGGAAGAAGGGTAACAGACTCCTAAATGCCTTGTAGCTTTCTCTTTATATAATGTGGTGCACAAAACATCAATAAACAAGGTTCTACTAGACACATCTTGTAGACTCCCTCGGATAGAACTACTCTGATACCAAGTTTGTCATGCCCCAAACCTATAGAGGCATGGCCGGCACCCGGTTCCATACTTAGCCCGAACGTACAAACCTGAGATTGAGAGTTTTTGAACATACAATGTGATAGTTTTGCCATAGGGCCACATTGCAGGATAATTTATGAAATAAAATATAAAACTAAACAGAGACTAGCTCAAACTGAACATGTACATTGGGCTGGCAAGGCCACAATACTGACATACAAAATACACATGACTCATCTACAAGCCTCTAGAGATAACAGAATTGTATCATGGTCGGGACAGGGCCTCGACCTACCCATCAAATCTGTATATATAAAATGGACTCCAAGGTCTAGACCTGGTAACTCCGACGAAGTGGAGCTTACCTACCAAGCTGATGTTTGACACTGTCTACTGGGAAGGTCTATCCAGCTGTCTATCAGGACCTGTATGCATAAAATGCAGTGTCCCGAGCAAAAGGGACGTCAGTATGAAATAATATACCGAGTATGTAAGGCAACAAAATAACTGAAAGCTGAAACTGAACTGATAATGTAATAACTGGGAGTCAAAGATAATCTGAAGATAGGCTTACCTGCTGATACTGACTCAACTCTCTCAATATAGTAAGTAATATAGCTATCCAACCCTATAAGGCTCGGTATGTGTAACTCTTATGTCGTATTAGGCTCGCTCATAGGGGCTTGACCATACTAGGCTCTGTTTCTTGGCCACTATGGGCTCGCTCATAGGCGCTTGGCCACCGTAGACTCGGTATATAACTTTCCATCTAATCAGAGGTTGCCCAATAGGGGCCTGCCCACCGATTATAGCTCGATGGTGGTGAAAATACTGTAATATTGCCCAATAGGGACCTGCCCACCGATTATTTCTCGGTGGTGGTGAAAATAGTGTAGTATATATATATATATATAGAGAGAGACCCTCTTCTCTCTTGACAGGAAGACGACAATACTTAACTGAGTATAAAATCCCGATAAGGGAGAATATGATAACTTATGAGACTAGGATAATGTACATAAATTCAGGAGTACAAACTTCTCTTTATGTCTCGTTATGAAACGCATTTAGTTATGAGATCATGCCAAAATGAAGGAAAGTTTTAGCCTTAACATACCTTATCCTCGTTGAGTCCTTAATGGCTTCTAAGCAACTCTTCAAACAACTCAACTCAGTCTACCGTAGCATAAGTAGATTCAAAATCAGTGCTGAGTAAAGGCTAAGTCCATAACTTAAGCTAGTATCTCGTTTATGTAAATTTGGGAAGCACATCCCATGTAACAAGGTCCTCCTCCAATACCATATACCAGTAACAAAAACCAGAGGAATACAATAAGAACAACATTGACAATAGGGTACGAAATATTTCATTAACAAGTCATCAACATATCACGACGAGCGGCTAGCTAGGATTGAATCCCATTACCACCCTTCAACCCCATTATCATTCATTCTTGAACTTAGTAATATATCCAGTATAATAACCAATACCTTTTAAAGGATTTCCAACCTTGTACTCAATTTTAAATTTACCCGAAATAGCCCAACTTAAGATAATATCATTGTCGACAACTTTCAAGTGCTTTATAGCCATTTCCATTTCTAGTTACCAATTTCATCAACAAGATTGACATATAAACCAACTTAATCATACCAATTATATCATAACCAACTTATTTTCCATAATTTTCAGCCACTTAAAGTTCATAAGAGCACCTTTCAAATCAATCCATCAAGAACAACAACATCTCAAGTTAATCCAAGTATTATCTTGTAGTTTATCATCTTAACAACTTACCCAACATACAAGCAAGCTTAAGCACAATTAGTAGGCTGTTATACTCATCTTAGACAGTAGCAACAACTTGAAATTTCATCCAAACACAACCCACAATTATCCTCAATGACAACACAACCTCAAATAGGTGTTGTTCTTCACTAGAACTAACCTTTGATGTTGAAATATGGAGTAATCACTTCAAACCCTTATGGTATCTGTTTAGGAGGGTTAGGAGGAGTGTAGCAACGAGGTTGGGTCGAAAAATGAGAAATAAAGGTCGTCCAAAAAGTGAGTCCCACTGGGAGCTGCTTACGCAGTCTCGCAAGAATGTAAATATATCTCTACTCTGATGTCATATCGATGAATGGTTTTATTCGCTAGAAACTAGACTCGTAGATCTTCAATTTGGTAGGTAGATCATCCCATAATTCAAAGTACATTGGGATAAATGCTAAGATACATTTGTCCTAATATTCAGCATATTTATGAATATAACTTGTGATGACCTTTGCCAACTTTTGTTCCACAACTCGCTTGACTTCAAAACATAACACACGACTATCATAAGACTAAAATAACTCATAACATAACTTCATTATCTTTTTTATCACCCTATTCTCACACCAAAGTTACATGTTATAACATTCTCAACTTGTCGACTTTCGACAAAACTTATTTTCTTCAAGTCATTTAGCTTATAAGACTTCCAACCCTCTTGGTACTTGTTATTCATGATCTTAATATTTGTAATCTCCAAGGTAACATGATTGACTCACTTTATGTTCCTTAAAAGATGATCTTATTTATGAGTTTACATCAATTGACTAACGGCATACTCTTACGTACAAAAGCACGGTGTGTAATAGAATGAACACAAACACATACAAACACACTAAAGATCTAAGAACTTTATGCTAGTTTAAGTATTCAGAAGCACTTATCTAATTTCTCTTTTCTTCCTTTCATTCCTGCTCGAGTTCAATTGCTGTAAGTTAATTGTTGTGAGTTTGGGCTCTTAGACGGCTACTATCCTTCTTTACTTGCTTTGTTGCTCTGAAGAAAGTTAGTGCACACAGACCCCCCATTTTATTTCTTAAACTAGTTATGCGGCTCTGTGTTTATGATGTTTACCTGTTAATCACTTGTCGTTCGTGATAATTAATATAATAATATATGGCTTTTCTTGTTATGTCCTGCTTTTCATGTCATTATTTTCTTTTGAGATTAGTGTTGTCTTATGATAGTTATATTGTTTTTGTGTTGTTATTCAATCTGTGATGGTGATTGAACTTTACTTTTCATGACATAACTAGTCAAATGATTTTAAATTGTTGTTACTCTTATAAACAAATCTTGTTGAGCCTTCATGCTAGTTGAACTAAACCATGTTAGTAATTGCATGTAGCCTATCCCTGATTGATTGAGTAATAGCTATATTTACACTGTCATATTGACTAAGATAACTGAATCATGCCCTTGAAACTCTCCTGATATCTTGTTAAGACTTTCATACCTGCAACATTGTGTTATCCTGATCTTCCTGCCTATGATATTATGTTACATTGGTTTAGTTCAATGAATGATTCTCATTAAAGGTTCTGCTCATGCTTCTCATGTTGTTTTGTTTGCCTAAAAAACTCTAGTTGGCAGTTTTGCACTCTTTGAATAGGAATCCGTTTTCTAAAAGATCATGGCTTTTGTACTTTGGTGGGTCTCCAAGATCCTTTCGATGACCTATGTCGAAGGGATATCTATCTAATCTGATCAATTGCATAAAGCCCGCAGTAGTAACGGAACAGGGGAAAGTATACAGAAAAGACAGTTCTTTTCTATTATATTAGTATTTTCTATTATATTAGATATATTAGACTGTTATAATATATTAGTATTAGTTAGTGATCCCGACTAATGACACTATGTTGCTCTGATAGAATGGTTCATATGTGGCTATCATGAAAACACGTATAAAAGAAAATCATATGATGAATCTTATTCGCATATTAGTAAACCTGCTCACATACCTAGATGTAACTTGTTGTGATCTGCTTGTCTTGCCTACATCAAACATGCAATGAGTGTCATTATTTGCTATCTCATGACTGTTTGACATCACTATTTGTGGAAGTATTCACTCATGAATATGAGTATTGTTTGATTCTGATAATTTGAAAACCTGATAGACTACACATTATCATGATTGGATACCATGCCCATAAAGTTTAAATGAAACTAAGGCTAGTCTTCCTATTCATGTTAATGCCTCTCTTGACCTAGTTGATTAGTATGACCTTTGGGAATTTTGAGTAAGATTGTTAACATAAGTGTTCAATGAAATAAAATCCCAGTTATGTGCATACTTGTTAAAACAGCTCTAAAGGTTGTCATAGCGTCTTGTAACCTGTTCTAGTGATCTAAGCCTCATTAGGAAAGGTTCTGAAGTATTGGACCTTGGGGAGGATGACATAATAAGTATACACATTTATCTTTATCAACCACTAGTACCTTAGACTGCTTAACATGACATCCCTGACCTTAAAATTGTAAATGGATCATATCTACCGGTAGCATGTAATCAGCCATTTGCACTTTACAACTTTTGATTGACTATATCCTAGTAGTGATCCTCTTAAGTGCTTTGTACATGTTATGATCAACATCAGGGTCTTTGATATTATTAGAATCCTAAAAGTCTACCTGCAGTGATTTATCTTTCTACCCAGTGTTCAGATAAGAGGTCTTAAGGTCAATATTATGTTGGTTCTGAGCTGATTATGCCTTTGTACTCTAATGATAGCTGCAATGTCTAATATGGCTGTGTGATTCCAAGTTGTTAATACTTTTATGTGGCTGAACCTTTGAAAGGTTTATGATGAACCTTTTGTTGTTACTTATTTCACGCTGACAATGTGAAACTGTTAAATTGACATTTTGTTTGTGTCCAAACCTTTTAGGAAGAGTGAGAGTTAATGATCAAGGGTATTTGGGTATGAGCTTGATTTTGTGGTTGAGGCACCCCTCCCTGGCTCAAGCACCGCTCGGGATCCATGAGACCCTCGTGAACGCTGAAGTGTCAGGGGCCCATAGGGGTATTTCATAAATAAACATGGTTCACCCTAAGCCTTTGGTCACTGACCTCAACTAATCATCATAGGGTTAGCACAAATAAAATTAGTTTTACTGTATTCTTTAGATCCTTTGTTTACTTGTTATAATTAGTTTACTTCATGTTGAATATATACTAATTGTTTTCTCTTTCTTTTCTACGCATGATCGATTTTTCCTATTGAGTTCACACGGAACTCAGGCCCAAGTTCAAGAACTGGGCTATTTCCTTGTTTGCTGAAGTCTACCGCCACTTAAGATCCTGGCTTGCTTTGCCAGCCCAATATAGAACAGTCCAACTTCCTCCCCTTAAATATATGTTGTTATCATTTCATTTTCAGTATATGTCTTTGGGCAACTAACATTACTATTGGATATTTCTGTTTATTGATTGTCTAGGCAGACCTTAGGGCAAGCCAAAATCTGATAAGTAAAAAGAGTAATTATGATTAATCACCTCTAAACGACCTTAACGTTTCTTTTCAAAATCTGAGTGTATTCTTGAAGTTAACTACTTTTGATAATTAATCTATCGTTTACCTTTTAATGAAGTTTGCTTTGGTATTAGGCTTCAGCAAAACTCGGATAAGGTTAAAAGGAAATTGAATTAAAAAATGATGTCAAAAACAGAACTCCTATGAAAGGCTTTCGAAATGCACCAAACGGTTTCAAAGCCAATGAGACAACCACATTGTTTTCAAAACAAATGAAGCGAACCACGTTGTTTAAGAAAATCAGATACCCCTTTTAAAATATACTGTCATGCTCCAAACCTGGGGAGGCGAGGCCGGTACCAGGTGCGATACTCGGCCCGAGTGTACCACTCTATAACTGTGAAATCTCGAGGGGTAGACCTCAACTTTGGCCGACAAGGCCTACCTCCAAGTTGAAAATACCAATCAAGATCGACGGGTCCATATTCTGAAGTATCTAAAAATAACGTCTCTCTCATTTGAGGGATAAACATACCCAAAAGCTCATATATATAGCTGTGCAGGCCGACGAGGCTGCCATGAACATCTTTTGATATACAAAATAAACAGGACTCGTCTACAAGCCTCGAGAGATAACTGAACTATATCATGGTCGGGACAGGGCCTCGACCTACCCATCAAACTGTATATATAAAATGGACTCCAAGGTCTAGACTTGGTAACTTTAGGGAAGTGGAGATTACCGACCTAGCTGATATTTGGCTCTATCTATTGGAAAGGTCTATCCAGCTGTCTATCAGGACCTGCAGGCATGAAATGCAGTGTCCCCGGCAAAAGGTACGTCAGTACGAAATAATGTACCGAGTAACAGAAAGCTAAGACTGAACTAATAATATAATAACTGAAAGTAACTGGGAGTCAAAGATGATCTGAAGATATGCATACCTACTGATATTGACTCAACTCTCTCAATATAGTAAGTAATATAGCTATCCAGCCCTATAAGGCTCGGTATGTGCAACTACTCTGCCGTAGTAGGCTTGCTCATAGGCGCTCAGCCATACTGGGCTCGGTATCTCGGCCATTCTGGGCTTGCTCATAGGAGCTCGGCCACACTAGGCTCGGTATATAACTTACCATCTATCGGAGGTTGCCTAATAGGGGCCTGCCCACCGATTATAGCTCGATGGTGGTGAAAATATTATAATATTGTATATATATAGAGCCACTACTCTCTTGATTGAAAGAAGACAATACTTAACTAAATATAAAGTCCCAATAAAGGAGAATACTTTAACTTATGAGACTAGGATAATGTACATAAGTTCAGGAATATGAACTTCTCTTTATGTCTTGTTATCAAACGCCTGTAGTTATGGGATTATGCAAAACATGAAGGAAAGGTTTAGCCTTAACACACCTCATCACAATCTGTCCAATAACCATGTTGAAATCATCTCGTCACACTTTAATCTACAACAACGATAATAATGCTATCGTTAAGCTACGAAAGATGCAACTATCGAATAACGAACGACAAGCTTATTTTATATTAAAACGGTCAGCATATCCCCTGTTTTCCTTGCTTTTCCCAAGTCCATAAAAATAAAAAGAACACATACAACCTTCAACTATATACTTTTAGTACCACAAAACACCCAATAACACAAATCAATCTACACAACAAGAAGTGCGCAAACATCACCAACGAAACTACTATTTAACACGACGAGCAACAAGCTTGGATTGAATCCCTTTTGAACCCTTTAACCCCAAAGTCATTCATTCATTAACTCGACAACATGTACAGCATGATATTAAGTACAATTGGAGGACCTATAACCTCATATTCATCTCCTAATTCACCCTCAAACAACCCAACAATTCAACAACAACAACATGAACAACTTCCAGGTATTGTGTGGTCGCTTCTTCTCCTAATTACAACATCATCAACATAATCAACATATTGACAAGAACAACAATAATAATAAAAAATGTAACCAAGCTATTCCCCATGATTTTCAGTCCTATGAAGTCGTATATACAACTCCAAAATAGTCCAATAAGAGACAACAACTTTTTATGCCACTTCAAGTGCTATCTTGTAATTATTCATCAAAATAACTTAACCAACACATAGATAAGCTTAAGAACAAGCAATAGGGTATTATTCTTACCTTAAATAATCAGAAAAAACCCGAAACAGAGCTTCCCTTAGCTTGCAAGCACCCTTAATGGCATCACAACACCATAAAGACTCTTTTCTTCACTTAGGCTAACCTTTGAGCTTGGCTTTGACTTGGAACCTTGGAAAACTATTAGAGAGGTGTTGAGAGAGTTTGGAAACTGTCCTTGGTTGAAAGTGACCAATAATGAGCAGTCCAATCACTTTAAAATGTTCAAGGGTCATCCACCGCCTAAGTGGGTCCCAATGGGAGCTGCTTATGCAGTCTCGCAAAAACGCGAATATCGCTCTACTCCAATGGCATATTGACAAATGGTTTAATGAGTTAGAAACTAGACTCGTAAATCAAAAATTCTATAGGTGGATAATCCTTTAATTCCAGGTATATTGGGAGAAAATCTCAGCTACATTTGACCTAATAGTCAGCACATTTACTGATGTAACTTGTGATGACCTTTGCCAACTTTTATTCCAAAACTCGCTTGGCTTCAAATTATAACGCACAAATATCATACGACTAAAATAACCCATAACATAACCTCCTTATCATGTCAAACACCCTAGTCTCACCCCAAAAGTACATGTTATAACATTCACAACTTGTCGACTTTCGACGAAAATTATTTTCTTCAATTCGTTTAGCTTCTAAGCCTTCCAACCCTCTTGGTACTTGTTGTTCATGATCTTAAATTTTTGTAACATTCAAGGTAACATGATTAACTTACTTTATGTACTTTCAAAGATGATCTCATTTCTGAGCTTACATCAGTTGACTTATGACGTACTTTTACGTACAAAAATATAGGGTATAACATATACAGAGTCTTTTCGCCCAAAAACTACTTAAATAGACAAGGTATACTCTTTGTCACATAATAACTTCTCATTTTTTGAAAAACATATATAGTAAGATTTTAAAGAAACATTGTTATTTCTAAATGACAAATACCATATTTTCTCAAAAGAATACAAGATGAATTTTGAAATAAGGTTTTAAGCATTTTCTCACTTCATAAAACACATTTTGCAATTTATAACCACTAAACAACCAGAATATAGATATTTCTTTCCAGAACCTAGCCAAATTTAAGGATCTACCTCATATAGATTTTAAGAAATGTCTAACACCTTCCCCTTAGAATAACTAGAACCCTTACCCAAATCTCACTGGTTAGCAGACCATTAGGATAACAATTTCCACAGACTTATAGGTACCCTAAAATACCTTAAACATTAGTTGGCTAATGTTGGCCACACAACGGGTGATGGAGGCTTAACGTGTGGGACGATTATGTCACGCCCCAAACTCGGGGAGCGCGACCGGCGCTCAACCGAGTGAACCTGACCGAGCAAGCCTATTGGATTTCCTTCTATCCAAACTCATCCATGAATAAAGAGAATACATATTTTTGTTAATTACACAATAAGGTGATCATGTCTTCAATACCAATTCATTACCATTAGTTACTCCATCAATAAGTCTCAAAACACACACACACACATACACACCTTCATGCTTCAAAGTGGAACAAGTGATTTAATCACAACACAACTTGTTTAACATTCCTAACACCCATACACAACTCACACTTAGTCTACGGAGCCTCTAAAAATACCAAAGAGTACAATGATAGTGTCGGCAACAAGCCTCCGGCTATACCTCAAAACACGATAACACATACGAAACAAAAGATGTACAACCCCGGAATAAGATGGGGCTCACCAAGTCAGCTGGGAAGAATGAGAACTACTATCACTGGTCAGTATCCTCCGCTATGGAACCACCTACATCCATTAAAGATGCAGCGCCCCCGGCAAAAGGGACGTTAGTACATATCGAATAGTACTAGTATGAAAATCAAACACTAATTTAAGAACTCGAAAATACAGTATGAATATGATGAATCAAGGCGACAATAGAATAACACAGATAGTCGTTTAAACCAAATCAAACTTATCAAGAGTTGTCATTAACATTTATAGAATTTAAGGTGAGATTCTCTATAACCATTTTCACACAAAGCAGCCCCGCCGCCTCACCCCAATGTATGCAGGTGGAGGTGTAAGCGCAATACCAAATCTCTACTCAAGCGGCCCTGCCGCCTCACCCCCTAATGTATGCAGGTGGAGGTGTAAACACAATACCAAATCTCTACTCAAGTGGCCCTGCCGCCTCACCCCAATGTATGCGGGTGGAGGTGTAAACACAATACCCATTTTCATACAAAGCGGCCCCGTCACCTCACCCCAATATATATATATGCGGGTGGAAATGCATCAACGATACCAATACCTACACAAAGCGGCCATGCCGCCTCACCTCAATATATATAGGTGAGTGGTGGTGCAATAACAATACCAAAATCATACACAAAGCGGCATTGCAGCCTCACCCCAATGTATGTGGGTGGAGGTGAAATCCCAATCACAATCTCTATACAATTTGGCATAATAATTACCACATAAATCGCAACTTGGAATCATAACATGTAGATACACAATCCATAATTTGGAACACATCCTCAATTTATAATACAATATGACAAGAGCATTTGAAACACGAATTGAACATATATCTTTGCCACAAAACTTATTCGAAATACTCGATTTGTAATAAATACCTTGGGACTTACAAGGATATTGGGGGTTCCAATTCTTAAAGAAAAGTTTAGTCAACATACCTCAATTGAGCTTTCTGAAACTCTAAAATGTTCCGCGATTCTTAGCAACTTCAATCTATTTTAGAAATATAACAAGTTGAACCAAAATTAGGAAGATGATCATGGTTCTAGCTCATTTGAGCATTTCGTCAAACACTAAGTGTGCATTAAGGTTTCAAGGTCCTTTTATGGAGGATTCCATCATCCCACAACCCATTCCTTACCATTTTTAGTTCAACAATCTTCCTATACCCCTTTGATAATGCATGCATGTAAGATACACAACTCTCATACCCGAATATTATCTTTCTAATTACCTATTTTCAGATAATTTCAAAATTAGGGGTTAGGATGTTGAAGATTACTCTCTCAGTCTAGGGCACTTTCTTACTCTCAAAATGTCAGATTTTAGCTCAAAAATGGTTCATTGCGTCTATTTAATGAAGTAGGGTCGGGTTATAAAAACCTAAAAATGAAGCTCCAGAACAGGGTATGCGACCGCATAATGGATATGCGGTCCGCATATCGGCTGCACAATTTGGTGCTAAAAATAGGAAAAATATCTACATGGGTCTGCGGTAGTTATGTGGCTCGCAGACCTGTTCTGCGATCGCATAATGCACCGCAAAACTGGTGTGCGGTCTCATAATGCACCGCAGTCTTTCGCCCAAACTGCAAACAATATTTTTCCTTTGCGAAATTTTACGGGGCCTTACATTCTCCCCCACTTAGGATCATTCGTCCTTGAATGAGGGTCAAAATCTGTTATTAGCATCGAGTGTTGCCCAACTGTTAATTCACACTCACCAGTAGTTTCAAAATTTGGCTAACTCCCTAAATTTTCAAAAATTTCGCAAGAGTCTCCCTTGTAATGGGGCTTATCCACCTGCGAGTGAACCCCATAAACACATCCTAACAACATATACATAATCCAACGACGTAACATAACACAAAACAACACCAACTGTGGACTCACAAGCAATATATTACCAGAAAGGAACACCCTTAACGTCAATTTGTGCAAATGATATATAATTCATAGAAGGTAACTCTTAGCATTTTCTAGATTCAGGAAGAAGGTAACAACCCTAGATGTCACGTAGCCTCCTGATTATAAATGTGGCGCGCTACACATCCATAATCAAAACTCTACTAGACACGGCTCATAGACAACCCCTAGGACAGACTTGCTCTGATACCAAGTTTGTCACGACCCAACTGGAGGGTCATGACTAGCACCCGGGCCATACTTGCCGAGCACCAACGTACATTTTATCTAACCTTCCTTATTATCTTTAAGGGCCGACAAGATCAATATAAATGGTAGACATGGATCATGAACATCCAACAATGAAAGATAATGTCATGAACATACATAACATGGGACGACAAGACTGTCAAGAAACTATATATAAGGTACGAGCTACCATGAGTCGACACCTGTCTATGAGCCTCTAAAGGAACATAAGTTCTAAAACATTGCCGGAACAGGGCCCCGACATACCCATAATGTCTATAACAAAAATGCATACCAAGACCACGACAAGTCCGGAGAAGGGATCTCGCCAATAACCGCTGAACTGGACAGCCTACTGTGGTGGGGGAGTTGCGTCTACCCGTCTATCAGGACCTGCAGCACGACATGCAGCGTCCACAAATAAAAGGGACGTCAGTACGAATAAAGTACTGAGTATGTAAGGCAGGAAAGCATAAGTAAGAACAGTAATGTAAACAGGGATAGGGAATATACAACCTGTGACATCTGGGTACCTCTGAGGGCTACTGACATGAAACACATGATACATACATATATATACATAAACTTTTAAAACATACGCCTTTGTGGGCATCACCATCATCATATCGTACCCGGCCGTAATAGGCTCGGTAAAACGTACCCGGCCATCATAGGGCTCGATAGAATCATACCCGGCCACGTGGAGCTCGGTAAAACCCAACTGATCAGTGGTTGCACAATAGGTGCCGTACCCGGCCGACTATAGCGCGGCTCGGTAGAGTAAAATAGATACATATATATGATGCATGCTGGACTCATTGGAATCATATTTTGAACCTTTCGGAGTGACGTAAGGTCGGTATCCTTCGTACACGTTATTAGGATTAAATCTTCATCAAGAATCTTATAAGAATCAGGAACTACCAACAACATTGATAATATAAGAATAAGAGAAGTAACATCAATATCAATCATTTCATAAGAAGGGCAGCAATGTAAGTACTGCTAGCTTCTAAGAGTAGAGTATCTTTGGGAGCTCGTTCATTACATTATGTACAATCGGAGTCGTGCAAAAGAATGAAGGGGATAGCCTCACATACCTTGTATATACTGCCCAACCTCAAGCTATGCAAATGTCACGACTCCTTAGTCTACAATAAGAGAAATGACACTATCATTATCGTTTAAGCGTCGTAACTATTATGTATCGACCGCAACCTATTTTACGATGAAACGGACAGCACCTCCCCTATTTATATGACTTCACACAAGTCAATACAATCACCAAACAGCCCAAACAACATCATTAATAATCATATTGAGCCTCCCAAAACAGTCCACCAACCAACAACATTACTACCAAGCCTTTCGATATATATTTCACAAGTTCTAGCTTCAACGACTTAGCCGCAACTTGGATAATCTTAAATATATATATATAGAGTAAGAGGTTCCTTACCTTTAAACAGAAATAACAACTCCAATTTGACCTTAATTTTCCACGAAATATTTCTCCAATTCTGCCACAAGAACAAGGAAGCGAAACTAGCTATCAATTCGGGTTTTTCGGCACTAGAATTACTTTAGAAGACTTGAAATCACCTAGGGTTGATATTAAAAACTTGAAGGAGTATTTACAGAACATAAAACACTTAAAACAACCTCCCACACGAGCTGGAACAACACAAAAATCAGCAACAACAAGAAGAACAAGAAACTTTCTAGCGCCACGGGATTCTCGACACTTGATTTGTGTTGTTTGCCCTTTGTTTGGGTCTTGGATCATGAGAGAACCTTGAGAGAGTGTTTTTAGGGTTCTAAGGTCTGAATATACTGAAATATAATGACTTAAAACGGGGTTGAGATATCTTATATATATCCATATGTCTTAAACCGCCTATGTGGGCCCCATAGAGAGCTGCTTGGCGCACTCTCACGAAAACGCGAATATCTCTCTATTCGGAGATCGTACCAATGAACGGTTTAATGCGTTAGAAACTAGACTCATAGATCTTCAATTTTATAGGTAGATCACCCCATAATTCCAAGTATATTGGGAGAAAAATGTAGTAACATTTGACCTAAAGTTTAAGTAAAATTATAAACGTAAGTTGCGACAACTTTTATCGACTTTATTTCATAACTCGCTTGACTTCAAGACTTATGATACGGATATTATATGATTCAAATACATTAAAACATGACCTCTTGGGACAATTAATCACCTCTAGTGTTACCCAAAAATACGGGTTACAACATCCTTGATTCGTTTAACTTCTAATACTTGTTAACCACTCTTATACATCCTTGTATCGTTTAAGACCAATAGGATTAACTTCTTATCATCTCAAAGATAATCTCTTCTTGGATTTACGTCGACTAACTTACGGCGTGATCTAAGGTACGCGAATTTGGGTTGTAACACCCTCTCCCCCTTAGGAACATTCGTCCTCGAATGTAAGGGTTTATGGGGTGTCTAACTCATCGTGGATTCCGACGGAAATTTCCGGCTGAGCTTCCCCTATAAAATGAACACTAGCCAAACTTGCAAGCAGTTAAACCCAACCTATGGCCTTACAAGACTATACAAAGCATTATGGATATGTACATTATCTGCATATCACCATTTTGTATTAAAAAAAAGTATTCACAAGCTATTGCCTACCTCATAGAGCCGTTCCACCTTATAATGCGTCCTTCTTTCCCCCGGCATCCTCGTTATCTTCACTCTGGAATAGGTAAGGGTATTTAGACTTCATCTCCTCTTCTGCTTCCCATGTCATTTCTTCTATATTCTTGTTCCTCCATAATACTTTGACGGAAGCTACATCCTTTATTCTTAGCTTGCGGACTTGTCGATCTAATATAGCCACTGGCACTTCATCATATGATAGATCCTCTGTAACTTGTACATCTTTGATAGGGACGACCCGAGAAGGGTCTCCAATACATTTCCTCAACATAGATACATGGAATACCGGGTGTACAAATTCCAATTCGGATGGCAATTCTAACTCATAAGCAACCTGTCCAATTCGTCGAAGAATTTTGTACGGCCCAATATACCGCGGACTCAACTTACCCTTTTTCCCAAAACGCATAACACCCTTCATTGGCGAGATCTTCAGGAAAACCCAATCACCAACCTCAAATTCCAGATCACGACGTCGGACATCGGAATAAGACTTTTGCCTACTTTGTGCCGTCCTCAGTCGATGTTGTATCACTTTCACCTTCTCAATGGCTTGGTGAATCAAATCTTGCCCATATAATTCTGTCTCACCGACTTCGAACCATCCAACTGGTGATCTACATCTCCTCCCGTACAGTGCCTCATACGGGGCCATTTTAATACTGGAATGGTAGCTATTATTGTAGGCAAATTCTATAAGTGCCAGATGGTCATCCCAATTCCCCTTGAAATCTAGAACACATGCTCGTAGCATATCTTCAAGCGTCTGGATGGTACGTTCAGCCTGTCCGTCAGTCTGCGGATGGAATGCAGTGCTGAGATTTACTTGTGTGCCTAAACCCTTCTGAAAAGACCTCCAAAAGTTAGCCGTAAATTGAGCTCCTCGGTCTGATATAATAGATACCGGCACACCATGAAGCCTAACAATCTCCTTGATATACAACTTCGTATAATCTTCAGCCGTGTAAGTTGTCTTAATTGGCAAAAAATGGGCAGATTTTGTAAGTCGATGAACTATCACCCAGATGGAGTCAAACTTATGATAAGAGCGAGGTAATCCAATAATGAAGTCCATATTAATCACCTCCCATTTGTAGGTCGGAATCTCTATATTCTGAATCAATCCACTGGGTTTCTGATGCTCGATCTTTACTTGTTGACAATTAGGACACTGAGCTACAAATTCTGCAATAGACTCCTTCATGTTATCCCACAAATACTGCTCCTTAACGTCATGATACATCTTTGTCGAGCCGGGATGGATAGAATATCGGGACTGATGAATCTCAATCATAATCTTCTCTCGCAACCCTGCCACACTAGGCACACATAATCGGCCCTGGTATCTCAGTGTCCCATCTTCTCCGATCTTGAAAGATGTAATCTTACACTGCTGAATTCCCTCTCTCAATCTTACTAAGGTAGGATCTTCATATTGTCGTGCTTTTACCTCGGCTACCAAAGATGATTCTGCTGTATTCTGTACAGTAACACCTCCTTCATCAGAGTCCAACAATCTGATTCTCATATTGGCCAGCTGGTGAAGCTATTTGGTCAACCCTTGTCTACCTGCCTCAATATGTATTAAGCTTCCCATTGACTTACGGCTTAGAGCGTCTGCCACAACATTGGCTTTACCGGGATGGTACAATATCTCGATGTCGTAGTTTTTCAGTAATTCAAGCCACCTACGCTGCCTCAAATTCAACTCCTTCTGCTTGAAGATTTATTGTAAACTCTTGTGATCTATGTAGATGTCAACATGGATGCCGTATAAGTAGTGTCGCCATATCTTCAAAGCATATATTACTGCAGCCAATTCCAAATCATGAGTCGGGTAATTCTTTTCATGCTTCTTTAATTATCTTGATGCATAAGCAATCACCTTCCCACGTTGCATCAATACGCACCCCAAACCTATACCTGAGGCATCACAATATACCACATAACCTTCTATTCCTTCTGGGAGAGTGAGCACTGGCGCGGATGTCAATCGATTCTTTAGCTCCTGAAAACTATGTTCACAAGCATCAGACCACTGGAACTTAGTTTTCTATGTTAACTTAGTCAATGGTGCTGATATAGAGGAAAACCCTTCTACAAACCGCCTATAATATCTTGCTAGCCCCAGGAAGCTGCGGACTTCTGACGGTGTTGTAGGTCTCGGCCAATTCTTCACTGCATCGATCTTTTGAGTGTCGACCTTAATACCCTCATCAGATATCACATGGCCAAGGAATGCTACTGAGTTCAGCAAGAATTCACATTTAGAGAGCTTAGCATATAACTTATGATCCTGAAGGGTCTGGGCATAAGCCTGAATACGGGAAATATCCATGCCCTCTACCAAGGAGGCTGTTGTGCACTCATTTATCTGATGTGGTCACCCTATCACTCATCTCGGCCACCATATGGGGAGTATACGTTGATAAAGAATCAAACTATATACTACACTCTCATGCACTCATATTACCCTGTCGAAGGTTCAAGAACTTATCAGCTCTAGCTCGTCGTATCTCAACTGGAAAGTAGTGACGAAGAAAGGCCTCAGAAAATTCCTTCCACACGGCTGGAGGAGCGTTCGGACCCCTAGATCTCTCCCAACTATCATACCATAAAATCGCTAAATCCCATAACCGATAAGAAGCCAACTCTACTGCCTCTGTATCACTAGCATGCATAACACGCAATGTACAATGAACCTGATCAATAAATGTTTGCGGGTCCTCCTTGGGGTTTGATCCGGTAAACACTGGAGGGTCTAGATTAATAAAATCATGAACTCTCGCACTAACCGATTTATCAGCAGCACCGGTATTCTGCCTCTGAGCCTGAGCAGCTACTAAGCTACTCAACAACTGCACTGCACTGCGCATATCGTGGTCTGTAGTGCCAGACGGAGGAACTGGATGAACTGGGTGCCTCCTAATATCCTCTGGAGGAGACAGAGAGGTATGAGACGGCATCTCACTCTGAGGCTCACTTTGGCCTGCTATGGCTGGAGGCACCTGAATGTTACCCTCTCCTACAGCTGTATCAAGCCATTTACTAATCGCTTGCTTCCTAGTCGAAGGCATCGCTAAAAGAAAACAAGGTGAATATTAGATATGAACACTTATGACTCAACTCTACGCACGATCTAGATTCAGGAAGAAGGTAACAACCCTAGATGTCACGTAGCCTCCTGATTATAAATGTGGCGCGCTACACATCTATAATCAAAACTCTACTAGACACGGCTCATAGACAACCCCTAGGACAGACTTGCTCTGATACCAAGTTTGTCACGACCCAACTGGAGGGTCATGACTAGCACCCGGGCCATACTTGCCGAGCACCAACGTACATTTTATCTAACCTTCCTTATTATCTTTAAGGGCCGACAAGATCAATATAAATGGTAGACATGGATCATGAACATCCAACAATGAAAGATAATGTCATGAACATACATAACATGGGACGACAAGACTGTCAAGAAACTATATATAAGGTACGAGCTACCATGAGTCGACACCTGTCTATGAGCCTCTAAAAGAACATAAGTGCTACAACATTGCCGGAACAGGGCCCCGACATACCCATAAGGTCTATAACAAAAATGCATACCAAGACCACGGCAAGTCCGGAGAAGGGATCTCGCCAATAACCGCTGAACTGGACAGCCTACTGTGGTGGGGGAGCTACGTCTACCTGTCTATCAGGACCTGCAGCACGACATGCAGCGTCCACAAATAAAAGGGACGTCAGTACGAATAAAGTACTGAGTATGTAAGGCAGGAAAGCATAAGTAAGAACAGTAATATAAATAGGGATAGGGAATATACAACCTGTGACATCTGGGTACCTCTGAGGGCTACTAACATGAAACACATGATACATACATATATATACATAAACTTTTAAAACATACGCCTTTGTGGCATCACCATCATCATATCGTACCCGGCCGTAATAGGTTCGGTAAAATGTACCCGGCCATCATAGGGCTCGGTAGAATCATACCCGGCCACGTGGAGCTCGGTAAAACCCAACTGATCAGTGGTTGCACAATAGGTGCCGTACCCGGCCGACTATAGCGCGGCTCGGTAGAGTAAAATAGATACATATATATGATGCATGCTGGACTCATTGGAATCATATTTTGAACCTTTCGGAGTGACGTAAGGTCGGTATCCTTCGTACACGTTATAATGATTAACTCTTCATCAAGAATCTTATAAGAATCAGGAACTACCAACAACATTGATAATATAATAATAAGAGAAGTAACATCAATATCAATCGTTTCATAAGAAGGGCAGCAATGTAAGTACTGCTAGCTTCTAAGAGTAGAGTATCTTTGGGAGCTCGTTCATTACATTATGTACAATCGGAGTCGTGCAAAAGAATGAAGGGGATAGCCTCACATACCTTGTATATACTGCCCAACCTCAAGCTATGCAAATGTCACGACTCCTTAGTCTACAATAAGAGAAATGACACTATCATTATCGTTTAAGCGTCGTAACTATTATGTATCGACCGCAACCTATTTTACGATGAAACGGACAGCACCTCCCCTATTTATATGACTTCACACAAGTCAATACAATCACCAAACAGCCCAAACAACATCATTAATAATCATATTGAGCCTCCCAAAACAGTCCACCAACCAACAACATTACTACCAAGCCTTTCGATATATATTTCACAAGTTCTAGCTTCAACGACTTAGCCGCAACTTGGATAATCTTAAATATATATATAGAGTAAGAGGTTTCTTAACTTTAAACAGAAATAAAAACTCCAATTTGACCTTAATTTTCCACGAAATATCTCTCCAATTCTGCCACAAGAACAAGGAAGCGAAACTAGCTATCAATTCGGGTTTTTCGGTACTAGAATTACTTTAGAAGACTTGAAATCACCTAGGGTTGATATTAAAAACTTGAAGGAGTATTTACAGAACATAAAACACTTAAAACAACCTCCCACACGAGCTGGAACAACACAAAAATCAGCAACAACAAGAAGAACAAGAAACTTACTAGCGCCACGGGATTCTCGACACTTGATTTGTGTTGTTTGCCCTTTGTTTGGGTCTTGGATCATGAGAGAACCTTGAGAGAGTGTTTTTAGGGTTCTAAGGTCTGAATATACTGAAATATAATGACTTAAAACGGGGTTGAGGTATCTTATATATATCCATATGTCTTAAACCGCCTATGTGGGCCCCATAGAGAGCTACTTGGTGCACTCTCACAAAAACGCGAATATCTCTCTATTCCGAGATCGTATCTACGAACGGTTTAATGAGTTGGAAACTAGACTCATAGATCTTCAATTTTATAGGTAGATCACCCCATAATTCCAAGTATATTGGGAGAAACATGTAGTAACATTTGACCTAAAGTTTAAGTAAAATTATAAACGTAAGTTGCGACAACTTTTATCGACTTTGTTTCATAACTCGCTTGACTTCAAGACTTATGATACGGATATTATATGATTCAAATACATTAAAACATGACCTCTTGGGACAATTAATCACCTCTAGTGTTACCCGGAAATACGGGTTACAACATCCTTGATTCGTTTAACTTCTAATACTTGTTAACCACTCTTATACATCCTTGTATCGTTTAAGACCAATAGGATTAACTTCTTATCATCTCAAAGATAATCTCTTCTTGGATTTACATCGACTAACTTACGGCGTGATCTAAGGTATGCGAATTTGGGTTGTAACACCCTCTCCCCCTTAGGAACATTCGTCCTCGAATGTAAGGGTTTATGGGGTGTCTAACTCATCGTGGATTCCGACGGAAATTTCCGGCTGAGCTTCCTCTATAAAATGGACACTAGCCAAACTTGCAAGCAGTTAAACCCAACCTATGGCCTTACAAGACTATACAAAGCATTATGGATATGTACATTATCTGCATATCACCATTTTGTATTAAAAAAAGTATTCACAAGCTATTGCTTACCTCATAGAGTCGTTCCACCTTATAATGCGTCCTTCTTTCCCCCGGCATCCTCGTTATCTTCACTCTGGAATAGGTAAGGGTATTTAGACTTCATCTCCTCTTCTGCTTCCCATGTCATTTCTTCTATATTCTTGTTCCTCCATAATACTTTGACGGAAGCTACATCCTTTATTCTTAGCTTGCGGACTTGTCGATCTAATATAGCCACTGGCACTTCATCATATGATAGATCCTCTGTAACTTGTACATCTTTGATAGGGACGACCCGAGAAGGGTCTCCAATACATTTCCTCAACATAGATACATGGAATACCGGGTGTACAAATTCCAATTCGGATGGCAATTCTAACTCATAAGCAACCTGTCCAATTCGTCGAAGAATTTTGTACGGCCCAATATACCGCGGACTCAACTTACCCTTTTTCCCAAAATGCATAACACCCTTCATCGGCGAGATCTTCAGGAAAACCCAATCACCAACCTCAAATTCCAGATCACGACGTCGGACATCGGAATAAGACTTTTGCCTGCTTTGTGCCGTCCTCAGTCGATGTTGTATCACTTTCACCTTCTCAATGGCTTGGTGAATCAAATCTTGCCCATATAATTCTATCTCACTGACTTCGAACCATCCAACTGGTGATCTACATCTCCTCACATACAGTACCTCATACGGGGCCATTTTAATATTGGAATGGTAGCTATTATTGTAGGCGAATTCTATAAGTGCCGGATGGTCATCCCAATTCCCCTTGAAATCTAGAACATATGCTCGTAGCATATCTTCAAGCGTCAGAATGGTACGTTCAGCCTGTTCGTCAGTCTGCGGATGGAATGCAGTGCTGAGATTTACTTGTCTGCCTAAACCCTTCTGAAAAGACCTCCAAAAGTTAGCCATAAATTGAGCTCCTCGGTCTGATATTATAGATACCGGCACACCATGAAGCCTAACAATCTCCTTGATATACAACTTCGCATAATCTTCAGCCGTGTAAGTTGTCTTAATTGGCAAAAAATGGGCAAATTTTGTAAGTCGATGAACTATCACCCAGATGGAGTCAAACTTATGATAAGAGCGAGGTAATCCAATAATGAAGTCCATATTAATCACCTCCCATTTGTAGGTCGGAATCTCTATATTCTGAATCAATCCACTGGGTTTCTGATGCTCGATCTTTACTTGTTGACAATTAGGACACTGAGCTATAAATTCTGCAATAGACTCCTTCATGTTATCCCACAAATACTGCTCCTTAACGTCATGATACATCTTTGTCGAGCCGGGATGGATAGAATATCGGGACTGATGAATCTCAATCATAATCTTCTCTCGCAACCCTGCCACACTAGGCACACATAATCGGCCCTGGTATCTCAGTGTCCCATCTTCTCCGATCTTGAAAGATGTAATCTTACACTGCTGAATTCCCTCTCTCAATCTTACTAAGGTAGGATCTTCATATTGTCGTGCTTTTACCTCAGCTACCAAAGATGATTCTGCTGTATTCTGTACAGTAACACCTCCGTCATCAGAGTCCAACAATCTGATTCTCATATTGGCCAGCTGGTGAAGCTCTTTGGTCAACCCCTGTCTACCTGCCTCAATATGTATTAAGCTTCCCATTGACTTATGGCTGAGAGCGTCTGCCACAACATTGGCTTTACCGGGATGGTACAATATCTCGATGTCATAGTTTTTCAGTAATTCAAGCCACCTACGCTGCCGCAAATTCAACTCCTTCTGCTTGAAGATGTATTTTAAACTCTTGTGATCTATGTAGATGTCAACATGGATGCCGTATAAGTAGTGTCGCCATATCTTCAAAGCATATATTACTGCAGCCAATTCCAAATCATGAGTCGGGTAATTCTTTTCATGCTTCTTTAATTATCTTGATGCATAAGCAATCACCTTCCCACGTTGCATCAATACGCACCCCAAACCTATACTTGAGGCATCACAATATACCACATAACCTTCTATTCCTTCTGGGAGAGTGAGCACTGGCGCGGATGTCAATCGATTCTTTAGCTCCTGAAAACTATGTTCACAAGCATCAGACCACTGGAACTTAGTTTCTGTGTTAACTTAGTCAATGGTGCTAATATAGAGGAAAACCCTTCTACAAACCGCCTATAATATCTTGCTAGCCCCAGGAAGCTGCGGACTTCTGACGGTGTTGTAGGTCTCGGCCAATTATTCACTGCATCGATCTTCTGAGTGTCGACACTAATACCCTCATCAGATATCACATGGCCAAGGAATGCTACTGAGTTCAGCAAGAATTCACATTTAGAGAGCTTAGCATATAACTTATGATCCTGAAGGGTCTGGGCATAAGCCTGAATACGGGAAATATCCATGCCCTCTACCAAGGAGGCTGTTGTGCACTCATTTATCAGATGTGGTCACCCTATCACTCATCTCGGCCACCATATGGGGAGTATACCTTGATAAAGAATCAAACTATATACTATACTCTCATGCACTCATATTACCCTGTCGAAGGTTCAAGAACTTATCAGCTCTAGCTCATCGTATCTCAGCTGGTAAGTAGTGATGAAGAAAGGCCTCAGAAAATTCCTTCCACACGGCTGGAGGAGCGTTCGGACCCCTAGATCTCTCCCAACTATCATACCATAAAATCGCTAAATCCCATAACCGATAAGAAGCCAACTCTACTGCCTCTGTATCACTAGCATGCATAACACGCAATGTACAATGAACCTGATCAATAAATGTTTGCGGGTCCTCCTTGGGGCTTGATCCGGTAAACACTGGAGGGTCTAGATTAATAAAATCACAAACTCTCGCACTAACCGATTTATCAGCAGCACCGGTATTCTGCCTCTGAGCCTGAGCAGCTACTAAGCTACTCAACAACTGCACTGCACTGCGCATATCGTGGTCTGTAGTGCCAGACGGAGGAACTGGATGTACTGGGTGCCTCCTAATATCCTCTGGAGGAGACAGAGAGGTATGAGACGGCATCTCACTCTGAGGCTCACTTTGGCCTGCTATGGCTGGAGGTACCTGAATGTTACCCTCTCCTACAGCTGTATCAAGCCGTTTACTAATCGCTTGCTTCCTAGTCGAAGGCATCGCTAAAAGAAAACAAGGTGAATATTAGATATGAACACTTACGACTCAACTCTACGCACGATCTAGATTCAGGAAGAAGGTAACAACCCTAGATGTCACGTAGCCTCCTGATTATAAATGTGGCGCGCTACACATCCATAATCAAAACTCTACTAGACACGGCTCATAGACAACCCCTAGGACAGACTTGCTCTGATACCAAGTTTGTCACGACCCAACTGGAGGGTCATGACTAGCACCCGGGCCATACTTGCCGAGCACCAACGTACATTTTATCTAACCTTCCTTATTATCTTTAAGGGCCGACAAGATCAATATAAATGGTAGACATGGATCATGAACATCCAACAATGAAAGATAATGTCATGAACATACATAACATGGGACGACAAGACTGTCAAGAAACTATATATAAGGTACGAGCTACCATGAGTCGACACCTGTCTATGAGCCTCTAAAGGAACATAAGTTCTAAAACATTGCCAGAACAGGGCCCCGACATACCCATAATGTCTATAACAAAAATGCATACCAAGACTACGACAAGTCCGGAGAAGGGATCTCACCAATAATCGCTAAACTGGACAGCCTACTGTGGTGGGGGAGTTGCGTCTACCCGTCTATCAGGACCTGCAGCACGACATGCAGCGTCCACAAATAAAAGGACGTCAGTACGAATAAAGTACTGAGTATGTAAGGCAGGAAAGCATAAGTAAGAACAGTAATGTAAACAGGGATAGGGAATATACAACCTGTGACATCTGGGTACCTCTGAGGGCTACTGACATGAAACACATGATACATACATATATATACATAAACTATTAAAACATACGCCTTTGTGGCATCACTATCATCATATCGTACCCGGCCGTAATAGGCTCGGTAAAACGTACCCGGCCATCATAGGGCTCGGTAGAATCATACCTGGCCACGTGGAGCTCGGTAAAACCCAACTGATCAGTGGTTGCACAATAGGTGCCGTACCCGGCCGACTATAGCGCGGCTCGGTAGAGTAAAATAGATACATATATATGATGCATGCTGGACTCATTGGAATCATATTTTGAACCTTTCGGAGTGACGTAAGGTCGGTATCCTTCGTACACGTTATTAGGATTAAATCTTCATCAAGAATCTTATAAGAATCAGGAACTACCAACAACATTGATAATATAAGAATAAGAGAAGTAACATCAATATCAATCGTTTCATAAGAAGGGCAGCAATGTAAGTACTGCTAGCTTCTAAGAGTAGAGTATCTTTGGGAGCTCGTTCATTACATTATGTACAATCGGAGTCGTGCAAAAGAATGAAGGGGATAGCCTCACATACCTTGTATATACTGCCCAACCTCAAGCTATGCAAATGTCACGACTCCTTAGTCTACAATAAAAGAAATGACACTATCATTATCGTTTAAGCGTCGTAACTATTATGTATCGACCGCAACCTATTTTACGATGAAACGGACAGCACCTCCCCTATTTATATGACTTCACACAAGTCAATACAATCACCAAACAGCCCAAACAACATCATTAATAATCATATTGAGCCTCCCAAAACAGTCCACCAACCAACAACATTACTACCAAGCCTTTCGATATATATTTCACAAGTTCTAGCTTCAACGACTTAGCCGCAACTTGGATAATCTTAAATATATATATATATAGAGAGTAAGAGGTTCCTTACCTTTAAACAGAAATAAAAACTCCAATTTGACCTTAATTTTCCACGAAATATCTCTCCAATTCTGCCACAAGAACAAGGAAGCGAAACTAGCTATCAATTCGGGTTTTTCGGCACTAGAATTACTTTAGAAGACTTGAAATTACCTAGGGTTGATATTAAAAACTTGAAGGAGTATTTACAGAACATAAAACACTTAAAACAACCTCCCACACGAGCTGGAACAACACAAAAATCAGCAACAACAAGAAGAACAAAAAACTTACTAGCGCCACGGGATTCTCGACACTTGATTTGTGTTGTTTGCCCTTTGTTTGGGTCTTGGATCATGAGAGAACCTTGAGAGAGTGTTTTTAGGGTTCTAAGGTCTGAATATACTGAAATATAATGACTTAAAACGGGGTTGAGGTATCTTATATATATCCATATGTCTTAAACCGCCTATGTGGGCCCCATAGAGAGCTGCTTGGCGCACTCTCACGAAAACGCGAATATCTCTCTATTTCGAGATCGTATCGACGAACGGTTTAATGCGTTGGAAACTAGACTCATAGATCTTCAATTTTATAGGTAGATCACCCCATAATTCCAAGTATATTGGGAGAAAAATGTAGTAACATTTGACCTAAAGTTTAAGTAAAATTATAAACGTAAGTTGCGATAACTTTTATCGACTTTGTTTCATAACTCGCTTGACTTCAAGACTTATGATACGGATATTATATGATTCAAATACATTAAAACATGACCTCTTGGGACAATTAATCACCTCTAATGTTACCCGAAAATACGGGTTACAACATCCTTGATTCGTTTAACTTCTAATACTTGTTAACCACTCTTATACACCCTTGTATCGTTTAAGACCAATAGGATTAACTTCTTATCATCTCAAAGATAATCTCTTCTTGGATTTACGTCGACTAACTTACGACGTGATCTAAGGTACGCGAATTTGGGTTGTAACAAAACTGGAAGCTCTTCATACGTCAATTCCTCATTAACCTCAATAGTCTTAACCGGAACAATGAGTGTCGGGTCTCCAACTACTTTCTTCAACATAGACACATGAAACACCGAGTGCACTAATGACATCTCAGGTCGTAGCTCGAGCTTGTACGCCACCTCACCAATCCTTTGAATGATTCTGTACGGTCCGACATACCTTGGACTTAATTTCCCTTTCTTACCAAATCACATTACACCTTTCATGGGGCAAACTTTCAAGAATACCCAATCATCTTCTTTGAACCCCAAATCCCTACGACGAACATCTGAATAGGACTTATGATGGCTCTGAGCAGTCTTCAATCGTTCCTTAATGATCTTAACTTTTCCATAGCCTAATACACGAGGTCTGGCCCTATCAACTCTGCTTCCCCAATTTCGAACCACCCAATGGGAGATCTACATCTCCTTCCATATAAAGCCTCGAACGGTGCCATCTGAATGCTAGCATGATAACTATTGTTGTAGGCAAATTCTATGAGTGGAAAATGATCATCCCAACTACCATTGAAGTCTAGAACACAAGCGCGTAGCATATCCTCAAGCGTCTGAATAGTCCGCTCTGCCTGATCATCAGTCTGCGGGTGAAAGGTTGTACTAAGATTCACCGGAGTACCCAGACCTTGCTGAAATTTCTTCCAAACATTAGCAGTGAATTGTGCCCCGTGATTAGAAATGATGGAAACTGGAGTGCCATGCAACCTGACTATTTCTTTGATATACAACTGAGCATATTGTTCCGTTGTGTCGGTAGCCTTAACCGGAAAAATATGTGCTGATTTTTGAGTCGATCCACAATTACCCAAATTCAGTCAAACTTGCGTGAAGTGCACGGTAATCTTACCACAAAGTCCATATTAATCATTTCCCACTTCCACATTGGAATTTCTATGTTTTGTGCCAACCCACCGGGCTGTTGGTGTTCGGCTTTCATTTGCTAACAATTTGAACATCTCGCCACAAAGTCCGCTACATTCCTCTTCATATAATTCCACCAATAGACTTCCTTAAGATCATGATACATTTTTGTAGAACCCGGGTGCACAGAATACCTAGAAGTGTGAGCTTCGGCCATGATTCTTTCCCGGAGACAATCCATATTTGGAACACATAGTCGCCCTTGGTACCTTAGTGTACCATCATCCATGTCAAGAGAGAAGACCATGGTCTTATATTTATGAATTCCCTCTTTTAGTTGTGCCAACAATGGATCATTGTATTGTTTCTCCTTGACTTCCACAACAAGTGATGATTCAGCCCTATTTTGTACAATCACCTCTCTTTCACTAGAGTCTGCAAGACGAACTCCCAAACTAGCCAATCGATGAACTTCCTTGGCTAATGGCCTTTGATATGCATCCAAGTGTGGTAAACTACCCATAGATTTCCGGCTAAGAGCATCAGCCACAACATTAGCCTTCCCCAGATGATATAAAATATCAATGTCATAATCCTTGAATAATTCAAGCCATCTTCTCTGCCTCAAATTCAGCTCCTTCTGTTTGAAAATATATTGAAGGCTCTTATGGTCCGTGAATATATCCACATGGACCCCATATAAATAATGACGCCAAATTTTCAATGTAAATACCACTGCCGCAAGTTCTAACAAATGTGTTGGATAGTTCTTTTCATGATTCTTGAGTTGCCTAGAAGCATAAGCTACAACCTTGCCATGTTGCATTAACACACATCCAATCCCAATTCTTGAACCATCACAATACACCACAAATTCATCTGCACCCTCTGGTAAGGTCAACACCGGTGTCATAGTCAATCTTGATTTCAACTCCTGTAAACTCCTTTCACAAGCATCTGACCATTGGAACTTAACTGCCTTCTGAGTCAATTTGGTCAATGGAGAGGCAAGGGTAGAAAACCCCTCCACAAACTTCCTGTAATAACCAGCCAAGCCTAAGAAAGTGTGAATCTCTGTTGGGGTTGTAGGCCTCGGCCAATTCTTCACAGCTACAACTTTATGAGGATCAACCTCAATTCCTTCTCTGGAGACGACATGACCCGAGAATGTAACAGATTCGAGCCAAAATTCACATTTCAAAAATTTTGCATATAAGTGGTGCTGATACAGAGTCTGCAACACTATCCTTAGGTGATCGGCTTAGTCCTCCCGACTCGGCGAACAAACAAGAATATCGTCAATGAACACTATTATAAAGGAGTCGAGGAAAGGTTTGAAAACACTATTCATAAGATCTATGACGGTTGTTGGGGCATTTGTTAGCCCAAAAGACATTACCAGAAATTCAAAATGCTCATACCGGGTCCTAAAAGTTGTTTTCGGAATATCCCGCACCCTGATCTTCAATTGGTGATACCCGGATCTTAAATCAATCTTGGAGAAGTACTTGGCACCTTGCAATTGATCAAACAAGTCATTTATCCTTGGCAGTGGGTACTTATTCTTGATTGTGACCTTGTTAAGTTGCCGATAGTCAATACACATTCTCACTGACCCATCTTTCTTTCTCACAAAAAGGACCTGTGCACCTCAAGGCGACACACTCGGCTGGATAAAACTCTTTTCTAACAAATCTCTCAATTGTTCCTTTAGCTCCTTCAATTCTGCTGGTTCCATTATGTAGGGTGGAATAGATATAGGATGCGTGTATGGCATCACATCAATCCCAAAATCAATCTCCCTGTCTAGTGGGATCCCAGGGAGTTCATCCGGAAAGACTCCCGAAAATTCATTCACAACAGGCACGGATTCAAGTGTAGGTGCCTCAGCATTGGTGTCCATAACCCGGACCAAATGGTAAATACACCCCTTCTTGATCATTTTCGTGGCCTTAAGGTAAGAAATAGACCTACCCTTTGGCACTATATCATCGCCCTTTCACTCAATAACTAGCTCATTTGGAAATTCGAACCTAACGGTTCTGGTTCGGCAATCAATCTTGGTAAAACAAGAATAAAGCCAATCCATCCCCATTATCACATCAAAATCGACCATTCTCAATTCAATAAGATCGGCCACGGTGTCCCGACCACGCAACGTGACAACACAATCCCTATAAACCCGTGCGGCCAAAATAGACTCACCAACCGGAGTAGATACAGAGAATGGCTCATGAAGTTGTTACGGTTCTATCCCAAATTCCATAGCAACATAAGGAGTGACATATGACAAAGTGGAACTAGGATCAATGAGAGCATATACATCATGGGATTGGACAGATAATATACTTGTGACAACATTTGGAGATGCCTATGAATCCCGACGCCTCCTCATAGCATAAAATCTGTTGGGTCCTCCCGAATTCTGTGCACCACCCCTAGCTGCACCACGCCCTATGGGTGCTGGGGTGCCTCGAGCTGGAGGTACTGTGGATGTAGTTGCTGCAGAATTAGCTGGCTGCACCGCACCGCTACCCATATTTCGGCGGGATAAGCGGCAATCCCTCTGAATGTGAACCCTCACACCGCACCCATAGCATATAAGTAGGTCCATGAAGAAAGCCCCAAAGTGCATCCTCCCACACTTAGGGCATGGGAGCCTCCGCTGCTGAAATCTTTTGTCGGGCCGACCCAGCTGGTGGGGTCCCCTATTGCCCTGACTGGGTCCAAATGAGTGTGCACTCATCGAAGACTGAGCGAATGATTGAGATGGTCCTGATGACCCTCCCCTGAATGCCGACCTACTACCACCACCACAAGAAGAACCACCAAAGTTGCATGCGGACCGGGCCTTGCTGCTACTCTGACGCTTCATTCTATTCTTCAATTTGCGGGTCTCTGTGGCTTGAGCAAATGCCACCATCTTACCATAGTTCATATTGGAATTCAAGGCAACTGTAGAGGCCTCATTAATAACCAGGGGGCTAAGGCCCTGTATAAACCAGCGCACTCTAGCCTCCATAATGGGCAACATGTGAATAGCATACTTGGACAGGCACGTAAACTCCATATGATACTCCCACACATTCATACTACCCTGCTTCAGGCTTTCAAACTCAGCAGCGCGGGTTGCCTTAGTTTTGGGAGGCAAGAAATGATCCATAAAGGCATCTTTGAACTCACCCCACCTTGCCGGAGGGCTTCCCTCCTCACGGGATTCCTCCCACAACTCAAACCAAGAATAGGCCACCCCTTTTAGGCGGTAGGAGGCCAACTCCACTCCCTCCATCTCTGTAGCATGCATAACCCGAAGAATCTTGTGCATCTCATCAATGAAGTCCTGGAGGTCCTCCTCGGGGTCAGTACCCGTAAACACTAGAGGATCTAACTGAAGAAACTTATTCACTATAGAACTAGCAGATTCCCCTGGCTAACTGGAAGAAGTAGGCCCAACACTTGATCTCTGGGCCTGAGAAGCCACTATCTGTGTCAACATATGTATGGCTCCCCTAAGATCAGCATCAGACATACCAGAATCGGAAGCTGAAGTTGGAGGTGGAACTGGAATATCAGTTAGAGAAATTGTTGCACCTTTAGTAGGCGTAGGGACAGGTGTGGTCTGTTCAGTTGATGTAGAATCAGGCAGTGTAGTAACTGGAGGAATATCCTCACCCCTCGGGTGCTCACCCGCATGATCAAATATAGGTTCAACTGCAACTCCCGGGGTGACATTGGCTCTTTGGCCAGTTCTTGCCTTCCTTTTAGGTGCCATGTACTGAAAATTAGAGCACCGCACGAGTTAAAGGAGGAACAATCTTACATCCAGCATTATTGAACGATCGAGAGCATGAAAGAAGGGTATTATTCCTAAATGTCCAAATAGCATCCTAATTATAGATGTGGTCGATAACACACCGATAAGAAGGACTCTACTAGACATGGCTCCGAGACATCCTAGGAAACTTTAAAACCTTAGGCCTGATACCAAGTTTGTCACGCCCCAAACTCGGGGAGCGCGACCGACGCTCAACCGAGGGAACCCGACCGAGTAAGTCTATTAGATTTCCTTCTACCCAAACTCATCCATGAATAAAGAGAATACATATTTTCGTTAATTAGACAATAAGGTGATCATTTTTACAATACCAATTCATTACCATTAGTTACTCCATTAATAAGTCTCAAAACACAAACACACACACACCTTTATGGTTCAAAGTGGAACAAGTGATTTAATCACAACACAACTTGTTTAACATTCCCAACACCCATACACAACCCACACTTAGTCTACGAAGCCTCTAAAAATACCAAAGAGTACAAAATAGTGCCGGCAACAAGGCTACGGCTATACCTAAAAACACGATAACACATACGCAACAAAAGATGCACAACCCAGGAATGCGATGGGGCTCATCAAGTCAGCTGGGAAGAATGAGCACTACTATCACTGGTCAGTATCCTCCGTTGTGGAACCACCTGCATCCATTAAAGATGCAGCACCCCCGGAAAAAGGGACATTAGTACATATCAAATAGTACTAGTATGAAAACCAAACACCAATTTAAGAACTCGAAAATACAGTATGAATATGATGAATCAAGGTGACAATAGAATAGCATAAATAGCCGTTTAAACCAAAGAAATCTTATCAAGAGTTGTCATTAACATTTATAGAATTTCAAGGGAGATTCTATGTAACCATTTGCACATAAAGCGGCCCTGCCGCCTCACCCCAATGTATGCAGGTGGAGGTGTAATCACAATAACAAATCTCTATTCAAGCGGCCCAGCCACCTCACCCCCAATGTATGCGGGTGGAGGTGTAAACACAATACCAAATCTCTTCTCAAGCGGCCCTATCGCCTCACCCCAATGTATGTGGGTGGAGGTGTAAACACAATACCCATTTTCACATAAAGCGGCCCCGCCGCCTCACCCCAAAATATATGCAGATGGAAATGCTTAAATGATACCAATACCTACACAAAGCGGCCATGCCGCCTCACCCCAATATATATAGGTGGGTGGTGGTGCAAAAACAATACCAAAAGCAGACACAAAGTGGCATTGTCGCCTCACCCCAATGTGTGTGGGTGGAGGTGAAATCCCAATCACAGTCTCCATACAATTTGGCATAATAATTTCCACATAAATCGTGACTTGGAATCATAACATGTAGATAAACAATCCATAGTTTGGAACACATCCTCAATTTATAATACAATATGACAAGAGCATTTGAAACACGATTTGTAATAAATACCTTGGGACTTACAAGGATATTGGAGTTCCAATTCTTAAAGAAGAGTTTAGCCAACATACCTCAATCGAGCTTCCTTAAACTCCACAATGCTCCAGAATTCATAGCAACTTCAATCTATTTTAGAAATATAACAAGTTGAACCAATATTAGGAAGATGATCATGGTTCTAGCTCATTTGAGCATTTTATCAAACACTAAGTGTGCATTAAGGTTTCAAGGTCTTTTTATGGAGGATTCCATCATCCCAAAACCCACTCCTTACCATTTTTAGTTCAACAATCTTCCTACACCCCTTTGATAACACATGCATGTAAAATAAACAACTCTCATCCCCGAAAATTATCTTGCTAATTACCCATTTTCAGATAATTTAGAAATTAGGGGTTAGGGTGTAGAATTTTACCTCTAGGATGAAGACCTAGTGAGTTTTCCTTGTTAATCTTCAAAGATTTGAATAAGAATTGAAGGACAATTTATTGAAGATTACTCTCTCACTCTACGGCACTTTCTTACTCTCAAAATGTCATATTTCAGCTCAAAAATGGTTCATTGCGTCCATTTAACGAAGTAGGGTTGGGTTATAAAAACCCAAAAATGAAGCTCTGGAACAGGGTATGCGGTCGCATATGCGACCGCATAATGGATATGCGGTCCGCATATCGGCCGCAAAATTTGGTGCCAAAAATTGAAAAAATAATCTGCCTGGGTCTGCAGTAGTTATGCGGCCCGCAGACCTGTTCTGCGGCCGCATAATGCACTGCAGAACTGGTCTGTGGTCGCATAATGCACCGTAGACTTTCGCCTAAACTGCCTCGCCCCTGCTTCATTCTGCGACCATTATGCGATTTGCAAAGTGATTCTGCGGCCGCATAGTGGGCCACAGAAATATATTTTTCTACCCTAATTTTTCCTTCACTTTCCAGTGCATTGTTCAACCCAAAATGTCCGAGCGGCGACGAGCAAGCTCGCCGTGAAGAATTTCTACTATCCTCAAACACGTAAGCCTAGTCTGACACCATGAAACATTATTTTTCCTTTGTGAAATTTTACGGGGCCTTACAGATTATGCCCTATGGGATACCGAAATGGTGGATAAAGACCTTCGTACCGATTCGATACTTCAAGAACCTATCTTATGGGCCTCATGTGTTGACTTGTGAGCTTGGCTTGGGTTCAGCTATGTGAGCAAAGGTCCATTAACCTAGACGTGCAGTTGTGGGGCGACACTGCACTATGCGGGACTGAAGTATGTCAGGAGGTTTGTGTTTGGCAATGCCATAAGACAACCATTGGCATGATATGAAAGACGCATATGAAAAAGGGCAAGGACTAAAGGTTGCCCTACTCGAGCGAAGCATAAGCTGGTTGCGGATGCGCGAGGCAAGCGTCAAGCTTGAGGATAGGACTATGCACGCGAGACTAATGCTCAGTGCCATATGAAGGACGAACATGTCCTTAGCAGACCTTGGGTGTGCGCAAGGATGAGATTCAACAGACAAGAATTGCTACGTGAATATGACATCTAGTCAAGGCCAAAAGCCTAGACATCAGACGAGTGGCATAGTTGAAGTAAGCCTCCGAGACAAGCTTCACCACAGGCACAGGATCGTGCTAAAAAACCTGGGAAAGATGAAAGGCTGGCTTGTAGTGAGGGGTGACTACTGGCGCCACACGGGCTATTTACGTGTTGCTGATGTTTAGGAAAGGCCAGCCCGTGACACGTGGTATCAAAGCTATTTTCGGCTATCTTCTGCCTAACACATGGCATCCTAGCTGTTTTTGGCTATCTTCTGGCTTGACATGTGATATCAGAGCTAATTTCGGCTATCTTCTACCCTGACACATGGTATCAGAGCAGAAAGCGAGATGACTAGTGCATTTTTGAATGTCAGTGTGGAGATCACATCAAAGCAAAGATTGATATTCATAGGCCACCAGAGATAGTGAACTCGATACTACTAGTCAAATAAGGGATTGGTTGTGTGAGTTATGGCTAGAATTTGCTTTATCAGCCATAAACTATGACCTTCAGTATCACACGACTTCACAGTCGTTGTTTCCGGCATCGTTTGTGTTTTGGAAGGTGATTTTGGGGCATCCTAGTTTGATTGAGATATCATCAGGGATGTCTTCCGTGCAGTGGGTATTGTTTTCAGAGGGATTCTATTGAGGCATATTTGGTTTGCAAAGAGAGCCATTATGTGATGTTATTGGAATATTTTGCAAGAAGGGATAGACGGCTAGGTGAAGCTTAATTTTTCTTGATTGTGATGATCCAGTGGTGTATCAAGAACTGTGTTCCCAGTGGGTTAGCATCTTTGCTAAGCGATGCATGGACTTGAAGAATGTCAAGTGCTGACCGAGAGTGTTCCTTGTATGGTTTGAATATCGTTTAGACTAAGAGAGTTCATTGGCGTTGGAAGCTTGTCGGGTTGAGACGTGTTGTTCATGTTAACCAGCAAGTTGAAGCTGTTGGTCATTTTGAAAAAGGAAAATAGGTAACCCCGGTTTCTTTCAAAAGTCTGGGCTTTAGTTGAATGTGATGATATGCCAATGTGTCATGTGGTCAGTAAAAGGCCATGTTTACCAGGTCGAGCAGCCATATTGCAAATAGTGTGAGTTGTGGACTATAAACCTATGGCATAATCGTGTAGAGATCTTGCTGAGGATGCGAGTTGGGCATCAGTTGAATGTCTTTCCGAAGGGATAGACTTGTGAATTACCTGAGGGCATAGAGAAGGGGCTTTCTAGAGAGTTGGACATTGTGATGGATGCTAGGAGATGCCTAGTCATCTAAAGGGTTGCAATGAATGGAAGGTGAGTCCCTTAACAACCACGAAGAAGGACCTGAGTGCAGGCTTCTTAGCGGGGATGCATGAATGTCACAATGAGGTGGAATCAACCACCTTATTTATTAAGAGAAGCCAAACCATTTCACGGGGAGGCCTAGTGCTGAATTGCCAAGGTGGGGAGACAAGTTCGGAGTGGAAATAACTAAGCTTCAGAATTGAGCGAATTTCCAAATTTGAAGGTGTCATTCTAGAAAGGAGTACGCCAAATGATCTAGGACCACTGAGTTAGGTCCATGTGCGAGGCACACCGAACCGGGAATCGTGCTAGGAGAACCAGGAGGGTTCTTGCCTATTGGGCTAGTACAGAGGTACTAACCAGGAGCATTGGGTACTTGTTGAGGAAGTGACAGTTGGAAAACAAAAAAAAAATTCTTGTATGTGTCTTGCTGTCCCTTTGAGAATGTAGTACTCACCAAGAGTAAGTTCCATGAGCTTGTTGAGTGCCAGAGGGTGCGAAGCGTTTGACTGTTAAAGGTGCCATGTTGCAGCATGAGTTTCTATAGGTCGTGTTATATGCAAAGTGGGACAAGAGAGTTGAGAAGTTTCCTCCACATTGAGTGTGGGAGGATCCGCCTATGTATAGCCATTGGTGTAAAATTGTGAATCCTGAAGAGAGCAAGCTTCCAAGGGTAATGAGGGTGAGAAAAAGGCTACGTGAGCAATTGAGCTTGGGAAGACACGCCAGAGGGCGCGAAGGGGCTTTGTGTGTTGTTAAGCCATGGGATCTTGGGTTACGTGAGTTGTTGAACTACAAGAGTTGTGCCGGAGAGTGCTCTAATGTGATTACCAGTGAGGGCAAAGCTTCGGACAAATATGAAGGTCGTGAAGGTCATGGTGTGGATGAAAAATGTGTGTCTCCTGAATGTTAGCCACCAGAGGGTGCGAGTGCGGAGACACATTCTGAGTGAACACCATAGTAGATGAAGTGCAGAGTCACGCTTGGAAGATACATGGGGGAGAAGTGCATGGGGCACGAATCCATTTTTATATGGACTTTGAGGAAGTCCTACCCAATGGATTAAGGGGAGTTGTGATGTACATCCTTAAGGGGGAAGACTACGGGTTGTCATGGGAATTGCTGTGTCATCGGGGAAGATGACAGATTGAGTGCAGAAGAATGTTACGCCCCATATTTTGGAGGTCTTGGCATCCATGGTACTGCGCGGTACTGGGCTGCAGGATGAGTGTCAGTCACGTAGGCGGGATGTACAGACGATGCATTTGTCAAGGAGCATTAGGCATAGGGGATTTGGATGAGGCAACAACCATCTAGATATGTTGTGTTTCATGTCCTAAGAGAACGAAGAGAGTTTAGAGAGTACTTGGGAGGAGACCGAGGGTCTAGCCTACGGGCGACGGTCGAGCATAAGCCTGCATGTCAGGACCATATTTTTTCGAGCTATGAGAGGAATCTATGGATTTTAGTTGTAGGCCATGTTACTAGTATGCTCTTATATACGATGACCAAGTATGGCATTATTTGGAGACCGTTTACCTATGGGCTTGACTTAGCCAAGGAGCAGTGGCATTATCATAATTTGCTGAAGTGTCTAAAGGCTATAACTATTTCCACGAGTATGTGAATGAGGTGAAACTTCATGGAAGTGAGAAGGAAGTCAAGACAAAGCTTTAGGAATAGACGGCACCTTGTTCGGAGTTCATATTAGTGAGTAAGGTCCATTATGATTCTCTGGCCAAAATATGTCAAGTGGGGGATCTTGGGCTTTATTATTTTAAGCATATATAAGAGGGGCAGAGGTGTTGAAGCTCATACAACCTCCCTTGTGCGTGCTGCCACCAAGCCGCACCAAGTGAGACACCTTGGGATTTCAATGGATGGCACGACGCATCAGGGCTAGCATTGGGCACACAACGGGTGTCGGAGGCTTGACGTGTGGGACGATTATGCCCTATGGGATACCGAAATGGTGGATAAATACCTCTCTACCGATTGGATACTTGAAGTACCTATCTTAGGGGCCTCATGTGTCAACTTGTGAGCATAGCTTAGGCTCATCTATGCGATCAAGGTTTTGTTAGCCTAGACATGCTGTTGTGGGGTGACATTGCACTATGTGGGATGGAAGTATGTCGCGAGGGCTATGTTTGGACACTCCATAAGACAACCATGGGCATGCTATAAAAGACACACACGACAAAGGCCAAGGAGTAAAGGTTGTCCTACTCGGGCGAAGCACAAGCTGGGTGCGGATGCACGAGGCGAGTGTCAAGCTTGCGGATAGGACTGTGCACACGAGAGCAATTCTCAGTGCCAGGCGAGAGACAGACATGTACTTAGCCAACCCCAGGTGTGCGCATGGATGAGATCCAGCATATGAGAAGCGCCACAGGAATATTTCAGCTAGTCAAAGCCAAGAGCCTAGATAGCAGACGGTCGGAACAGTTGAAGTAAGCCTTCAATGCAAGCTTGACCAAAGGCACATGATCGTGCTATAAAACTTGTGGCGAGCGCAAAACACACACTTAAATTCTGCTTGCTAAACAAATATAGTATAGTATAATATCGTATCTACAGAGATTAGATTTAAACAGTATTCTTGTAGTTTCTAGCTTGATTACTATTCACGATGATCAACAATTGAGATTTCTATGATTTCTAACTAAAATTTACTAAGAGTATAAAGCTATTAACTAATGATAATCAAAACAAAGAGGATTATCAGTGGGGAACAAATAGGGGTTAATAGAATAGGTGCAAGATAATTGTTTGGGATATAACTCTAGATACTTTACTTCTAATGTTTAAGTGAGTCTCTCGAATTCACTCAATTATTATCTCAAACGTTCAGCAAAAACTCCTCTCTCAATTAAGTCTTAACCTCACTAGATGAACCAATTTAAGCACATGAAGATATGCAAGAATGCGTAGTGGATTGGTCTTTAGGAAAACATCTTTCGATTATTCTCCTAACTAGGTTAATCAATGATTCAACTAGCCTCTTTCGATTACTAAGAAGAATTAATGAACTCAACTAACAATATAATGCAAAGATATCACAAGTTATGCTTCTCTTGATTACATGAACAAGTGAATATAGATGCAACAGTTAAATGATTCAAAAAATGCTTCAATACATAAAACTAGAGTTATAATCCACAAATAATCATCAATACACCAAATCCATCAAACTCTAACGAGAACTACTCCATAGATATGGAGATATTCATCACAAATAAAGTTAAAGTATAAGAAAACATAAATTCAATCCAAACTCGGGTCTTGAGTGAGGAAGAAATGATGAAATCCTTGTGCTCGTGTTCTTCCAACTCCTCTTTAGCCTCCCTTAGGTCAAATATATGTCACAAGTCCAGAAAATTGCGTTTTTCTATGTATTTATACCAAGTAGGGTCGGGCCCAGACAAAATCACCTTTTTCTAGCCGAAATAGGAAAATAACTCTGTAAAGATTGTACAGGCACGCCGCATGGGGTGACGCGCCATGCGGGGCATTAGTGGGGATATTCAGAGAGCTGATTTTTTCTCTTTGGGGAAATTTTGCACTAGCGCCCCGCTACGCTTGGCGTGAGGCAGTAGTGCAATTTTCTCAAAGTAATTTTGTTTTCCCATTTCTTGACATCCAGACATGGTCCTCGACCCCTAAACGTGATCCCGACTTAATTTCTTGGGCTTTTACTCAGACTTCAAAGCTCCAACTTATTCAAATTAGCTCCAAATTATGTTAATAGCTCGGAATTACTTTCCACAAGGCATAAAAGACACAGTAATTGCAAAACACTACCAATTAAAGCTCAAACACAAATAAAGCAGTGAATTAGAGTGCAATAAATGACTAAAATACGTAATTATAGCCTACTATCAACACCCCACACTTAAACCATTGCTCGTCCTCGAGCAATCAAACTACACTTCATATAGACACAACCTTTTTAAACAACTCTCATAACTCATCACACCAAGAATAATTAAAACAGATTAAGCACTCTAACGTAACATCCTTGCCTCAAGATTTGACTCAAAATCACCACACACTTTTCATAACCCGCTCACTTACTCTAACACAGAGGTCAATGACATTACCTTTTTTCCATGAATCAAGTGCCCTCACACAACAATAGAGAGTAGTTCCACACGTAATAGAATTTAAGAACAATTAGGAACTCAAGATAGAAAAAGAATATTTTGCACAACAATACAACTATTTTTTTCCTTTTTTACTTTTACAAAGTTCATAACAAATCCAAGTGCTCACGAGAGGTACAAGGTTCAAATAGATGGTCAATTCAAACAACTGGATAAGGCTTGTAATGTGGTTGCCAAAGAAACAGGATTATAGGCTCAAAGGTGTTAACTAAGATACATAACAATCAGGTGGGTAATAGCATATAAATAGCTCAACAAAGAAATGCCTATATCATTTCCAAAACTGAATAAAACTACTATTTCGCTTTGCAAATACACGGGGCAAGTTCTAGACATCAAATGCAATACACAGAATACACAAAACCTCAAACACACATGGAACATAACTCACTCAAGATCGGAATCATCAAGACACTCTAGTCAAAGCAGTTAAGCAAAGTTAAGATCATACAATTTAAGGTACTTATACAAGAGTCAAAAATTGAGCCTAAGCATCAAAACTAAAGTACTTACTATTCTCAAAGTATAATAAAGTTAAGAGATAATGCCTTCAATTCAAATCACCGCACAAGGTTCCCTACTCCTAATAAAAATAAAAACAAACTACACCTGGTTCAAACAAAAACCTTGGAAAAGAACCGCGGCACAAAGAAAAACTAAGGGGGAATAATTACACTACCTAACAAAAGAAAATCTTTTTGTCTTTTTCTTTCAACTTTAATCCGTCAAGAAACCACTCGAATGATATCCATCGCCGGGAAAAATAAAAAATTGTCAATTATTTTCTATTGCTAACTACTACAACTATCAAACAGAAAACTAATATACATAAATACATACATAATATCCCCCACCCCACACATTAAGTTGTGGCATGTCCCCATGACACACAATTAAAAAGCATAAGGTAAAGGAAACTTCCCTGAACATCTAGTCGGGGTCTGAGTCGAAGTCGGACTTTATTCCTCGCCTTTGAACTAATGCGCACATCCATGCAGGTAGCTTTTTCTCAGCCTTCTTGGGGTACACCCAAACTTATCTTTCTCACTCACCTCAGCTTTCTCTTTCGAGCCCTTCACTTTTCATTCAACACTTGCAACTGGTTATCCTTTTTGCACCCCCTTTTCTACATCTATCTTAAACGTCATAGTTTCCTCACCCACTCTAGGCACAATTTTTCTCTCGTCTATATACAATATAGCTCTACCCGCCACTAATAATGGTCTTCCTAGGATGAGGGGGACCTCCTTGTTCTCCTCCATATTGACCACTATAAAGTCTACAGGAAATACAAACGTATCCACCCGAACTAACACATCTTCCACTATCCCCTCGGGTGTTATAATTTTTTGGTCGGCCAGCTACAAAGATATTGGCACCGACCTTATCTCTCCAATCTTCTTCTCCAGTTTCCTTTAAATAGATAGAGGCATTAGGTTAATTGAGGTACCAGAATCACATAAAGACTTGTCAAAATTTATAGTTCCTAATGAGCAAGGTATAGTAAAACTCCCTGGATCTCCACATTTTTGTGGGAGTTTATTTTCCAATATCGCGCTGCAATGCTCTAAGATCTTGACCATTGAGGTCTCCTCAATTTTCATTTTCTTCGTCAGGATCTCCTTCAAGAATCTAGCATAAGACGGCATTTGTGAGAGCACTTCTGTGAATGGTAAGTTTACATGAACCGGTTTCAGCATATCCAAAAATCTCTCAAATTGCTTGTCCTGCTTTTCTCTATATAGCTTTTGAGAGAAAGGTAAAGCAAGCATCTGCTTTCTCTCTTCAGGTTCCTCCTTCTCAATTTTTCTTCCTTCTTATTTTTCTCAGCCTTCATCTGGCCCTTCTTCTTTTTATCATCATCACTTTTCAGTTGCTCCCCACTTCCTTTTTCAAGTTTTGCCTCTTTTTGGATCAGGGTGGGGTCTTTCAACACTTTCCCACTTCTCAAGGTTACAACATTCATTGTTTCTCTGGGATTTCTTTAAGTATCAACATAAAGAGTTCTTGGAATCCTTTCAGATAATATTATTGCAATCTGTTCCACTTGCTTCTCCAAATTTCGAATTGATGCCTCTTGTACTTCAAATCTTTCATCAGTTTGCATAATGAAGGCCTTCATGAAATGTTCTAGACCAGGCTGATTGGGCTGTTGAGGCTAAAATTGCTGCCTCGGCTGATTCATAAACCTAGGGGCTCTTTATCCCTGAAATCTGGGGTTATTTTTTCCATGCATTTGCGATACCCCCAGGTGAACTCCATGAGAAACCGGGGTGCTTCTTACCCATTGCATTAAAGTTGTAATTTCCCACAACATTCACTTCATCAGTTGAGGCTTGACACTCATGAGTAGGGTGTCCTTTTTCGCATATATCACAAGCTACATGCGGCTCACTTTGTATTGTAGCCAAGGTTAGCTTCCTTATTTCTTTAGCCATAGCATCGAGTTGTACCTGCACAGATGTGTTAGCGTCAACTTGGTATACACCAGTAGCTCTTCTTCTTTCGTTACTCTCAGAGGCCCACTGATTTGCATCTTAAGATAACTCATCAAGAATTGTAACTATCTCCTCTGGAGTCTTCTTCATCAAGGGGCCTCCAGCTGCATTACTCAATATTCTACGTGAGGCCGGTGTCAATCCATCCCAAAAGTCCTGGAGTTGCATCGAGAGTTCAATTCCACTATGTTGACACTTTCGAACAATCTCCTTAAACCTCTCCCATGTTTCAAAAAAAGTTTCAGTCTCTTTTTGGCAGAAGTTATGGATTTCTCTTCTAAACTTGCCCGTCATAGCTGATGAGAAATATTTATCAAGGAATTTTCTGGTCATCTCTATCACACCCCGAACCTGGGCCTGGATGTAACACGACACTCGATGCCTGATTACATGTGACCGAGCGAACCAACTAGTTGGATGAATCAACATGTGATATCATAACATATTGAATGCGGAAGATAAACTAACACATGTTAATATACTGAAAATCTAAAGCATATAAATCAAAGTGTGGAAACACTAATACAAGTCTGAAGCATATCTGTAGTAAACATTGCTTAGCATGAAAATCTTTTGACTCTGTTTAACTGTTACTCTAGTCTATAAAGCCTCTAATGAAGTAGTGAAAATGCTGAATGTCTATAAATACTAAAAGACTGTAAAGTAATGATAATGCCCCGAAAGAACTAGGGGCCACTTAATAGCTGGTACGAGAATCCTAATGCTCTGAATCGTCAACCTGTAAATCATTACCTGCATCGTGAGATGCAGGCCCCGGGAAAAAGGGACGTCAGTACATTTGAATTGCACTGGTATGTAAAGCAACTGAAAGAAAGAACTATAAATGATGAAACTGAAACGGAGAACTGATAACTCATAACTGATAACTGAAATGATAACTGATAACTGATAACTGAACTGAACAAAGAAAGTAAGGATATGAATACTCCCTCTTCTGAATGATGCACCACATGTTAATCTGAATAAACTACGGCCTCTGGCCCAATATATATGTGCACAAGCTACGGCCTCAGGTCCAACTATACGTATACATAACTACAGCCTCAAGCCCAAAAATGCATAAAGCATAAACTACGGCCTCAGGCCCAAACATGCATAAAGCATAAACTACGGCCTCAGCCCCAAACATGCATAAAGCATAAACTACGGCCTCAGGCCCAAACATACATAAAGCATAAACTACGGTCTCAGGCCCAAATACATGTGTTCAACATTCAGGGATTTAAAAACAGGAACTGAGAATCATACTGCAATATGTGATGTTGAAATACTGAATCATATTGAGTTACATGATACTGGAGTACTGAATAGGACTATATTGAGACATGTATTATGGAACTGATTATGAACACTAAAACTTCAATTGTTTATGACATGCTGAGTAATCTAGAATGAGACTCATGGGCATCAAACCTGAGTCTATATTGATTATGCACTGAGCTCACAACGTTCAGAATGAAAGTCATGAACGGGTTATGAAGCTAGAGAATAATATTTCTGCAACTATTCAAGGAACTAGGCTTAACTATATTTCTAAGGCAATTAGTAACATCGTAAAAGAAACGTAGTGTAGGGAGAATCATTAACATTCCCAAACATAGAGAGTTAGCCTCACATACCTTGACGCTGGCCTTTTAAGCGTATCACAATGTTCTTTGCATCTTTCAACGATAATCTATGTCAATATATATCAAGAGGAACCAATATTAGCACTAATGCTCATGTTTTAGTGACTTAGGAATTTTATCAAACACCTTATGGGTGTAAAGCCTCATAGACCTTAGTAATTGGTCTTTTCTTCACCAAGTTCTCATTCTACTACTTCTAGGTGATTCTACAATCCCAATTAGATGTAACTAACACTATTTCTCATCACCCAAATGTTTTCAACAATCATAAGTCAACAATCCAAAACCCTAGCATAGTTCTTATGGTTCTCTTTATCAAACCCATTTACTATTCTCCCAAAAACTCATCAATTCATAGTTATAAATGTAGGGAGTATAAGCATTACCTTTTTGAAGTTCACTCCTCTTGAATTCGAGTTCTAGGGTTTCCTTTCTCAAGAATGGTGTCTCGATCGAATATCTAATGATTTGAAGGATTTACCCATGTTAATAAGGTGTTGGAGAATTGAAATTAACTTAGAATCATCATTATAACTTACCTTGGATGATGGAGGGACCTTGGGGAAGTTGGGTTCTTGAGAGCTCCCCTTACGAAAGCATATGTGCATGTTTAGGGTTGTAGGGTTTAAATAAGTGTACGCGTCCCAAAAATTGAGGAGTAAATAAAAGTAGCATGGATAAATATCGTCGGCGTAGGGCATCATCAGAGACGCCAAAACTACAATGCCTTGCACTGTCAGGGGCACTGAATTTAATGCCCTGGGCAGTGCCTTGCACTGTCAGGGGCGTTGAGGTTAATGCCATGTACAGTGCCTTGCACTGTTAGGGGTGTGAGTTTTTATGGCCTTGCATTGTCTATGGCTGTGAGTTTTTATGGCCTTGCACTGTCTAAGGCTATAAGACGGACCTCCCACAAACTTAGTCAATTCTGTCAAATTTTATGTACCTCACTCCCGGTCTTGATTCCAAAATAACTGTTTCAACCCATACTCATGCCGATAGCACTTCACATGTTAAAAGGTCACGTTAATACTCATTTAATGCATCTACAACTAATTTAAATTTACAGAGTGTTACAATCTCCTCACATGTTCTAATCGAACCTATGGGTAAGCTTCAAAGCCACTGCTTTGCATCATCTTTAAGTGTGAAGGGAAATGCCCTTAAGTACACTGCATCTTGTGATACACCATTGTATTGAAAGGTGTTCATAATCTCCTCGAAGTCCATTAAATGTGTATTTGGATCTTCGTTCATCTTCCCTCTAAAGACACATCAATTTTGAAGGGTTTGAAGCAACCCTTGCTTCAATTCGAAATTGTTAGCTGCAATTGGAAGTGGTCTAACACTTGATAAGCCTAGATTGTAGATCGGTCTAGCATAATCGCCATGTGGTCTCCCAGGCCCGGGAGCTATATTTCTGAACTGGTCTGCAACCAAGGGTTGATTTTGAGCAATTCTCCGACCCCTATCTTCTTCGTAGATAATCTGTGCATCTTTAATAGCTACTTCATTAGCATCCCATGCAACTTGTTCTCTTCGTTGGGTTGCTTCTCTCGCAGCCAAATCTACATTATCCTCATCGTTTCCAGCCATAAGTTCTTTGGTTGAGGATTTCCCAACCTTTTCTGATGTCTCGATGAAATTTCTTTCCTTCCTCAGTTGTCACAGTTATATTTCGATTTCTGGCTCATATGGTAGCACTTCCTTCGCAGAAGTTCGAGTCATGCACCAATCTTAACATGTAACCTGCGCACAGTCAAAGAACACCAACCGTAAAAAGAGAAAAATAAAATTAAATAAAAAGAAAAAAATTTCTGAATTAGCACTACAAACTATTTCAATCAATGTTGATTTCCAATTCCCGGCAACGACGCCAAATTTGATGAACGCAAAACACACACTTAAATTATGTTCACTAATCAAATATAGTATAGTATAATATCGTATCCACAAGGATTGGACTTAAACAGTATTCTGGTAGATTCTAGCTTGATTGCTATTCAAGATGATCAATAGTTGAGATTTCTATGATTTCTAACTAAAATTAACTAAGAGTCTAAAGCTATTGACTAATGACAATCGAAACAAAGAGGCTTATCAGTGGGAAAAAAATAGGGGTTGATAGGATAGGTGAAAGATAATTGTTTGGGATCTAACTCTGGATACTTCACTTCTAATGTTTAAATGAGTCTCTCGAATTCACTCAATTATTAGTTCAAACATTCAGCAAAAGCTCCTCTCTCGATTAAGTCTTAACCTCGTAAGATGAACCAATTTAAGCACGTGAAGATATGCAAGAATGCATAGTGGATTGGTCATTATGAAAACCTCTTTCGATTTTTCTCCTAACTAGGTTTAATCAATGATTTAGCTAGCCTCTTTTGATTACTAAGAAGAATTAATGAACTCAACCAAAAATATAATGCAAAGATATCACAAGTTATGCCTCTCTCGATTACACAAACAAGTGAATATAGATGCAATAGTTAAATCATCCAAAGAATGCTTCAATACATAAAACTAGAGTTATAATCCACAAATAATCATCAATACACCAAATCCATTAAACCCTGAATAGAACTACTCCATGGATATAGAGAAATTCAACACAAATAATATTAAAGTATAGGAAAACATAAATTCAATACAAACTCGGGTCTTGAGTGAGGAAGGAATGATGAAATCCTCATGCTCGTGTCCTTCCAACTCCTCCCACCTTAGCCTCCCTTAGGTCGAATATGTGTCAAAAGTCCAGAAAATAATATTTTTCTATGTATTTATACCAAGTAGGGTCGGGCCCAGACGAAATCACCTTATCCTAGCCGAAATAGGAAAATAATTCTGTAAAAATTTCACAGGTGTGTGCGCCGCATGGGGTAATGCGCCATGCGGGGCATTAATGGGGAACTCTAGAGAGCTAATTTTTTCACTTTGTAGGAATTTTGCACTAGCGCCCCGCACCCCGCTATGCATGGCGCGGGGCGGTAGTGCAATTTTCTCAGAGTAATTTTGTTTTCTCATTTTATGACATCCAGACTTGGTCCTCGACCCCGGAACGTGATCCCGACCTAATATCTTTGGCTTTTACTCAGACTTCAAAGCTCAAACTTATTCAAATTAGCTCCAAATTATATTAATAGCTCGAAATTACTTTTGCAAGGCATAAAACACACAATAAGTGCAAAACACTACTAATTAAAGCTCAAACACAAATAAAGTACAGTGAATTAGAGTGCAATAAGCGATTAAAATACGTAATTATAGCCTACCATCGAGAAAGATTAAAGGATGGCTTGTAGTGAGGGTGACTACAGGCACCGCACACGTTATTTGCGTGGCGCTGACATTCAGGAAAAGTCAGCCCATGACACTCACCTTGTAATGTGGGTCTCAAAGAAAAGGATTACAGGCTCAAATGGGCTAACAAAGGATAATTTTATCACTAGTAGGAAATTAGCTTAGAGGTCAATCAATAAAACGCCTATATCATTTCCTAGATTCCCAAAGCTTACTTATTTTGCTTCAAGTTACACATCGGGCAAGTTCTATACTGGGAAGAGACGGCATAATGTATAACCAAATATCTCACCTCACACAATGCATATGACATACTCAAGACGGATCAACCTAACTCTCAAGTTAAGGCATCTAATTATATAAGCACAATCATCATATAATCTATCACATAGGAAGTATGTAATAGGAATCAAAAGATGAGACCATGCATCAAAATAAGCCACATATATTCTCAAGGCATATTGTTACTAGAATCAAGAAGAAAAGAAAATCAAGTTCTCCCCATTCCATTATTAGTTCAAAAAGAAGAAAAGAAAATCATTTTGTATTTTTCCCTAGACTTTAAACCCTCGAGAGAACTGTCTAGGAAGTCCATCATCGAAAAAAGTCCAAAATATTTTGAAACTTCTACCTACAAAAAAACTATTACCCGGTTCAAAGAGTCATCCCTTAAAAACAAATTTTGGCCATAAGAAAAACTAAGGGAAATTATTTCAACCGGCTTTTTTCTTCTTCAATTTTCAATTTAATTTTTTGTTTTTGTTTCTTTTTTGTATTTTTCCAAGTAAACCAGCATAACTAAAAATAGCACATAAAATCTACCAGACAGTTTTCCACTCGATACTTAAAATTATGTATCACCCTCAATACATAATATAAACAACAAGAGGGTAAAAGAAACTCCCTGACAGGCCAAAGGCCAAAGCATTAGTAGCTTATGGGGCACTCAGTCTTCTCTCCGTCGTGATCCTTTGTTTGGGCACTGCACCCTTAGTTCCAGCCATCTTTCTTGATTTTGCTTTCTTCTAATGGCTTCGCTTCTAATGCTCCTACTCCTACAAAACAAAAACAGTACTACAAAAATAATACAATAAAAAATAATTAAAAAACTACAAATAAATAAAAGCAGTAAAGTTGGGTTGCCTCCCAACAAATGACTGGATTAACATCGTGGCATGACGTGAGTCACTTTTTGCCTTTACCTCGAGCTTATGAATTGAACTCCTAACTTGGCTACGATTTTTCGGTTATGCTTCAGGGTGGTAAATCTAGCTGGCCCAAGAAAATAATGTGTTATTTTGCACTTCTTGGCCTATATATAAGGTGTGTAATCCTGACTATCTGGCAAGAAACATTCAAAATAAAGGCACATTGTTCCTCATTCCTTAACTCCTCAATTGGGTCGGATGACTTTATTATCATTATCCAAACATAAAGTAAAAAAATGCTTGCAGTGAGGACCAATGCGCTCAAAGACATGAACTTCAGGACTTTCAACATTCTCAACACCAATGACACTAGAGTTAACTAAATTTTTATCCTCAATGTCCTTGGCTAACTCTAGTATCACTTTTTCAACATCGGCATCTTCAAATTCTAGTTGGTTAGGTTGCTGGTGTTCTACTCTTAACTCCTCCATCAGAGTGTCTACTAGTGATTCGAATTCATACTGTCTCGGCTACTACCCACAATATTAGTCTGTGGAACATTAAAAGCTTCCACCACTTGATTCACTTGAGTCTTCAAGTTGTGAATAGTTGCCTCTTGCCTTTGTATCTATAATTGTGTCTCATTATTTTGTTCCACAAGGTACATTAACATATCCTTGATCTTCCTTAGGTCAACATCGAGATTCATTGTTCCTATTAACTTCACAGGTTAAAGTAGAACCATCATAATAAGGGTTGGGGGGATAAGAAATATAAGCACAACCATAAAAGTGACAATCTTGACCACCACACACATAAGATTGAGTTGGTGCACATAACTATCTCTCGGGAATATTTTGATCATTTTGACACAGGTAATTTCCTCCACAATATGCATAAGGAAGATCAAAAGCAGAACTACCAATATCTAAACCCGCATAATTCCAAAATGCCATGTTTCTGAAATAACAAATAAAATAAAATAAATAAAAGTACACGCTTGAAACCTAGAAATATTTATAGGAATAACGACACCATTAGTTCCCCGGCAACACTGCCAAAATTTGATCACGCCCAACTATGCCTTATCAAAAGAACTAAGCAGTCACTACAAATATAATCTGGTCTAAATGTTCGGAGTCGAGTCCCACCGAGAACTAAGATTTAGCTACAACTCTTCATTATCACTAAGAAGGCAAGCTCAAATAATTCCTAAGTTATAAATATTAAAATTCTTTTGTCTAGCTAATTAACTAACAAACGAAAGTAGTAAATTAACAACTAGAGATACTAAGGGTTGGAGACAAGATTAAGGAGGCCAAGAGTTATGATTTTCCTAGTTGTCGGAATCCTTCACGCTACATCTTCTATAATTTTGCTTAATTATTATCTACTTATCATGAGAACTTCAGTTGCCGTAATTCTCTTCTGAAGAACTACAACAATTTACTAGACATATTCTCCCGAACTATGCTAGTTGGCACTATCTTACCGCTCACTATGACCGTTTCAATGCTTTGTTATTCCTAAATCCACTTTTACACCCGCCGTATTCATTCCTCACATATGTTACGAATGACGTTATTTAAAAATCACCTAAATATGTACCATTTCACAAGAAATACATAATAAATAGGCATAATCAATTGATGGGCATTCAATCAACTGAAATAAGCATGTAGTTAAACAAGTGAAGAAATTCAAAGGCTAAATATATTAAAATGTATCAAGAATTCATCCTTCAAAAGGTTCCATCAAAACCCTAGATAAGAACTTAGCTACTCATAATTGTATGTAAAAACACAATACTAAAATTCATAACTAACAATAAATAATAGGAAGAAGAAAGGGAAAACTCGTGGTTGAATCTTCCTCCTTGCTCCTAGCAGATTATCCTCCAAGGTTGTAACCCGACAATAGTGTTTCCCCTTCCAAAGTTGTGTAAAAATCATGTTTAGAGTGTATTTATATGACCTAGGTAGGGTGGAGGGTTGTCCGATAAAATCCAATCTCAGATAGGAAAGTTGGAATCCAATTGAATCTCGCATTCAATTGACTTTTTTTTCGCGTCTGTTTTCGTGCCATGCGCAATAATGAACATTATAATAAATTGACGTCTTTTGATCACTTATCATCCAAACTTACTCCTACACACAAAAAATACATTATGAGTATATTTCACTTTAAAAATTATATGATCTCCCGCAACTCACATGACAAATAAGATCAAAACATACTCAAAAATATACATTTTTGGTCATTTATCACATACCAATCACTTCTTCAATTCCTCAATCATGTACTCAGAGAACTCGTCTAAGTGTATCAATTTGGACAAGCTTGGGAGCTCCAAAAAGGTAAACTAGAATTTACCTTATTTTTAATTTTTTTAGGAATATCTAGCCATCCTTATGGAAAAGAAGAGCCAAAAATGACCAAAAGTCACTATGATTGTCATTGTGTTAGATAAATTTGCAAAATTAATTGTAAATCAGAAGAATAAATATTTAGTATAAGAAGTTGAATAATAAAGAGGCAACAATTTTTGTTGGCTTCCATAGTTAGGCGTGGATCGAGGCAATAATATTTTGTTGGCTTCCATAGTTAGGCATGGATTATGGATGGTGAGGTGGAAGAAGCGCCTCTTTTTTGCCTACAGTGCAGGAAACTGACTAAAACAAATAATAAAATGGAGTCATTTTATGCTAATAGAGCCGAATAGCCAAGCGATGCTTAATTCTCTTTTTCTTTTCTTTCTTTTTGTATAAACACTACATGCCTCACACTGTTAAGGCACATTTAAGGCCCAATTATTTTAGTGGACCAGTCAGTTACAAGTTGGAAATATCCCTACTACACGAACTAGGTGATGGTAGGCTATAATCTCGTGTTTTATTCGCTTATTGCACTCTAATTTACTGCACTTTTATTGTGTTTGAGCTTTAATCGCTAGTGTTTTTCACTTATTGTGTGTTTTACGCCTTGTAAGAGTGATTCCGAGCTATGTAGATGTTACTAAATGAATTTGAATGATTTGGAGCTTTGAAGTCTAAGTAAAAGCCCAAGGGATTAGGCTGGGATCGTGTTCGGGGGTCGAGGACCAAGTCTGAAAATCAAAACGCAAGAAAAATCCGTACTCTGAGAAAACTTCACTAGTCCGCGCGTGGCGCGCCGCGGCTGCCCATTTTCCTACTGTCTGACAGATTTCAACTCTCTGGATTTCCAAAGTAATCATCCTATTTGATGTAGGAAAAGGTGATTTTATTTGGGCCCGACCCTACTTGGTATAAATACATGAAAAAATATTATATTTTGGACTTTTGACACATAGTAGACCTAAGGAGTCTAAGGAGGAGTTGGAGAAGCAAAAGCACTAGGAGTTCATCATTCAATCCTCACTCAAGATCGGAGTTTGGATCGTTTTATTTTTTCCTTTACTTTAAACATATTTGTGATGAATTGCTCCATATCTGTGGAGTAGTTCTCTTTAGAGTTTGATGGATTTGGTGTATTGATATTTTTTTCTGGATTATAACTCTAGTTTTATGTATTGAATCGTTTGTATGATTTAACTATTGAATTTATATTCACATGTTCATGTAATCGAGAGAAGCATAACTTGTGATATGTTTGCATTATCTTATTATTTGAGTTCATTAATTCTTCTTAATAATCGAAATAGGCTAGTTGAATCATTGATTAAACCTAGTTAGGAGGATAATTGAGAGAGGTTCTCCTAAAGACCAATCCATTACGCATTATTGCATATCTTCACAGAGCTTAAATTGGTTCATATTGAGAGGTTGAGACTTAATCGAGAGAGGAGTTTCTACTAAACAATTATACTGATAATTGTACTGATAGTTTCTACAAAACAATTGTCACTTGAACATTAGAAGTAAATTATCTAGAGTTAAATCCCAGACAAATATCTTGCACCTATCCTATCAAAACCCTATTTCCTCCCATTGATATCTTCCTTTGCTTAGTCCTTGCTTCGATTGTCATTACTCAATTAGCTCTAGATTCTTAGTTGGTTTTAGTATTAATCACAAAAATCTAAGTTGTTGACCATCTTGGATAGCAATTTAGCTACAAACTACGATATATTGTTTAACTCTAATCGATGTGGATATGATATTATATTATATTCTATTAGCGAGCATATTTAAGTGTGTGTTTTGCGATTGTCACTAGGTTCTCCACTTATCTAAAAGTTTGATTGAATTCACTTCATCAATTTTAAAACCCTAAAATTAATATTAAAATTAATAATTAAATAATAAAAAAATTAATAACAATGTATTTTCAATTATTTTTTCCACCAAAGTAATGATGTTATATGACTATTAAATTAGCCATCTGAAGGTAAAAGCTACGAGATTCATATTACATCCATACAGAAAAATAATTTCCCAAGAGACCAGTCTAACTACATATATTGTTAATAATACAATACTATATGTACTAGACAACAAACTCCTACTTGAGAAAACAAAACACAAGGTACACCAATAAAACGTGTATATGCTAAATGTCACGAATACGAGCACTCATAGATTCACGAGACATATCCAAATATGAAGCAAAATAGTATGACACATACGAATAAGTAGAACCCGAATCAAATAAAATTGATGCATCGCTATGGCAAACCAGGACAATACCTGTGATGACTGCATCAGACGATTCAACCTCAGGTCTAGCTGTAAATGCATAGCAACGGGGTTGAGCCCCACCAATCTGACCTCCACCTCTCAAACGACCTCTCACTGACTGGCCTCCACCTCTAGTTGCCTGACCTCCACCCCTGGCTGCCTGACCCCAGCCTTTAGCTAGCTGAGCGGGCGATAACCGGTGCCACAATCATGGCACGAGTACCCGACTGTGGCATACTGCTATGAAGTTTGGGAAAGTACCTCCTAATACTCAGTTAAGCCTCACAGACTAAACAACTCTTAAACACCAACCATTACCTAGCAAAATACCCTTCCTAAGATATCCTTCAATTTTGACAAATCATCTCACACTAAGTCTCCTTCCTCACAACCTATTCCTAAGCAAATAACCACTAATACCACTACTAGTAATCAAGCAAATGATACAAGTGCCAAATCTAAACAACCATCCAGCACACCTGCTACACCTCCACCCATAATCAAACACTCCTATGTTACCAAACTGAGGGCAAGACATGAAGCTGAAGATGAAACAATTGCGTTTACTCCTCCTAAATTCACTACCAAGCAATTGCGTTTACAAAGACATGAACTTCAGGACTTTCAACATTCTCAGCACCAATGACACTAGAGTTAACTAAATTTTTATCCTCAATGTCCTTGGCTAACTCTAGTATCACTTTTTCAACATCGGCATCCTCAAATTCTAGTTGGTTAGGTTGCTGGTGTTCTACTCTTAACTCCTCCATCAGAGTGTCTACTAGTGATTCGAATTCATACTGTCTCGGCTACTACCCACAATATTAGTCTGTGGAACATTAAAAGCTTCCACCACTTGATTCACTTGAGTCTTCAAGTTATGAATAGTTTGCTCTTGCCTTTGTATCTATAATTGTGTCTCATTATTTTGTTCCACAAGGTACATTAACCTATCCTTGATCTTCCTTAGGTCAACATCGAGATTCATTGTTCCTATTAACTTCACAGGTTAAAGTAGAACCATCATAATAAGGGGTGGGGGATAAGAAATATAAGCACAACCATAAAAGTGACAATCTTGACCACCACACACATAAGATTGAGTTGGTGCACATAACTATCTCTCGGGAATCTTTTGATCATTTTGACACAGGTAGTTTCCTCCACAATATGCATAAGGAAGATCAAAAGCAGAACTACCAATATCTAAACCCGCATAATTCCAAAATGCCATATTTCTGAAATAACAAATAAAATAAAATAAATAAAAGTACACGCTTGAAACTTAGCAATATTTATAGGAATAACGACACCATTAGTTCCCCGGCAACCCTGCCAAAATTTGATCACGCCCAACTATGCCTTATCAAAAGAACTAAGCAGTCACTGCAAATATAATCTGGTCTAAATGTTCGGAGTCGAGTCCCACCGAGAACTAAGATTTAGCTACAACTCTTCATTATCACTAAGAAGACAAGCTCAAACAATTCCTAAGTTATAACTATTAAAATTCTTTTGTCTAGCTAATTAACTAACAAACGAAAGTAGTAAATTAACAACTAGAGATACTAAGGGTTGGAGACAAGATTAAGGAGGCCAAGAGTTATGATTTTCCTAGTTGTCGGAATCCTTCACGCTACATCTTCTATAATTTTACTTAATTATTATCTACTTATCATGAGAACTTCAGTTGCCGTAATTCTCTTCTGAAGAATTACAACAATTTACTAGACATATTCTCCCGAACTATGCTAGTTGGCACTATCTTACCGCTCACTATGACCGTTTCAATGCTTTGTTATTCCTAAATCCACTTTTACACCCGCCGTATTCATTCCTCACATATGTTACGAATGACGTTGTTTAAAAATCACCTAAATATGTACCATTTCACAAGAAATACATAATAAATAGGCATAATCAATTGATGGGCATTCAATCAACTGAAATAAGCATGTAGTTAAACAAGTGAAGAAATTCAAAGGCTAAATATATTAAAATGTATCAAGAATTCATCCTTCAAAAGGTTCCATCAAAACCCTAGATAAGAACTTAGCTACTCATAATTGTATGTAAAAACACAATACTAAAATTCATAACTAACAATAAATAATAGGAAGAAGAAAGGGAAAACTCGTGGTTGAATCTACCTCCTTGCTCCTAGCAGATTATCCTCCAAGGTTGTAACCCGACAATAGTGTTTCCCCTTCCAATGTTGTGTAAAAATCATGTTTAGAGTGTATTTATATGACCTAGGTAGGGTGGAGGGTTGTCCGATAAAATCCAATCTCGGATAGGAAAGTTGGAATCCAATTGAATCTCGCATTCAATTGTCTTTTTTTTCGCGTCTGTTTTCGTGCCATGCGCAATAATGAACATTATAATAAATTGACGTCTTTTGATCACTTATCATCCAAACTTACTCCTACACACAAAAAATACATAATGAGTATATTTCACTTTAAAATTATATGATCTCCCGCAACTCACATGACAAATAAGATCAAAACATACTCAAAAATATACATTTTTGGTCATTTATCACATACCAATCACTTCTTCAATTCCTCAATCATGTACTCAGAGAACTCGTCTAAGTGTATCAATTTGGACAAGCTTGGGAGCTCCAAAAAGGTAAACTAGAATTTACCTTATTTTTAAATTTTTTAGGAATATCTAGCCATCCTTATGGAAAAGAAGAGCCAAAAATGACCAAAAGTCACTATGATTGTCATTGTGTTAGATAAATTTGCAAAATTAATTGTAAATCAGAAGAATAAATATTTAGTATAAGAAGTTGAATAATAAAGAGGCAACAATTTTTGTTGGCTTCCATAGTTAGGCGTGGATCGAGGCAATAATATTTTGTTGGCTTCCATAGTTAGGCATGGATTATGGATGGTGAGGTGGAAGAAGCGCCTCTTTTTTGCCTACAGTGCAGGAAACTGACTAAAACAAATAATAAAATGGGGTCATTTTATGCTAATAGAGCCGAATAGCCAAGCGATGCTTAATTCTCTTTTTCTTTTCTTTCTTTTTGTATAAACACTACATGCCTCACACTGTTAAGGCACAGTTAAGGCCCAATTGTTTTAGTGGACCAGTCAGTTACAAGTTGGAAATATCCCTACTACACGAACTAGGTAATGGTAGGCTATAATCTCGTGTTTTAGTCGCTTATTGCACTCTAATTTACTGCACTTTTATTGTGTTTGAGCTTTAATCGCTAGTATTTTTCACTTATTGTGTGTTTTACGCCTTGTAAGAGTGATTCCGAGCTATGTAGATGTTACTAAATGAATTTGAATGATTTGGAGCTTTGAAGTCTAAGTAAAAGCCCAAGGGATTAGGCTGGGATCGTGTTCGGGGGTCGAGGACCAAGTCTGAAAATCAAAACGCAAGAAAAATCCGTACTCTGAGAAAACTTCACTAGTCCGTGTGTGGCGCGCCGCGGCTGCCCATTTTCCTGCTGTCTGACAGATTTCAACTCTCTGGATTTCCAAAGTAATCATCCTATTTGATGTAGGAAAAGGTGATTTTGTTTGGGCCCGATCCTACTTGGTATAAATACATGAAAAAATATTATTTTTTAGACTTTTGACACATAGTAGACCTAAGGAGTCTAAGGAGGAGTTGGAGAAGCAAAAGCACTAGGAGTTCATCATTCAATCCTCACTCAAGACCGGAGTTTGGATCGTTTTATTTTTTCCTTTACTTTAAACATATTTGTGATGAATTGCTCCATATCTGTGGTGTAGTTCTCTTTAGAGTTTGATGGATTTGGTGTATTGATATTTTTTTGTGGATTATAACTCTAGTTTTATGTATTGAATCGTTTGTATGATTTAACTATTGAATTTATATTCACATATTCATGTAATCGAGAGAAGCATAACTTGTGATATGTTTGCATTATCTTGTTATTTGAGTTCATTAATTCTTCTTAATAATCAAAATAGGCTAGTTGAATCATTGATTAAACCTAGTTAGGAGGATAATTGAGAGAGGTTCTCCTAAAGACCAATCCATTACGTATTATTGCATATCTTCACAGAGCTTAAATTGGTTCATATTGAGAGGTTGAGACTTAATCGAGAGAGGAGTTTCTACTAAACAATTGTACTGATAATTGTACTGATAGTTTCTACTAAACAATTGTCACTTGAACATTAGAAGTAAATTATCTAGAGTTAAATCCCAGACAAATATCTTGCACCTATCCTATCAAAACCCTATTTTCTCCCATTGATATCTTCCTTTGCTTAGTCCTTGCTTCGATTGTCATTACTCAATTAGCTATAGATTCTTAGCTGGTTTTAGTATTAATCACATAATAGTTGTTGACCATCTTGGATAGCAATTTAGCTACAAAATACGATATATTGTTTAACTCTAATCGATGTGGATATGATATTACATTATATTCTATTAGCGAGCATATTTAAGTGTGTGTTTTGCGATTGTCACTAGGTTCTCCACTTATCTAAAAGTTTGATTGAATTCACTTCATCAATTTTAAAACCCTAAAATTAATATTAAAATTAATAACTAAATAATAAAATATTAATAACAATGTATTTTCAATTATTTTTTCCACCAAAGTAATGATGTTATATGACTATTAAATTAGCCATCTGAAGGTAAAAGCTACGAGATTCATATTACATCCATACAGAAAAATAATTTCCCAAGAGACCAGTCTAACTACATATATTATTCATAATACAATACTATATGTACTAGACAACAAACTCATACTTAAGAAAACAAAACCCAAGGTACACCAATAAAACGTGTATATGCTAAATGTCACGAATACGAGCACTCATAAATTCACGAGACATATCCAAATATGAAGCAAAATAGTATGACACATACGAATAAGTAGAACCCGAATCAAATAAAATCGATGCATCGCTATGGCAAACCAGGACAATACCTGTGATGACTGCATCAGACGATTCAACCTCAGGTCTGGCTGTAAATGCATAGAGAAAGGGGTTGAGCCCCACCAATCTGACCTCCACCTCTCAAACGACCTCTCACTGACTGGCCTCCACCTCTAGTTGCCTGACCTCATCCCCTGGCTGCCTGACCTCCGCTTTAGCTAGCTGAGCGGGCGATAACCGGTGCCACAATCATGGCACGAGTACCCGACTGTGGCATACTACTATGAAGTTTGGGAAAGTACCTCCTAATACTCAGTTAAGCCTCACAGACTAAACAACTCTTAAACACCAACCATTACCTAGCAAAATACCCTTCCTAAGATATCCTTCAGTTTTGACAAATCATCTCACACTAAGTCTCCTTCCTCACAACCTATTCCTAAGCAAATAACCACTAATACCACTACTAGTAATCAAGCAAATGATACAAGTGCCAAATCTAAACAACCATCCAGCACACCTGCTACACCTCCACCCATAATCAAACACTCCTATGTTACCAAACTGAGGGCAAGACATGAAGCTGAACATGAAACAATTGCGTTTACTCCTCCTAAATTCACTACCAAGCAATTGCGTTTACAAAGACATGAACTTCAGGACTTTCAACATTCTCAGCACCAATGACACTAGAGTAAACTAAATTTTTATCCTCAATGTGCTTGGCTAACTCTAGTATCACTTTTTCAACATCGGCATCCTCAAATTCTATTTGGTTAGGTTGCTGGTGTTCTACTCTTAACTCCTCCATCAGAGTGTCTACTAGTGATTCGAATTCATACTGTCTCGGCTACTACCCACAATATTAGTCTGTGGAACATTAAAAGCTTCCACCACTTGATTCACTTGAGTCTTCAAGTTGTGAATAGTTGCCTCTTGCCTTTGTATCTATAATTGTGTCTCATTATTTTGTTCCACAAGGTACATTAACCTATCCTTGATCTTCCTTAGGTCAACATCGAGATTCATTGTTCCTATTAACTACACAGGTTAAAGTAGAACCATCATAATAAGGGGTGGGGGATAAGAAATATAAGCACAACCATAAAAGTGACAATCTTTACCACCACACACATAAGATTGAGTTGGTGCACATAACTATCTCTCGGGAATATTTTGATCATTTTGACACAGGTAGTTTCCTCCACAATATGCATAAGGAAGATCAAAAGCAGAACTACCAATATCTAAATCCGCATAATTCCAAAATGCCATGTTTCTGAAATAACAAATAAAATAAAATAAATAAAATTACACGCTTGAAACCTAGCAATATTTATAGGAATAACGACACCATTAGTTCCCCGGCAACACTGCCAAAATTTGATCACGCCCAACTATGCCTTATCAAAAGAACTAAGCAGTCACTACAAATATAATCTGGTCTAAATGTTCGGAGTCTAGTCCCACCGAGAACTAAGATTTAGCTACAACTCTTCATTATCACTAAGAAGACAAGCTCAAACAATTTCTAAGTTATAAATATTAAAATTCTTTTGTCTAGCTAATTAACTAACAAACGAAAGTAGTAAATTAACAACTAGAGATACTAAGGGTTGGAGACAAGATTAAGGAGGCCAAGAGTTATGATTTTGCTAGTTGTCCGAATCCTTCACGCTACATCTTCTATAATTTTTCTTAATTATTATCTACTTATCATGAGAACTTCAGTTGCCATAATTCTCTTCTGAAGAACTACAACAATTTACTAGACATATTCTCCCGAACTATGCTAGTTGGCACTATCTTACCGCTCACTATGACCGTTTCAATGCTTTGTTATTCCTAAATCCACTTTTACACCCTCCGTATTCATTCCTCACATATGTTACGAATGACGTTGTTTAACAATCACCTAAATATGTACCATTTCACAAGAAATACATAATAAATAGGCATAATCAATTGGTAGGCATTCAATCAACTGAAATAAGCATGTAGTTAAACAAGTGAAGAAATTCAAAGGCTAAATATATTAAAATGTATCAAGAATTCATCCTTCAAAAGGTTCCATCAAAGCCCTAGATAAGAACTTAGCTACTCATAATTGTATGTAAAAACACAATACTAAAATTCATAACTAACAATAAATAATAGGAAGAAGAAAGGGAAAACTCGTGGTTGAATCTTCCTCCTTGCTCCTAGCAGATTATCCTCCAAGGTTGTAACCCGACAATAGTGTTTCCCCTTCCAAAGTTGTGTAAAAATCATGTTTAGAGTGTATTTCTATGACCTAGGTAGGGTGGAGGGTTGTCCGATAAAATCCAATCTCGGATAGGAAAGTTGGAATCCAATTGAATCTCGCATTCAATTGTCTTTTTTTTCGCGTCTGTTTTCGTGCCATGCGCAATAATGAACATTATAATAAATTGACGTCTTTCGATCACTTATCATCCAAACTTACTCCTACACACAAAAAATACATAATGAGTATATTTCACTTTAAAATTATATGATCTCCCGCAACTCACATGACAAATAAGATCAAAACATACTCAAAAATATACATTTTTGGTCATTTATCACATACCAATCACTTCTTCAATTCCTCAATCATGTACTCAGAGAACTCGTCTAAGTGTATCAATTTGGACAAGCTTGGGAGCTCCAAAAAGGTAAACTAGAATTTACCTTATTTTTAAATTTTTTAGGAATATCTAGCCATCCTTATGGAAAAGAAGAGCCAAAAATGACCAAAAGTCACTATGATTGTCATTGTGTTAGATAAATTTGCAAAATTAATTGTAAATCAGAAGAATAAATATTTAGTATAAGAAGTTGAATAATAAAGAGGCAACAATTTTTGTTGGCTTCCATAGTTAGGCGTGGATCGAGGCAATAATATTTTGTTGGCTTCCATAGTTAGGCATGGATTATGGATGGTGAGGTGGAAGAAGCGCCTCTTTTTTGCCTACAGTGCAGGAAATTGACTAAAACAAATAATAAAATGGGGTCATTTTATGCTAATAGAGCCGAATAGCCAAGCGATGCTTAATTCTCTTTTTCTTTTCTTTCTTTTTGTATAAACACTACATGCCTCACACTGTTAAGGCATAGTTAAGGCCCAATTGATTTAGTGGACCAGTTAGTTACAAGTTGGAAATATCCCTACTACACGAACTAGGTGATGGTAGGCTATAATCTCGTATTTTAGTCGCTTATTGCACTCTAATTTACTGCACTTTTATTGTGTTTGAGCTTTAATAGCTAGTGTTTTTCACTTATTGTGTGTTTTACGCCTTGTAAGAGTGATTCCGAGCTTTGTAGATGTTACTAAATGAATTTGAATGATTTGGAGCTTTGAAGTCTAAGTAAAAGCCCAAGGGATTAGGCTGGGATCGTGTTCGGGGGTCGAGGACCAAGTCTGAAAATCAAAATGCAAGAAAAATCTGTACTCTGAGAAAACATCACTAGTCCGCGCGTGGCGCGCCGCGGCTGCCCATTTTCCTACTGTCTGACAGATTTCAACTCTCTGGATTTCCAAAGTAATCCTCCTATTTGACGTAGGAAAAGGTGATTTTATTTAGGCCCGACCCTACTTGGTATAAATACATGAAAAAATATTATTTTTTGGACTTTTGACACATAGTAGACCTAAGGAGTCTAAGGAGGAGTTGGAGAAGCAAAAGCACTAGGAGTTCATCATTCAATCCTCACTCAAGACCGGAGTTTGGATCGTTTTATTTTTTCATTTACTTTAAACATATTTGTGATGAATTGCTCCATATCTGTGGAGTAGTTCTCTTTAGAGTTTGATGGATTTGGTGTATTGATATTTTTTTGTGGATTATAACTCTAGTTTTATGTATTGAATCGTTTGTATGATTTAACTATTGAATTTATATTCACATGTTCATGTAATCGAGAGAAGCATAACTTGTGATATGTTTGCATTATCTTGTTATTTGAGTTCATTAATTCTTCTTAATAATCGAAATAGGCTAGTTGAATCATTTATTAAACCTAGTTAGGAGGATAATTGAGAGAGGTTCTCCTAAAGACCAATCCATTACGCATTATTGCATATCTTCACAGAGCTTAAATTGGTTCATATTGAGAGGTCGAGACTTAATCGAGAGAGGAGTTTCTACTAAATAATTGTATTGATAGTTTCTACTAAACAATTGTCACTTGAACATTAGAAGAAAATTATCTAGAGTTAAATCCCAGATAAATATCTTGCACCTATCCTATCAAAACCCTATTTCCTCCCATTGATATCTTCCTTTGCTTAGTCCTTGCTTCGATTGTCATTACTCAATTAGCTCTAGATTCTTAGTTGGTTTTAGTATTAATCACATAAATCTAAGTTGTTGACCATCTTGGATAGCAATTTATCTACAAACTATGATATATTGTTTAACTCTAATCGATGTGGATATGATATTATATTATATTCTATTAGCGAGCATATTTAAGTGTGTGTTTTGCGATTGTCACTAGGTTCTCCACTTATCTAAACGACCTCCCCACCAATCTGACCTCCACCTCTCAAACGACCTCTCACTGACTGGCCTCCACCTCTAGTTGCCTGACCTCCACCCCTGGCTGCCTGACCCCCGCCTTTAGCTAGCTGAGCGGGCAATAACCGGTGCCACAATCATGGAACGAGTACCCGACTATGGCATACTGCTATGAAGTTTGGGAAAGTACCTCCTAATACTCAGTTAAGCCTCACAGACTAAACAACTCTTAAACACCAACCATTACCTAGCAAAATACCCTTCCTAAGATATCCTTCAATTTTGACAAATCATCTCACACTAAGTCTCCTTCCTCACAACCTATTCCTAAGCAAATAACCACTAATACCACTACTAGTAATCAAGCAAATGATACAAGTGCCAAATCTAAACAACCATCCAGCACACCTGCTACACCTCCACCCATAATCAAACACTCCTATGTTATCAAACTGAGGGCAAGACATGAAGCTGAACATGAAACAATTGCGTTTACTCCTCCTAAATTCACTACCAAGAAATTGCGTTTACAAAGACATGAACTTCAGGACTTTCAACATTCTCAGCACCAATAACACTAGAGTTAACTAAATTTTTATCCTCAATGTCCTTGGCTAACTCTAGTATCACTTTTTCAACATCGGCATCCTCAAATTCTAGTTGGTTAGGTTGCTGGTGTTCTACTCTTAACTCCTCCATCAGAGTGTCTACTAGTGATTCGAATTCATACTGTCTCGGCTACTACCCACAATATTAGTCTGTGGAACATTAAAAGCTTCCACCACTTGATTCACTTGAGTCTTCAAGTTGTGAATAGTTGCCTCTTGCCTTTGTATCTATAATTGTGTCTCATTATTTTGTTCCACAAGGTACATTAACATATCCTTGATCTTCCTTAGGTCAACATCGAGATTCATTGTTCCTATTAACTTCACAGGTTAAAGTAGAACCATCATAATAAGGGGTGGGGGATAAGAAATATAAGCACAACCATAAAAGTGACAATCTTGACCACCACACACATAAGATTGAGTTGGTGCACATAACTATCTCTCGGGAATATTTTGATCATTTTGACACAGGTAGTTTTCTCCACAATATGTATAAGGAAGATCAAAAGCAGAACTACCAATATCTAAACCCGCATAATTCCAAAATGCCATTTTTCTGAAATAACAAATAAAATAAAATAAATAAAAGTACACGCTTGAAACCTAGCAATATTTATAGGAATAACGACACCATTAGTTCCCCGGCAACACTGCCAAAATTTGATTACGCCCAACTATGCCTTATCAAAAGAACTAAGCAGTCACTGCAAATATAATCTGGTCTAAATGTTCGGAGTCGAGTCCCACCGAGAACTAAGATTTAGCTACAACTCTTCATTATCACTAAGAAGAGAAGCTCAAATAATTCCTAAGTTATAAATATTGAAATTCTTTTATCTAGCTAATTAACTAACAAACGAAAGTAGTAAATTAACAACTAGAGATACTAAGGGTTGGAGACAAGATTAAGGAGGCCAAGAGTTATGATTTTCCTAGTTGTCGGAATCCTTCACGCTACATCTTCTATAATTTTGCTTAATTATTATCTACTTATCATGAGAACTTCAGTTGCCGTAATTCTCTTCTGAAGAACTATAACAATTTACTAGACATATTCTCCCGAACTATGCTAGTTGGCACTATCTTACCGCTCACTATGACCGTTTCAATGCTTTGTTATTCCTAAATCCACTTTTACACCCGCCGTATTCATTCCTCACATATGTTACGAATGACGTTGTTTAACAATCACCTAAATATGTACCATTTAACAAAAAATACATACTAAATAGGCATAATCAATTGATGGGGATTCAATCAACTGAAATAAGCATGTAGTTAAACAAGTGAAGAAATTCAAAGGCTAAATATATTAAAATGTATCCAGAATTCATCCTTCAAAAGGTTCCATCAAAACCCTAGATAATAACTTAGCTACTCATAATTGTATGTAAAAACACAATACTAAAATTCATAACTAACAATAAATAATAGGAAGAAGAAAGGGAAAACTCGTGGTTGAATCTTCCTCCTTGCTCCTAGCAGATTATCCTCCAAGGTTGTAACCCGACAATAGTGTTTCCCCTTCCAAAGTTGTGTAAAAATCATGTTTAGAGTGTATTTATATGACCTATGTAGGGTGGAGGGTTGTCCGATAAAATCCAATCTCGGATAGGTAAGTTGGAATCCAATTGAATCTCGCATTCAATTGTCTTTTTTTTTCGCGTCTGTTTTCGTGCCATGCGCAATAATGAACATTATAATAAATTGACGTCTTTTGATCACTTATCATCCAAACTTACTCCTACACACAAAAAATACATAATGAGTATATTTCACTTTAAAAATTATATGATCTCCCGCAACTCACATGACAAATAAGATCAAAACATACTCAAAAATGTACATTTTTGGTCATTTATCACATACCAATCACTTCTTCAATTCATCAATCATGTACTCAGAGAACTCGTCTAAGTGTATCAATTTGGACAAGCTTGGGAGCTCCAAAAAGGTAAACTAGAATTTACCTTATTTTTAATTTTTTTAGGAATATCTAGCCATCCTTATGGAAAAGAAGAGCCAAAAATGACCAAAAGTCACTATGATTGTCATTGTGTTAGATAAATTTACAAAATTAATTGTAAATCAGAAGAATAAATATTTAGTATAAGAAGTTGAATAATAAAGAGGCAACAATTTTTGTTGGCTTCCATAGTTAGGCGTGGATCGAGGCAATAATATTTTGTTGGCTTCCATAGTTAGGCATGGATTATGGATGGTGAGGTGGAAGAAGCGCCTCTTTTTTGCCTACAGTGCAGGAAACTGACTAAAACAAATAATAAAATGGGGTCATTTTATGCTAATAGAGCCGAATAGCCAAGCGATGCTTAATTCTCTTTTTCTTTTCTTTCTTTTTGTATAAACACTACATGCCTCACACTGTTAAGGCACAGTTAAGTCCCAATTGTTTTAGTGGACCAGTTAGTTACAAGTTGGAAATATCCCTACTACACGAACTAGGTGATGGTAGGCTATAATCTCGTGATTTAGTCACTTATTGCACTCTAATTTCCTGTACTTTTATTGTGTTTGAGCTTTAATCGCTAGTGTTTTTCACTTATTGTGTGTTTTATGCCTTGTAAGAGTGATTCCGAGCTATGTAGATGTTACTAACTGAATTTAAATGATTTGGAGCTTTGAAGTCTAAGTAAAAGCCCAAGGGATTAGGCTGGGATCGTGTTCGGGGGTCGAGGACCAAGTCTGAAAATCAAAACGCAAGAAAAATCCGTACTCTGAGAAAACTTCACTAGTCCGCGCGTGGCGTGCCGCGGCTGCCCATTTTCCTACTGTCTGACAGATTTCAACTCTCTGGATTTCCAAAGTAATCATCCTATTTGACGTAGGAAAAGGTGATTTTGTTTGGGCCCGACCCTACTTGGTATAAATACATGAAAAAATATTATTTTTTGGACTTTTGACACATAGTAGACCTAAGGAGTCTAAGGAGGAGTTGGAGAAGCAAAAGCACTAGGAGTTCATCATTCAATCCTCACTCAAGACCGGAGTTTGGATCGTTTTATTTTTTCCTTTACTTTAAACATATTTGTGATGAATTGCTCCATATCTGTGGAGTAGTTCTCTTTAGAGTTTGATGGATTTGGTGTATTGATATTTTTTTGTGGATTATAACTCTAGTTTTATGTATTGAATCGTTTGTATGATTTAACTATTGAATTTATATTCACGTGTTCATGTAATCGAGAGAAGCATAACTTGTGATATGTTTGCATTATCTTGTTATTCGAGTTCATTAATTCTTCTTAATAATCGAAATAGGCTAGTTGAATCATTGATTAAACCTAGTTAGGAGGATAATTGAGAGAGGATCTCCTAAAGACCAATCCATTGCGCATTATTGCATATATTCACAGAGCTTAAATTGGTTCATATTGAGAGTTTGAGACTTAATCGAGAGAGGAGTTTCTACTAAACAATTGTACTGATAATTGTACTGATAGTTTCTACTAAACAATTGTCACTTGAACATTAGAAGTAAATTATCTAGAGTTAAATCCCAGACAAATGTCTTGCATCTATCCTATCAAAACCCTATTTCCTCCCATTGATAACTTCATTTGCTTAGTCCTTGCTTCGATTGTCATTACTCAATTAGCTCTAGATTCTTAGTTGGTTTTAGTATTAATCACATAAATCTAAGTTGTTGACCATCTTGGATAGCAATTTAGCTACAAACTACGATAATATTGTTTAACTCCAATCGATGTGGATATGATATTATATTATATTCTATTAACGAGCATATTTAAGTGTGTGTTTTGCGATCGTCACTAGGTTCTCCACTTATCTAAAAGTTTGATTGAATTCACTTCATCAATTTTAAAACCCTAAAATTAATATTAAAATTAATAATTAAATAATAAAAAATTAATAACAATGTATTTTCAATTATTTTTTCCACCAAAGTAATGATGTTATATGACTATTAAATTAGCCATCTGAAGGTAAAAGCTACGAGATTCATATTACATCCATACAGAAAAATAATTTCCCAAGAGACCAGTCTAACTACATATATTGTTAATAATACAATACTATATGTACTAGACAACAAACTCCTACTTGAGAAAACAAAACACAAGGTACACCAATAAAACGTGTATATGCTAAATGTCACGAATACGAGCACTCATAGATTCACGAGACATATCCAAATATGAAGCAAAATAGTATGACACATACGAATAAGTAGAACACGAATCAAATAAAATTGATGCATCGCTATGGCAAACCAGGACAATACCTGTGATGACTGCATCAGATGATTCAACCTCAGGTCTAGCTGTAAATGCATAGCAACGGGGTTGAGCCCCACCAATCTGACCTCCACCTCTCAAATGACCTCTCACTGACTGGCCTCCACCTCTAGTTGCCTGACCTCCACCCCTGGCTGCCTGACCCCCGCCTTTAGCTAGCTGAGCGGGCGATAACCGGTGCCACAATCATGGCACGAGTACCCGACTGTGGTATACTGCTATGAAGTTTGGGAAAGTACCTCCTAATACTCAGTTAAGCATCACAGACTAAACAACTCTTAACCACCAACCATTACCTAGCAAAATACCATTCCTAAGATATTCTTCAATTTTGACAAATCATCTCACACTAAGTCTCCTTCCTCACAACCTATTCCTAAGCAAATAACCACTAATACCACTACTAGTAATCAAGCAAATGATACAAGTGCCAAATCTAAACAACCATCCAGCACACCTGCTACACCTCCACCCATAATCAAACACTCCTATGTTACCAAACTGAGGGCAAGACATGAAGATGAACATGAAACAATTGCGTTTACTCCTCCTAAATTCACTACCAAGCAATTGCGTTTACAAAGACATGAACTTCAGGACTTTCAACATTCTCAGCACCAATGACACTAGAGTTAACTAAATTTTTATCCTCAATGTCCTTGGCTAACTCTAGTATCACTTTTTCAACATCGGCATCCTCAAATTCTAGTTGGTTAGGTTGTTGGTGTTCTACTCTTAACTCCTCCATCAGAGTGTCTACTAGTGATTCGAATTCATACTGTCTCGGCTACTACCCACAATATTAGTCTGTGGAACATTAAAAGCTTCCACCACTTGATTCACTTGAGTCTTCAAGTTGTGAATAGTTGCCTCTTGCCTTTGTATCTATAATCGTGTCTCATTATTTTGTTCCACAAGGTACATTAACATATCCTTGATCCTCCTTAGGTCAACATCGAGATTCATTATTCCTATTAACTTCACAGGTTAAAGTAGAACCATCATAATAAGGGGTGGGGGGATAAGAAATATAAGCACAACCATAAAAGTGACAATCTTGACCACCACACACATAAGATTGAGTTGGTGCACATAACTATCTCTCGGGAATATTTTGATCATTTTGACACAGGTAGTTTCCTCCACAATATGCATAAGGAAGATCAAAAGCAGAACTACCAATATCTAAACCTGCATAATTCCAAAATGCCATGTTTCTGAAATAACAAATAAAATAAAATAAATAAAAGTACACGCTTGAAACCTAGCAATATTTATAGGATGAACGACACCATTAGTTCTCCGGCAACACTGCCAAAATTTGATCACGCCCAACTATGCCTTATCAAAAGAACTAAGCAGTCACTGCAAATATAATCTGGTCTAAATGTTCGGAGTCGAGTCCCACCGAGAACTAAGATTTAGCTACAACTCTTCATTATCACTAAGAAGACAAGCTCAAACAATTCCTAAGTTTTAAATATTAAAATTCCTTTGTCTAGCTAATTAACTAACAAACGAAAGTAGTAAATTAACTACTAGAGATACTAAGGGTTGAAGACAAGATTAAGGAGGCCAAGAGTTATGATTTTTCTAGTTGTCGGAATCCTTCACGCTACATCTTCTATAATTTTGCTTAATTATTATCTACTTATCATGAGAACTTCAGTTGCTGTAATTCTCTTCAGAAGAACTACAACAATTTACTAGATATAGTCTCCTGAACTATGCTAGTTGGCACTATCTTACCGCTCACTATGACCGTTTCAATGCTTTGTTATTCCTAAATCCACTTTTACACCCGCCGTATTCATTCCTCACATATGTTACGAATGACGTTGTTTAAAAATCACCTAAATATGTACCATTTCACAAGAAATACATAATAAATAGGCATAATCAATTGATGGGCATTCAATCAACTGAAATAAGCATGTAGTTGAACAAGTGAAGAAATTCAAAGGCTAAATATATTAAAATGTATCAAGAATTCATCCTTCAAAAGATTCCATCAAAACCCTAGATAAGAAATTAGCTACTCATAATTGTATGTAAAAACACAATACTAAAATTCATAACTAACAATAAATAATAGGAAGAAGAAAGGGAAAACTCGTGGTTGAATCTTCCTCCTTGCTCCTAGCAGATTATCCTCCAAGGTTGTAACCCAACAATAGTGTTTCCCCTTCCAAAGTTGTGTAAAAATCATGTTTAGAGTGTATTTATATGACCTAGGTAGGGTGGAGGGTTGTCCGATAAAATCCAATCTCGGATAGGAAAGTTGGATTCCAATTGAATCTCGCATTCAATTGTCTTTTTTTTCGCGTCTATTTTCGTGCCATTCGCAATAATGAACATTATAATAAATTGACGTCTTTTGATCACTTACCATCCAAACTTACTCCTACACACAAAAAATATATAATGAGTATATTTCACTTTAAAAATTATATGATCTCCCGCAACTCACATGACAAATAAGATCAAAACATACTCAAAAATATACATTTTTGGTCATTTATCACATACCAATCGCTTCTTCAATTCCTCAATCATGTACTCAGAGACCTCGTCTAAGTGTATCAATTTGGATAAGCTTGGGAGCTCCAAAAAGGTAAACTAGAATTTACCTTATTTTAAATTTTTTTAGGAATATCTAGCCATCCTTATGGAAAAGAAGAGCCAAAAATGACCAAAAGTCACTATGATTGTCATTGTGTTAGATAAATTTGCAAAATTAATTGTAAATCAGAAGAATAAATATTTAGTATAAGAAGTTGAATAATAAAGAGGCAACAATTTTTGTTGGCTTCCATAGTTAGGCGTGGATCGAGGCAATAATATTTTGTTGGCTTCCATAGTTAGGCATGGATTATGGATGGTGAGGTGGAAGAAGCGCCTCTTTTTTGCCTACAGTGCAGGAAACTGACTAAAACAAATAATAAAATGGGGTCATTTTAAGCTAATAGAGCCGAATAGCCAAGCGATGCTTAATTCTCTTTTTCTTTTCTTTCTTTTTGTATAAACACTACATGCCTCACACTCTTAAGGCACAGTTAAGGCCGAATTGTTTTAGTGGACCAGTCAGTTACAAGTTGGAAATATCCCTACTACACGAACTAGGTGATGGTAGGCTATAATCTCGTATTTTAGTCACTTATTGCACTCTAATTTCCTGCACTTTTATTGTGTTTGAGCTTTAATCGCTAGTGTTTTTCACTTATTGTGTGTTTTACGCCTTGTAAAAGTGATTCCGAGCTATGTAGATGTTACTAAATGAATTTGAATGATTTGGAGCTTTGAAGTCTAAGTAAAAGTCCAAGGGATTAGATTGGGATCGTGTTCGGGGTCGAGGACCAAGTCTGAAAATCAAAACGCAAGAAAAATCCGTACTCTGAGAAAACTTCACTAGTCCGCGCGTGGCGCGCCGCGGCTGCCCATTTTCCTACTATTTGACAGATTTCAACTCTCTGGATTTCCAAAGTAATCATCCTATTTGACGTAGGAAAAGGTGATTTTGTTTGGGCCCGACCCTACTTGGTATAAATACATAAAAAAATATTATTTTTTGGACTTTTGACACATAGTAGACCTAAGGAGTCTAAGGAGGGGTTGGAGAAGCAAAAGCACTAGGAGTTCATCATTCAATCCTCACTCAAGATCGGAGTTTGGATCGTTTTATTTTTTCCTTTACTTTAAACATATTTGTGATGAATTGCTCCACATCTGTGGAGTAGTTCTCTTTAGAGTTTGATGGATTTGGTATATTGATATTTTTTTGTGGATTATAACTCTAGTTTTATGTATTGAATCGTTTGTATGATTTAACTATTGAATTTATATTCACATGTTCATGTAATCGAGAGAAGCATAACTTGTGATATGTTTGCATTATCTTGTTATTTGAGTTCATTAATTCTTTTTAATAATCGAAATAGGCTAGTTGAATCATTGATTAAACTTAGATAGGAGGATAATTGAGAGAGGTTCTCCTAAAGACCAATCCATTACGCATTATTGCATATCTTCACAGAGCTTAAATTGGTTCATATTGAGAGGTTGAGACTTAATCGAGAGAGGAGTTTCTACTAAATAATTGTACTAATAATTGTACTGATAGTTTCTACTAAACAATTGTCACTTGAACATTAGAAGTAAATTATCTAGAGTTAAATTCCAGATAAATATCTTGCACCTATCCTATCAAAACCCTATTTCCTCCCATTGATATCTTCCTTTGCTTTGTCCTTGCTTCGATTGTCATTACTCAATTAGCTCTAGATTCTTAGTTGGTTTTAGTATTAATCACATAAATCTAAGTTGTTGACCATCTTGGATAGCAATTTAGCTATAAACTACGATAATATTGTTTAACTCCAATCGATGTGGATATGATATTATATTATATTCTATTAGCGAGCATATTTAAGTGTGTGTTTTGCGATCGTCACTAGGTTCTCCACTTATCTAAAAGTTTGATTGAATTCACTTCATCAATTTTAAAACACTAAAATTAATATTGAAATTAATAATTAAATAATAAAAAATTAATAACAATGTATTTTCAATTATTTTTTCCACCAAAGCAATGATGTTATATGACTATTAAATCAGCCATCTGAAGGTAAAAGCTACGAGATTCATATTACATCCATAAAGAAAAATAATTTCCCAAGAGACCAGTCTAACTACATATATTGTTAATAATACAATACTATATGTACTAGACAACAAACTCCTACTTGAGAAAACAAAACACAAGGTACACCAATAAAACGTGTATATGCTAAATGTCATGAATACGAGCACTCATAGATTCACGAGACATATCCAAATATGAAGCAAAATAGTATGACACATACGAATAAGTAGAACCCGAATCAAATAAAATTGATGCATCGCTATGGCAAACCAGGACAATACATGTGATGATTGCATCAGACGATTCCACCTCAGGTCTAGCTGTAAATGCATAGCAACGGGGTTGAGCCCCACCAATCTGACCTCCACCTCTCAAATGACCTCTCACTGACTGGCCTCCACCTCTAGTTGCCTGACCTCCACCCCTGGCTGCCTGACCCCCGCCTTTAGCTAGCTGAGCGGGCGATAACCGGTGCCACAATCATGGCACGAGTACCCGACTGTGGCATACTGCTATGAAGTTTGGGAAAGTACCTCCTAATTCTCAGTTAAGCCTCACAGACTAAACAAATCTTAAACACCAACCATTACCTAGCAAAATACCCTTCCTAAGATATCCTTCAATTTTGACAAATCATCTCACACTAAGTCTCCTTCCTCACAACCTATTCCTAAGCAAATAACCACTAATACCACTACTAGTAATCAAGCAAATGATACAAGTGCCAAATCTAAACAACCATCCAGCACACCTGCTACACCTCCACCCATAATCAAACACTCCTATGTTACCAAACTGAGGGCAAGACATGAAGCTGAACATGAAACAATTGCGTTTACTCCTCCTAAATTTACTACCAAGCAAGGCCAACCAATAGTTATTTTCAATCTAAATGATTATATGGTCAAACTAGCTATAGCATGTAGATTCATAGTGGTCGGGAATTTTCCAACACCATGCCTAGGATGGAGATTATTAGGAGAAGCTTTATTTCACAAACAGAACTTAAAGGGGGGTGTCAAGATTGCTCATTTTAATGCAAGAACAGTCTACATTGATCTGGATAATAAATATGATCATGTTTGTGTGTGGACCAGGAAGTTCTTGTATATCCAAGGTCAAATGATGAAATTGGAAGCATGGACACCCAATTTTAGTCCTACTGAGGATTCATCCATAGTTCCTATATGGGTGGTGGTTCTAGAACTGCCTTGGAATTTCTACTATATGGAGATATTGAATGTCTTATTATCTACAGTGGGGAAAGCTCTTCATTTAGACCTGGCATCATTCAAAAAGACTAGAGGAAGTGTAGCAAAGGTGAAAATACATATTGATCTAACTAACCCAAGGTCACATTATGTTTGGCCGGGGTTTGATGAAGATGAAAATGTGGATGGGAAGTGATTAGAAGTTCAGCATGAAAACATCCCAGATTACTCTCTTTATTGTAGACACCTAGACCATAATTCATACTCATGCCCAGTCAGAATAAAGGATGAAGAGAACGAGAAAAGGAAAGAGAAGACTCAGGCTAAAGACAATCAGGAAATGCAACAACTACAATCCAATGAGGGACATACCTCATCAAAGAACCAGAGCAACCAACAAGAGAAGCAAGACAGAAACATCAAAGCTGGCAGTAATCAGAAGGGTAGGAACAGCAAAATCTAGGGGTTACCACTCCAAACATTGAATGGCAAAATCAAAAAAGGAAACACTTCAAAAGGCATCAACAACAAAATAAGAAACAATATCAACTAATCATACAAAAAAAAAACACAGAACAACAAATGCAGACCCATGAGATTACTAAAACCCAAAAGAGAAAAGAGGGCCAAACAACAAGTAGAAACACTACAAGCCTGAAAGATCCTCCAAATGCTTTGGAGGAAGGTGATGTCTCTAATCTGAATAGTAATACACCTCCCAATCCCCTAATCATGTTGTGGAGGAAAATGGAGGGTTGGAGAAGTGTCAGGAGAACCTTCTTACTTTGCAGGATGGGGATCCTAAGGGGGAAGGACTTCCTCATTTTCTACATGAGTGTGCTAATGCACCTTTGAATGACCATAGGATTGACTCTTTACCCTCTGCGGCCAATGCTCCTACATATGTGTCTTACTAATGAGGAGGATTGTGAATTTATCTATTATAGTGGGGAAGAATAGTCTTTGAGGAGATTAATCAAAGTAAAGGGTCATGTTGCATCATATATCCAAATTCAACTCCCCAAAACAAAGAACAAACCTAGTCAAAAGAAGAGAAAAGCAATGAGAGAGAAAAATGCACGAATCAACTTTGTTGAACAGACACAGGAAGTGAATAATGAAACTAATCAATCGATATTTGCAAGATACACAGCTCCAAATGCCAACCCATCTCTCTCCTAACCCTAGTTACCCAACAAAGATGATATCCAAGTTGAAAGAGCTGAGGCAGACAATACAGCTGTTAAGAAGATACATGATGCAACTGATATGGATGGTCCCCTTAGTAATACTATGCCATCATGAACTCCTATAAATGAAGAGGATGAGTACAGACCACACAATCAGAAGATGAGATGAGAACATACTCAGAAGAAGAGGATGATCTTAGTACTGGTATTGGGGAAGAGCAGCATTGTTAACTCCTGATTGTAGTTGTGAATGGTGCAACTAAATAAGATAGTGTTTTAGCCTCCCATATCAGGTCACCAAGGATGAATCCATCACCCAGACTCACCAGAAGTAGAGCCACTTCCAGCAATTCTGTTCTACCAAAACCCAAATCTTCTTCCATGTTTCAATGATCAGTAGAATAACTTGGAATGTCAGAGGTATCAGTACCTCTAGAGTTATTGAAATGCTCAAAACATTAAAACAAGCTCCACAAATTATCCCTTATTGTTGTCTTAGAACCATTTATTCAGAATCCAAATACTTCAACCACCTCTTCCCATAACAACCATCTTGACTACTTCAGAATACATTTATCAATGAACCAGGTTGTCTCAAATAGTAATAACAAAATAAGGATCTTCTGGGATCAGGAGTTCACTGGTACTCTCTTGGACCAAGATGAATAACATATGACTATTGAACTGAAGCATGTTGAAGCTGGAGATTTCTTTCATATCTTAGTGATCTATGAAAAATTTAAACATGTTCTAAGAATCCCTCTGTGGGAGAATTTGAAACTCAAATCTTCTACTTACACTGTGCCTTGGTGTGTGTGATTAGAGATTTTAATGTCATTACTTCTATGGGTGAAAAGATTGAAAGGATAAAATACCAGATGAAGAAAACCATTTATTTCATCAACATGATTTAGGAATGTGGCTTGGTTGGTCTGGGTTTTTATGTCCCAAGATACACATGGTCTAATAGAAGAGGACCTGGTTCTATAGTTTGGAAAAGACTGGACAGGGGGATGGTTAATAATAATTGGCTAATCTCTTTCCCTGCTACTACTATCACACACTTGGCTTCAGCAAGTTTGACCACTCACCTCTATCCTAATGGAAATGCATGTGAGACAAGACAATGCCAGGAAATATTTTAGATTTCTTAATTGTTGGGTAAAGAATGAAAGTTTCACGCCACTTGTTATAGAGGTATGGAGCATGCAAGTTATAGAAAATCCTATGTGGGTCTTTCACCAAAAACATAAAGCATTGTCTAGTGCTTTGAGTAAATGGTCTAGAAAACAAGTGGGGACATCTTTCAGAAACCAAGGGAGTATGAACAAAAGTTAAAGCTTGCAGAGGAGAGATGGGTTGTTACCAATGATCCAGCTGACATGACTGTGTTACATGAACTTCAAGCTCAGCACACTAAACACCTGAAAACTGAGGAGGAAGCTTTGAAGCAGAAAACTCAACTTCAATGGTTCAAAGAAGGGGATGCCAGCTCCAAGTAATTTCACAGCCTGATCAGAGGTAGAAGAACAAAACTTTTCATCCACAAAATTAACGATGAAACAAGGGATTGGTTCGGGGTGATGAGACAATTGGAGAGGCTGTCTGTGATTATTTTGAAGAGCACTTCATTGAGCCTGGGGAACACATCCTTCTCAACTGTATAACAACCATGATCACTAATGAAGACAATGCTGAACTGTCCAGACATCCTGACATGAAAGAACTTAAACAAGCTATATTTTCCATGAGCCTATCTAGTGCTGCAGGTCCAGATGGGATGAATGACAAATTCTATCAATCCTGGGGGGTGGCGATTAAGGATGATATGCTCAAGGTGATTCTTGCATTTTTTGGAGGAAGTGAGATGCCCATATACATGACCAATCCATGCCCTGTTATCCTTCCCAAAGTAGAATCCCCTAACTCTTTGACTGACTTTAGGACCAAAAGCCTAAGCAACTTTATCAACAAAATCATCTCTAAATTGATTGGTACCATCCTGGCACCTATTCTGCCAAACATCATCTTATCTAATCAGACTGGTTTTGTCCAAGGCAGAAGTATCTCAGAGAACATTATGCTTTCTCAAGAGATTGTCCAAGGAATCAAAAAGCCAAATATAGGAGCTAATGTTTTCATTAAGCTTGACATGGCAAAAGCTTATGACAGGGTTTCTTGGGCTTTTACCTGCATTATGCTCAGGAGAATGGGCTTTAATGAAGTCATCATTGATATGATCTAGAGGATCATGTCCAACAACTGGTATTATATGGTTGTGAATGGCTCTAGATATGGTTTCTTTATGTCCACTAGGGGCTTAAAGCAGGGAGACCCACTATCTCCTTCTCAAATGCTGAACAGACTCACACCTGATCAATCTTTCAAGGGGTTCTACATGGAGAAGAGGGCCCCACAAATTAACCATCTGAGTTTTGCAAATGATGTGATCATATTCACATCAGGGAGTAGGGTTTCATTACTGAAAATCATGAAGATATTGGAGGAATATGAAAACACATCTTGACAAAAAATCAATAAGGCCAAGATTCACTTCGTGACTCCATCATGTGTCTTCCGGTATAATATCAACTCAATCCAGTAGTTTACAGGTTTTACTAGAAAGGAATCTCCTATCACCTACCTAGGATGTCCTATTTACATGGGAAGGAAAAGAATCATACACTTCAATGATTTAATCTCCAAGGTAATCGGTAGAATTAGAGGTTGGCATGGTAGATTACTCTCCTATGGAGAAATAGCCACTCTAATCAAACATGTGCTGCAATCTCTACCAATCCACCTTCTTTCAGTAGTGTCACCTTCTAAAGCTGTTATGAAGCAAATTGAAAGAATGTTTGCTAACTTCTTCCAAGGCATGGACAATTTACTCCATGCATTAGTCAAGCCCTTAAGTGAAGGAACTAACAACTTAGCAGAAACAGCAGCATCAATTCTAGGACTTCAATGGTGTCTGGTGAATGGGTTTGAAAAACTTCACCTGGAAGTTGATTCTACTCTGCTAATACAATGTCTCAACAACTCAGCAAAACCCCCTTGGAGCATTGAAGCTAACCTACAAGACCTCAGGGATCTCTGTAGACAATGTGATGACTTCATATGCTCACATGTTTATAGGGAAACCAATTTTCCTGCTGATTCTTTGTCCAAACTCAGTCATGATCTCCCTTCCATGACTCATTATCATATCTTGACTGATTTACCTTTTCAGATAAAGGGTCAGATCTATCTGGATAATATAGTCACTCCCTCATTCTGTAAGGCCCCACAAATTTCAGGCAAGTAATTTAAGGTTCCGTGGTGCCTATGTAGGCTAATGTAATTTATTTTTGGACTTTTTGGGTTGAACAATGCGTTGGGGAGTTGAATCATTTCGACCTCGCATCGCCCATCTCCTAACGTGCCAGACTGTGCTATATCCTTCGTGAAGCCTGTTCTGTAGCGCGCTAGACCGTGCTATATCCCTCGAAGAATGCACGAAACAACATTGTTGAACAGACACAAGAAGTGAATATTGAAATTAATCAACTGGTCCCTGCAGTATACACAGCTCCAAATGCCAACCCATTTCTCTCCCAACCCCAGTAACCCAATAAAGTTGATATCCAATTTGAAAGAGCTGAGGTAGACAATACAACTATTAAGAATATACACAACTGATATGGATGGTCCCCTTAGTAACACTATGCCATCATGAACTCCTATAAATGAAGAGGATGAGTACAGACCCATACAATCAGAAGATGAGATGGGAACATACTCAGAAGAAAAGGTATATCTTAGTACTAGGATTGGGGAAGAGCATCAATATTAACTCCTGATTGCATCTGTGAATGGTGTAACTAAACAAGACAGTGTTTTAGCCTCCCACATCAGGTCACTAAGTATGAGGCCATCACCCAGACTCACTAGAAGTAGAGCCTCTTCCAGCAGTTCTATCCCACCAAAACCTAAATCTCCTTCCATGTTTAAATGATCAGTATAATAACTTGGAATGTCAGAGGTATCAGGACCTCTAGAGTTATTGAGAGGATCAAAACTTTAAAACAGATCCATAAATTATCTCTTATTGTTGTCTTAGAACCATTTCTTCAGAATCCAAATACTTCAACCACCTCTTCCCATAACAACCATCTTAACTACTTTAGAATTCAACTATCAATGAACCAGGCTGTCTCAAATAGTAACAGCAAAATATGGATCTTCTGGGATTAGGAGTTCACTGGTACTCTCTTGGACCAAGATGAACAACATATGACTATTGAACTTAAGCATGTTGAAGCTGGAGATTTCTTTCATATCTTAGTGACCTATGAAAAATGTAAACCTGTTCTAAGAATCTCTCTGTGGGAGAATTTGAAACTCAAATCTTCTACTTGCACTGTGCCTTGGTGTGTGATTAGAGATTTTAATGTCATTACTTCCATGGTGAAAAGATTGAAGGGATAGCATACCAGATGAATAAAAATATTGATTTCATCAACATGATTCAGGAATGTGGCTTGGTTGATCTGGGTTTTTATGGCTCAAGATACACATGGTCTAATGGAAGAGGACCTGGTTCTTTAGTGTGGAAAAGACTGGACAGGGGATAGATAATGATAATTGGATAATCTATTTCCCTGCTACTACTATCACACACTTGGCTTCAGCAGGTTCTGACCACTCACCTCTCCTAATGGAATGCATATGAGACAAGAAAATACCAGAAAATAATTTAGGTTTCTCAACTGTTGGGTAAATAATGAAAGTTTCATGCCACTTGTTATAGAGGTCTGAAGCATGCAAGTTATAGGAAATCCTATATGGGTCTTTCACCAAAAACATAAATCCTTGTCTAGTTCTTTGAGTAAATGGTCTAGACAACAATATGGGGACATCTTTCAGAAACCAAGGGAGTATGAACAAAAGTTAAAACTTGCAGAGGAGAAATGAGATGTTACCAATGATCCAGCTGACATGACCGCCTTACATGAACTTCAAGCTCAACACACTAAACACCTAAAAACTAAGGAGGAAGTTTTGAAGCAGAAAACTCAACTTCAATGGTTCAAAGAAGGGGGGTGACAACTCCGGGTACTTTCACAGCCTGATCAGAGGTAGAAGAAGAATACTTTTCATCCACAAAATTAACGATGAAGAAGGGATTGGATTCGGGGTGATGAGGCTATTGGAGAGGCTGCCTGTGATTATTTTGAAGAGCACTTCACTGAGCCTGGGGGACATATTAGAGAGGTCCTTTTCAACTGTATACCAACCATGATCACTAATGAGGACAATGCTGAACTATCCAAATATCCTAACATGAAAGAACATAAACAAGTTGTATTTTCCACGAGCCCATCCAGTGTTGCAGGTCGAGATGGGATGAATGGCAAATTCTATCAATCCTGTTGGGTGGTGATTAAGGATGATCTGCTCAAGGTGGTTCTTGCAGTTTTTGGAGGAAGTGAGATGCCCAGATACATGACCAATCCATGCCATGTTTTCCTTCCCAAAGTGAAATCCCCCAACTCTTTGACTGAATTTAAGCCTATAAGCCTAAGCAACTTTATCAACAAAATCATCTCTAAATTGATTGGTACCAGGCTGGCACCTATTCTGCCAAACATCATCTCAGCTAATCAGACTGGTTTTGTCAAAGGCAGAAGTATCTCAGAGAACATTATGCTTGCTCAAGAGATTGTCCAAGGAATCAAAAAACCAAATGTAGGAGCTAATGTTTTCATTAAGCTTGACATGGCAAAAGCTTATGACAGGGTTTCTTGGGCTTTTACCTGCATTATGCTCAGGAGAATGGGCTTTAATGAAGTCATCATTGATATGATCTGTAGGATCATGTCCAACAACTGGTATTATGTGGTTGTGAATGGCTCCAAACATGGTTTCTTTACGTCCCCTAGGGGCTTAAAGCAGGGATACCCACTGTCTCCTTCTCTCTTCATCATTGGGGCAGAGCTAGTATCTCAAATAGTGAAAATTCCCACACCTGATCAATGTTTCAAGGGGTTCTACATGGAGAAGTAGGGCCCGCAAATAAACCATCTGAGTTTTGCAGATGACGTGATCATATTCACATAAGGGAGTAGGGTTTCATTACTGAAAATCATGAAGATATTAGAGGAATATAAAAACAAATCTTGACAAAAAAATCAATAAGGCCAAGATTCACTTTGTGACTCCATCATGTGTCTTTCGGTATAATATCAACTGAATCCAGTAGCTTACAGGTTTTACCAGATGGAAATCTCATATCACCTACCTAGGATGTCCTCTTTACATAGGAAGGAAAAGAATCATACACTTCAATAATTTAATCTCCAAGGTAATGGGCAGAATTAGAGGTTGGCATGGTAGATTACTCTCCTATGGTGGAGCCACTCTAATCAAACATGTGCTGCAATCTCTACCAATCCACCTTCTTTCAGTAATGTCACCTTCTAAAACTATTATGAATCAAATTGAAAGAATGTTTGCTAACTTTTTCCGGTGCATGGACAAAGACAAAAACAAATATCACTAGGCTTTATGGGAGGAAATGTCCTACCCACTTGAGGAAGGAGGTACTGACTTTAGAACCATAGATGATGTTTGCAGGGCCATGGAGTTCACACAATGGCGGTCTTTCAGAATTATGGAGTAGCTTCTTGAGGGCTAAATACAGTAATAGGTCACATCCTATATCCAAAAAATGGATTTCATGATAATCCCAGACATTGAAAAAGATGATGATCAACAAGAAAGAAGCTGAACCAAACATCTTGTGGAGGCTTCACTCTGGCACAAGCAGTTTCTGGTGGGATAATTGGCTTGGCATAGGACCCTTGGCGAATTTCAGGAATGAGGGAGATAGACCGGGCAACATGTTTGTGTCTCAATTCTGGGATTCAGGAAGATGGAACATTCTGAAACTCAATGCTTGTGACCCATCACACAAAATCCCTAAAATTCTATAGGTCCCCATCAAATACTCTCCTCATACACTTGACAAACCTATATGGACTCTCAATCCTGATGGGAACTTCACATGTGCTTCTGCTTGGGGGACAATTAGGAAAAGGATACAGGTTCTCTTCACCAACACGATGACATGGCACAAACAACTTTCTTTCAAATTGTCATTTTGTCTATGGATTGCACTCAGAAATAAACTCCCCACTGATAATAGAGTTGTCTTTTTGACATCCTAATGTCACTAGATGTGTGTGTTTTATCAGGCTACATGCATAATTAGTAGATCACATTTTCAGCAAGGGCCCTTTTGCTAAATCAATATGGAAAGTCTTTACTGGTCATGTTTGTTTCCACCTATAGGACATGCCATTACAGTTGTTATTGATGAAATGATGGCTTTAAAGGAACAACAATGAGGTTCACAAGTTGTTTTTAATTACCCTCCCTATCATCATATGTTGGAACTTATGTAAGAATAGATGTAGTGCCAAGTATGGAGATAAGAAATCCTCAAGGATCAGAGTTTTTTAATGCATTAAATCTGACATCAACCTTCTCCTTAGAGCCAATAACCCCACCATCAACTGGCCATTTGAATGGACTGAGTTATACTCCATTGTGGAAGACCTACAGTTTCATACCATTATCCTTCAAGTGACATGGCATAAACCCGAGGGTGGCTTTGTCAAAATCAATTGTGATGGTAGTGCCCTCAATAATCCAGGCAAGATTGGAGCAGGGGTCATTATTGGGGATACTGAGGGTAATTTAGTCCATGAATTAGCCAAGCCCTTAAAAGAAGGAACTAACAACTTAGCAGAAACAACAGCATCAATTCTAGGACTTCAATGGTGTCTAGAGAATGGGTTTGAAAAAATTCACCTGGAAGCAGATTCTGCTCTGCTAATACAATGTCTCAACAACTCAGCAAAACCCCCTTGGAGCATTGAAGCTAACCTGCAAGACCTCAGGGATCTCTATAGACAATGTGATGACATCAGATGCTCACATGTTTACAGGGAAGCCAATTTTCTTGCAGATTCTTTGTCCAAACTCAGTCATGATCTCCCTGCCATGACTCATTATCATATCTTGACTGAGTTACCTTTTCAGATAAGGGGTCAGATCTATTTAGATAAGATAGGCACTCCCTCATTCTGTAAGGCCCCGTAAATTTTCGGCAAGTAATTTAAGGTTTTGTGGTGCATATGTAGGCTAATGTATTGTATTTTCGGACTTTTTGGGTTGAACAGTGTGTTGGGGAGTTGAATCACTTTGACCTCACGTCGCCCAGCTCCTAGCACGCCAGACCGTGCTATATCTCTCGTGAAGCCTGGTCTGTAGCACGCTAGACCGTGCTTTATCCCTCGCAAAGCCTAGTCTATAGATCATTGTAGAGCTCGCGAAGCCTGGTCTGTAGCCCGCTGCAGAGCTTGCCTAGCCTGGTCTATATCGCGATCCGTTATTCGAAGGGTCCATTCTTTTATTTTAATAACCCGGCCTTATTTTGATTAAAAGCCCTTGGGGCTCATTTTGAAGGCAAAAATCAGACATTTTAGAGAGATGGGGGAGTGTTCTTGAGAGAGAGAGAGAGAGAGAGAGAGAGAGAGAGAGAGAGAGAGAGAGAGAGAGAGAGAGAGAGAGAGAGAGAGAGAGAGAGAGAGAGAGAGAGAAGGAATTCCCAAGTGCTTTGTTCATCAAGATCTTGTTCAAGCTTTAAAATTCAACAAGAAATGTCAAAAGATTTTCCCCCAAGAGGTAAGGTTCTAACCCTAGCCTTCAATTTCGAGTTTGGGTAGAAGATGGGTAATTGGGAGTATGATTCTTGGGTATGAGAGTTGTTATTTATGGATGCATGTAGCTATGAGGATGGTAGGGAGGCAATTGAACTAGTATGAGTAAACTCTTGGTATTGAATCGATTGTGGAGTAAAGAAAATCTTATGGAAGAACCTTGTAATCAAATTCGCACACCTAGTGTTTGATAAAATTCTCAAATGAGCTGAAACTATGAATATCTTCCTAATTTGTGTTCAATTTTGTTATGTCTCAAAATAGATTGAAGTTGCTAGGATTTCCAGAATATTGTAGTAATTTAAAGAAAGATCAAAGAGAAGTATGTTGGCTAAACTACTCTCTTAGAATCGAATTCCATAATGTTCCTGTAAGTTTCAAGTATGGTTGGCTCAAGTTTCTAATTCCCATGTTTCGAGTTGTTCCTAATAAATTCGATTATCCTGAGTAAGCAAAGTGTCGAAAGATGTATGAATTCAAAATGTGTTCCAATTACTCCTATCACATTATGTTATCCTTCCGAAATGTGTCCAAGAATGATATGTGTATTAAAATGTTATGGCTTTGAGTTGTGTTTCAAATGAAAGTTATGATGCCAAATTATGGGAGAAAAACTCGATGTGCTTAAGACTCTTAATTGCCTATATGTGTACCTAAAGTCTTGATTTGAAATGCTTTGCTGTTGATAATCTATAAAGATGCTGGAAAGTGAAAGAAGTGGGTTGAAGATGAAAAGTGTGGCCACCTTGCCGATAATGAAAGATATACTTATGGCTAATAGTGCCAATGAAATGAAATGATGTGATAAAGGTTATGAAATTAGCCTTGGTTTAACTGTTCCAAATGGACCTCGAAAATAGATTTGCTTAAAAGCTTATGTCCTCAAGTCGTACCCCAATGTGGCTGTTTTAACTAATGCTATGCTTTGTAAGTATTTCCTATGTGTTTTAAGCTTTTACATATTCATGAGTTGAAATTGTGTATTTCCCTTTTGGGGAAAAGTATTTCAAGAATAAATTATGTGTCACTCGTTTATGATTTTAACTTGTTCTTCGATTGCTAATCATTTTGCTCCATTCTTTCGAAAGGAAACTATTGTGTTTAAAGCCTTCATTACTAGTGAACTTAAAGTTATAATTTCCGGAATATTCCATATGTTGATGCTTATGATGATGCTCCTTGAAAGTAAAGAAATGAAAGTGTGGAATATGAAATATGGCTATTGTACCATGAAAGAAGAATATATGTATGGCCAAGAGAGCCAATGAAATAATGATGTTGTAAGTGGTTGAAAGCACTAATGAGGCTATATATAGTATGAAAGGTTATGAGGTAAATGCATTGTATTGTTGTTTCCTTTATATGCAAATCAAAAATTATTTTTATTGGGAGAATCATTAGTCACCGAGGAAGGATAGGTTGAAATAACCCAACCCCAAAACTACACGTGCCGGTGTAGGAGTGCATTGTGATTATTCCCCTTATTTGGGATGAAATTGATGTGATGTGAATATTCCCCTTAATTGGGATGAGATGATTCCTAGCAGAGGGTGATGTCAATCCACACGGCATTGTGGTGAGACGTCCTAGCCGATTGGGTCGTGATCGGATGGCATGCCGCACACATGGTGGTGATTGTACTTGAGATTGTGATAGAGATAATGATTGTGCTTGTGGTTGATATCTTCGGATGAGACGGCTTAGCCGATCTGTCCGTAATCCGACTCTGTGCTAAATTCACGATGGTATATCGGTACTAAAGATCTCCCAACCAAAATAATATTATCTTCGTATTTTGGAAATTATTATGTTTTAACTTGGAATTTTGATATCATTGATTATTGATTGTTGTTTCCATGGTTTCCCTTTCTTACATTGGCATTCTATTTTGAAAGAGGACAGTTAGCTTTACATACTAGTACTATTCCACATGTACTAACATCCCTTTTGCCAGGGGCGCTGCATCTTCAATGGATGCAGGTAGTTCATCAGTGGGTAGCTTTGGTCCTCGTTAGCAGTTACTCCCTTTTCAGCAGGTTTTGGTGAGCCCTACTCTATTTCGGGCCTGATGTCATTTGATGTTGTACATTGTATTATGAGGTATAGCCGGGGCCTTGTTGTACTTAGAGGCTCCGTAGACAGGTTGTGGGAGGTGTTTTATGTTGGGAATTGAACTAGAAGTGTTGATATTTGGCAAACATATTTTTTCATTATATCTATAAACTCGCAATATTTTGAAAATCATAAATGAATTGCTTTTGAGAAATGGGAAAAGAATGAGGAACATTTCACTCTCCTCATGTATATCTCTTGATATTGATTTCATATTGTTCATGGGTAAGATGGGATAGAAGGCATCAAGTAGGCTTGCTCGACCGGGTTATCTCAGTTGAGCGTCGGTCGCGCTCCCCAAGATCGAGGCGTGATACATTCAGACATAAAAGAAGCAGGAAAATCAAAATTCCATCTCAATTGGCTTCTAATTGTTCTCGTTGTTATGGTTGATAGCAAAGTTACTAGGGGAGCAGATCTAATAGTCCAAACTAATGCATTCATGCTCAGGAATGATGACAAGGAAAAACAACATCATTTTCATATCCTTTTGGAGGAGAACAATGGTGCATCCCTTCACACTAACTTTGGTTTTTGATTTGCAGGTGACATGAAGATATTGAAAATTAATATGCTCCTTCTTCAGTGTGTGGTATTAGAAATTAAGTTTCTCAAACTACTAAAGGAGATCCAAAGTACTACTGTAACTCTTTACACCCAAGAACCCCCATACCAGACCAACATGTTATTCCTTCTCCACCCTCCATGAAGTATCATCCTATTCAAACACCAACACACATCCCATACCTACACCAGAAAAAACCACTTTACCTACTACACCTCCAATGAAACCAAGACTGAACCAATTTCACACAACCAACCTCATTTCCCAAGTACAACACACCTTCCATGCAGTCTCATAAGCAGTCAACCAAAGGTTCATAAATCCTGCAACTTAATCCTTTCCATCAATCCACATATGACTCTCAGAATCCACAAGAACCTCAGAGCAGACTATAGATGAAAGGATAAAAATGCCCAATTTTACTCTAACCTCTTTGTTTCTTGTGCAGGTACCTTGTCCTATGGCATGTTCAACCACTGGATGTATCCTCAGAGTGTGGTATTAGCATCTCCAATGCTCAATCTACTGAGGGTACACCAATTGTAAAAAGCATGCCATAAACTTCTTGTCAATAAAGAGCATACACACCTCACGTCCCTCAATAAGGAGTCAACCAGGCAAAATTATGCACTACACTACTGCAGACCCCACCTCATCATCTCCTGCAGCAAGTCATCCACAATACACCATCAACCACTGAGTTCACCAACACATTTGCAGTACAACACAGACTTGATTAGCTGCAGATGCCTAGACATGATAGAGAACCATCAGTCGAACCCTTTACTACTAACCTATTTATTTTCTTTTGCAGGTATACATAAGTTTGATGAGTCTTCACCATTGAAGTGTTCTCAGTGTGTGGTATTAGTACTTCAAGTACTCATTCTACTGAGAGCACATCAAAGGTCCAAGATAAATTCCATTCTACTGTTTACATGTATTGGTAAATACCTTATAGGAAACCATTTGGACACATCTAGGGGATCAAACCTAGGTGTCCAAGCCATCTACCCAGGCAAGCACCATACAAAGACAATAGAACCAAGTAATACACGCACATGCTCCCAAGACAAGATTGGCCAGGACATACTTAGGAGTTCAAACCTAACTGACCAACATGTAACTCCTGCTACCAGTTTCCAGACATTGAAGCCTACATACTGCAGTTGTTCCTATATCAGATCACAGATACCATCAGCTCAACCTGGATGCTTCAATGCCTCCTGGATGAAAGTAACAGGCCAAGGCTCAGTCTCTTCTATGATTTACACTATATAGAGAAAGCAAGTTCACTCCTTCATATGGATCCTTCTGATAAATATCTTCAACCTGTCTTTATATGTTGTCAAAGTAAAGTTGAAGATAGTTCAGAGCATTCTCACCTATTTTTTGCCATGCTTCATAGGGAGAATCTTCATATTTTCTGGATGTAGATCTTGTTGTATATGGAAGATTTCTTTTCAACTCACCTGCTTAGTTGATTTGTGTTCACTTGTGCATTTTTGTATAGTTGACCTAGGCTCAATTTACCTTATTTTTGTATACACAACTGCCTATCATTTATGTATAGACAATTCATTTATGTATAGACAATTGGCACCACACCATAGGTCTAACTCCACATAGCTTTCAGGATTTATTTGGTTATCATGTTTGGATAACCAAGTGTGTATCCATAATTTTCTTGGATGTAAGGTTTATGTCCTCCTCATTTATTGTACTTTATTATTCATATATGAAAACTAACCCTGGGCACAATGTCTAATGGCTTTGATTTAAAAAAAAGAATCAAGAAAAGAGTTCGCTCAAGGATTTTGACATAATTTTTTTGGGGGGGGGGGGAGGGGACATCGCTCAACCATGAGACAAGTATTGTTTTCATGTGAAGAAATAACAAGGCCATGTAAAATTATGAGAAGAAAATCCCTATATATGATCATTCTTTTGTGAAAATGGAGTAACAATTCTTAAGAAAACAAAAAAGTTGCTGAAATACAAAGAAGACAACAGCTTCTTTAAGAGGGAAGAGAAACCTCTCTATAGCATTTACTGTGAGAGGCAAAGAGCAAACTTTGTTTTAAATCGATGGTGTAACGATCCGGCATGTCGTTATGAATATTTGAACTTTGTTCCCTTATTTGATGCTTCACGTGTGTGTTTTTTATATTATGTGACTTGTGGGGATGGGTGATTTGATTTTCTTGGGGTTTGGGAGTGAACTAGAAAACTTAGTTTCATATTTGAAGCCATAAATTGGAAGAGTTGACCAAGATTTGAATGTTGTGTAAGCAATCTGGGATTAGTAATTTGATGATTTCAATAGGTTCGTATAATTATTTTAGACTTAGGCGTATATTCGAATTAGATTTGAAGGTTCCAAAAATATTTTGAGCCTATTTGTTGAAAGATGGCAATTTGAAAAATTGGAGAGTTCATAAGTTTGACCGATAGTTTACCTTAATGAAATTGGACGCCGAATGTTGTTCTGGAACTTGGAATAGGTTCTTTTTGTTGTATGAAAAGTTTTATTGTAATCCGGATTGTTTAGGCTTGAATCGGACGCTAGGTCGGAAGCTTGGAAATTTTTGAACTTAATAGAAGTGCAATTTGTGGTTTGATCCTTAATTCGTATATGTGATGATCTCGTATGTGTTTTAAAGCTTTGGATAGGTCCGTGTATATAACGACCCGACTGGTCATTTGCTTTATTGATCCCCGTTACCCTATTTAAGACTTTTCGTATGTGCTTTTACTATTTTATAACTAGCGGGGATGGGTGGATTAGTATTGGAAGGGTTCGGGTTGAATTCGGAAAACTAAGTTCCATAATAGTGGCCAAAGGTAGTCAAGTTTGACTTGAGTCAACAATTTGAGTAAACGACCTCAGAACTAGGATTTGAAGGTTCCAATAGGTCCGTATGATGATTTTGGAGTTGGGTGTATGTTCAGATTGAGATTCAGGTGAACCAGGAGTGTTTTAGCGCTTATTGTTGAAAGTTGGCGCCTTGAAAGTTTTAGAGTTTCTTAAATTTGGTTTGAAGTGGATTTTGGTGTTATCCGTATCCGTTTAGGATTCTGAGACTTGAAATAGGTTTTATGGTGATTTTTTACTTGTGCATGAAATTTGGTATCATTCTGAGTTGTCTAAGTATTATTCGTTGCGTTCGAAGCTAGTTGAAGAAGTTTGAAGTTCAAAGGTTGGTTAATTTGGTTTTGAGGTGCGATTCTTGATTTGATGTTGTTTTATGTTTGAGGCCTCATGCAGGTCTGAATTATGTTAATGAACTTGTTGGTGCATTTGGACGGGGTCCCGAATGGCTCGGGTGTGTTTCGAACCACCCGGAGTTAAGTCAAAAATAGTAGATTTTCTGCTACTGGTCTCCTTCATTTCGAACGCGGAGGGATTCTCGCGTTCCCGATGAAAGATTTGGTCCTGAGGCATTCGTGTGCTTTGTGTTCGCGATCGTGTGGTCGTGTTCGCGAAGGCTTTAGACCAATGGTTTTTGCCTTCCCGATGGACATCCCGCGTTCGCGTAGAAGGAGCTGGGTATGGGGGTCAACAGATCATTGCCCTTCATGTTCGTGAAGGACTGGTCGCGTTTGCGATGCGTTGGCCACGCTATCCTTCACGATTGAGAGGACCTGGTCGTGCTCGCGAAGAAAATTTTTCGGGCAATGGCAGCTTTTGCCTTCCCGATCGGGAGGGGTCTTCAGTGATCGCGAAGAAGGGGGTCACTGGGCAGAAACTTTTTAAAAGTGGGGATTAGGCTCATTTTCTTCATTTCTCACCTTGCTTGGCCGATTTTGGAGCTCTTGGAGAGGAATTTTTAATCTAGCATTTTAAGGTAAGTGATTTTTATCTAATGTCAGTTTAATACTTAGTTTATGAATAGATTTTAATGTGTAAATTGTTAAAATTATGGGATTTTTGTATTGACCCGACCGTTCATTTTGAGCTCTAGCACGTCGTTCGACGGTTTGAGGCCTTGAGTAGCTTCACTTTGGGTATTATGAGTTGCACATATGGTCGGAATTGAACTTCGGGAAGTTCGGAGTTGATTTGGAAAGGAAATTCTAATTTCGGAAGCTTTAAGTTGGAAGAATTGGCTAAAGTTTGACTTTTTGAGTAAACGGCCTAGGAATCGGGATTTGAAGGTTCCAATAGATTCATATGATGATTTCGGACTTGGGCATATGTTCGGGTTGAGTATCGGATCACCCGGGAGTATTTCGACGCTTATCATGGAAGGTTGGCATTTTGATAGCTTAAGAATTTCCTAAGTTTGGTTTGAAGTAGGCTTTGATGTTATCGATGTTCGTTTGGGATTCTGACTTGGAATGGGTTCGTATTGTGATTAATGACTTGTACACAAAGTTTGGCACCTTTCCGGAATGTTTTGGTATGGTTCGGACGCGTTCGTCGAAGTTTGAAAATTTGAAAGCATAAAAAAGGATTTCAATCGTCGATCCATAGTTTTGATGTTGTTTGGCGTGATTTGGGGGCTCGACTAAGTTTTTAATGTGTTTTGGGATGCGTGGGTATGTTTGGTTAAGGTCCCGGGGGCCTCGGGTCAGTTTCAGATTGAAATTGGATCAATAAAATTAAAGTTGAGGAATGCTGGTGTTGGCCAATTGCTGCTGCAATCGCACCTGCGTGTTGAAGGTCGCAAGTGCGAGCCTCAACGTGCGGCGTTAGGGCCGTAGAAGCGACAATTGGACTGAGCTGGGGTGGCCGCAGATGCGAGGCTATTTCTATATCTGTGAGCCCGCAGATGCGAAGGGTGCTCCACATAAGCGGAAAATGAGAGGGGCAGCTCGGTCACAGAAGCGGAGGGATATCCGCACGCGCGGAAGTGCATTAGCGTGTGAGGTACCGCAGAAGTGGTCGCGCAGGAGCGGAAATAGGTCCGCAAAAGAGGATTTTGCCTGGCTTAGAGGGAACTCCACCTGTGATGGATTTTTCCGTAGGTCCAGCTGGTGTTCTGCAGGTGCGAAAAGACGTATGGGCAGATGTGTTCTTTTTAAAGCGGGATTTGGCCCATTTTCTCTCATTTTCACTTGGTTGGGGTGATTTTGGAGAGCTTCAAGGGGAGATTTTCATCAAACAACACAAGGTAAGTGATTACCACCTATTACATGAAATTAGGAATAAATCATATATTTGAGTTCGTGGTGTTATGGGTAAAGTTTATCTTCAAAAATATTCAGAATCCAGGCATGTGGGACCGAGGGTTGGCTTTATCGACTTTTCGAGTGGGGTTGGAAATTGTTTAAATTGATTAGTTATGGGTATTAGAATATATTTTTATTGGGTTGCACACTGTTTGAATAGTTTAGATCGACGGGCTTGGTTCGAGGTGTTAGAGAGGTTTTGGAACTTCGGAGCGAGGGATTGCGGTGGCATGGAATCACTCGTTGATGGGTGTATGATGAGTTTATATAATTATTTGACGGCTTATGAATGACTCTTGGCACGTTCGACGACGAATATATGTTTAAGTGAGGGAGAATATAACAATCCGACCTGTCGTTTTGAGCATTAGCATTCTGCCCGATAGTTTGAGACCATGAGTAGCTTCATATAATGCATGATGATTTGCATGTATAGTTGGCTTTGATTTTTGAGAGGTTCGAGATTGGTTTGGAACAGTAATCCTTGTTATGGAAGCTTTAAGTTGGAAGAGTTGACTAAAGCTTGACTTTTGAGTAAACGACCTAGGTTGGTGATTTGATGGTTCCAATAGGTTCGTATGGTAACTTTGGATTTGGCGTATGTTCGGATTTGGATTTTCCTAGAAGGTTTTGGCTCTATTTGACAAAAGTTGGCAATTTGAAAAATTGGAGAATTCTTAAGTTTGACCAGAGATTGACTTTCGTGTTATCGAACTCTAATTATGGTTTTGAGACATTGGATAGGTTCATTTAGTTAATTGCAACTTGTGTGCGAAATTTGGCTGTACTCCGGAATGTCTAAGTGTGATTCGAACACATTCGGCAAAATTGGAATGTTTGAAAGTTAAGATAAGGATTTTGATCCTCGATTCTTTGTTTTGTTGTTCTTTTGATGTTTGAACCTTGGGACAAGTTTATATCTAGTATATGGACTTGTTGGAATGAATGGCCGGGTTCCCGGGGACGCATGTATGATTCAGGGTGGTTTCAAACTATTTCAGTGAGTTTTGCAACAGCTGATGTGCTGGTGTACAGTAGTGCTTCGCGATCGTGGAGAAGGATTTGGCTGGCTGGGCATTCGTTCTTCATGTTCATGACAGGGAATGCACGGTCACGTAGCGTCATGGGCTAGTACATCGTGTTTGCATCTAGGCAGTCGCGTTTGCATTCACGATGGAGTGGAGGCAGGTGGGGGCTTGGTCTTCATGTTCGTGGGCGAATGTCGCATTCTTTTAGTTTGTGAGGCGGGTGAGCTTCTGAATTGCAAGGGTAATTCCGGAAAGGAGGATTTGGGCAGGTAGCATATTTGTGCTTCTCGAACACGAGATAGTGGCCGCGTTCGTGAAGGGTAGTGCTGAGCAGACCACTTGAGTTTAGAATTTCAGGATTTTGCCCATTCTTTTATATTTTGAGCCCTGGACTCCGCGAGAAGGTGATTTTGAAGAGGAGTTCACTACTAAAGTTGAGGGAAGTAAATTCACTTGGATTTGGTTATATATCTTGATTCCCCATGGGTCGCTACAACTAACACTTGGAATTTTAAAGAGAAATCTAGGGGGTTTGTCTATTTTGGGGATTTGAGGGTCGATTTGGACCTAGTTTTGGAATCTAATTCCATATTTGGACTCGTAGGTTATGGGTAGCTTGGATCTACTCCTTGACTCGGATTTTGACCATATGGGCCTAGGTTGACTTTTATTGGCTTTTAGGGATTTGATTAAAGATTGAAACTTTATTGTTTATAATTGATTCATGTAGCTTTTTTTAATGTTATTGAGTTATATTTGACTAGATTCGAGTCATTTCTAGCTGGATTTGAAAGGAAAGGCGCTTGTTGATTGGTTAAAGCTTATCGGATAGAGGAAATTCGATAGGTTATGACCATCCTTGTAAGAGGAAATTCTCCTCATATGTGATCTATTTGCTATTTGTTGCTTGATTAAGGAGCCATGTATATACGAGGTGGTGAATGTATATGCGTAGCTAGGTTATGACCATATCTGGTAGAGCTTGGCTTATGATTATGCCTTGTTTGGACTATGTGAACTTATGATCCATGTTTCATTGATTCTATGACTACGTGATGACTTGTAATTATGGCTTAGATGCATGCTTGAGATTATGACTTGTTAAATTGGACATAAAGGATTATTTAGCCATGCTGAGCTTTCTTATTAAGTCGTAGTCATGAACTTATCTTGTTTGATTCATGATTGGTGGTTATATGGCTTAACTTATTCATGTTAAATATTATGGAAAGACTTCTTGAACGTTAAAATTGTTTAGTGCGTTGTTGAGATAAATTAAATTATATGATTAGTCATGACCATCTTTTAGGCTTTTGAGCTTTTATCCGTATTTCTATTGTTATGTCTGGTGCTTCTTAATTATATTATTTCATATACATAGGAATGAGTTGAAAAGTTGAATGTTGTGAAAAGTTGAGGAATTTGGAACCTAGGACATTGTGAGAGGATATTGATTATTGATGGTATTATGATTGGAATGGGTTGCACGCCGCGACGATTGGTAAATGATCATTGATTGTAAAATGATCAATGGTTGGATATGGATCCGTCCCTCCGGAGTCAGGTGATTACCCATATTACTTTGGGCCATGTGAGCGTAGGTACTCAGATATAGTGCTTGGCAGGACACATGGCATGTGTTAGACACATGGATTTGCGAAGTGAGGTATTGAGCAATAATCTTGAGCATGCATATTTACATATCTTAGACTCATGTACAAGTTTGGTTTAAATATTGTTGACATGTATCATGTCTTTATGTGAGGTGTTTTTTTTTTGTAATTCTTTTTCTTTCTAGTAATAACCCCTCATTTCTTTTTTACTTTTTTTCCTTATTTTTTTATTTTTTTTCTGTATTTTTTTATTTTCTTAATTTTATTCTTTAAAATAAATCTCTTCGTTCAAAACAAATCTATTATTTCTTCCCCTTATTATTATTATTATTATTATTATTATTATTATTATTATTATTATTATTATTATTATTATTTTCATATTAGTTTTTTCTGTTATTTTTTTCAGTAAAATTCCTCCGTCAAAATTTTTATCACTTTATTCTACAGTAAATTGATGGCTTGGGAAAGATTCTTGGCACGTTCGAGGATGAACGTTTGTTTAAGAGAGGAAGAATGTAACGACTCGATTGGTTATTTTGAACTTTAAGGTTCTGTCCAGTGGTTCAAGGTCTTGAACAACGTCGTATCGTGTATTGTGAGTTGTGTGCGTGGTCGGATTTGAATTTCAGACGTTTCGGAATAAATTTAGATGAGTGGTTCTTACTTTAGAAGCTTAAGTGAAAACGACCCCAAAACAGTGTTTTGTCGGCTCCGATAGGTTCGTATCGTGATTTTGGATTTGGGCGGATGCCCGGAATCGAATTCGGGAGTCCGTAGGTTGAATTGTGATGTTTTGCCGAAAGTTGGCAAATTTTAAGGCTTTGAATTTTTATAAGTTTGACTGTAGGTTGACTTCCTAGCTATCATGTTTGGTTTTCTTTTTCGGGACTTGGAATAAGTCCGCTTTGTCATTTGGAACTTGTCCACAAAGTTTGGCGTCATTCTGAGTTGATTTGATAGGAATCGGACACGTGGTTGTGTTTTTTGGAGATTGTGTATTTCATGTTGAATCCTTGTGTTTTGAGGTTCGATTCGTGGTTTCGAATGTTATTTTGATGATTTGATCGCACGAGCGAGTTTGTGTTAGGTTATTAGACTTGTGTTGATGTTTGGTTTAGAGCCCCGAGGGCTCGGGTGAGTTCAGGTCTAACAATTGCGAGACATGTGTCGCAATTGCGATATTAGTTGATTTCTGTCATGGTCGCATTTGCGAACAAAAAGTTCACATTTGTGAAGGTGGGGTTGGGCAAGCTGTCTCGCATTTGCGATCAGTCATGTCGCATTTGCGAGGTGCCAATTACGAACTTAAAGTCGCATTTGTGACTGTAGCAGGGGTGTGAAGGACTTCGCATTTGCGGTGTTCGTATTTGCGGATCCCAAGTCGCAATTGCGATACCTGCGACTGTGCATAAGAGCTGAGGGACAGGATTTTGGTCTCATTTTCATATTTTGGAACCCTAAACTCGGTAGGAGGCAATTTTGAAGAGGAATTTTCATCTACACTTTGGGTAAGTAATTCTAATCTATTTCTAATCATATTCCATCATTTTATCTTAGATTGTAACATCAAAATCATGTGATTCAAAGTGAAAATTCTGAAACTTTGCCAAGTTCTTAAAAAATGAGAATTTGAGCTTTGAGAGTCGATTTGGACTCGGATTTTGAAACTAATCACACATATGAACTCGTGGGGACATGGGTAGACGGAATCTACCATTGGACCTGATTTTTGATTGGGCAAGTCTCGGGTTGACTTTTGTTGACTTTTGAGCAATTGTATAAAGATCGTAGCTTTAATTATTGGAATTGATTTCTCTTGCGTTATTTGATGTTATTAAGTTAATTTTTGTTAGGTTTTTGCCGAGCAGAGGTGAATTGTAAAGGAAAAGCTATTTTGAGAATTGATTGAGGGCTTTTGAGGTAAGTATTTTACCTAATGTTGTGTGGGAAAAACTACCACGTAGGGATTGGTTTGTTGTACTAATTGAATTATGTGAAAGACGTGTACAAGAGGTGATGAGTGTGTACATGACTTATATGTAGAAATTTGACCAGCCTAGACTCTTAGGTTATTATGTTCATTAAAAATGAAGTTGTCTTATTATGTTAAGTCCTCTATTAGCTAGATTCACCCTTACGTGTCTTATTTGAAGTTGATTGATTCATGTCCTACCTTTATTGCCAAATAAACTCTTATGTGCTTTAATTAAAGTTGTTGCCTCATTTATCGCCTTGCTATCTCTTCCGTAATTGCTTAACCTTAATTGAAGTTACTGCTATCTCCTCCGTAATTGCTTAACTTAATTGAAGTTATTGTTATCCCCTCCAATGTTGACTTATCCTTATTTGGAAACATCGCTACATGTTATCCCTTTAATTTGTTGAGTTACTCTTATTGGATATCGTTGTTACATTTTATCTCTCCCGTTGTTGAGTTATTCTTGTTTGAAACCATTAATTACTTGTTATGTCTTCCACTGTGAACTCGTCCTTCCATTTCTTTTGTGTTTTGTAATTCTTGTGTCGATTTACTTGTCGTACTCTCGTGTTATTATTGTTGTTATTGTTGTACTTATTGTTGTGGGACCGAGGGCTATATTTGGTTGTGATATTGGAAATTGTTTTGAGGAAATGTTGTGGTATATGGGCACATGTGGTGCAAGTCATTATATTGTGTTATTATGTTTTGGCACACGTGGTATTGTTGAGAGGATTGCCGGGATGTTCACACGTGAGTTGTCCGTGCTATTATTTTTATTGATATTTGCACATGCGACGTGACAAGGCGACATATATATATATATATATATATATATATATATATATATATATGTGTGTGTGTGTGTGTGTGTGTGTGTGTGTATGTGTGTGTGTGTGTGTGAGAGTGAGAGAGAGAGAGAGAGAGAGAGAGAGAGAGTTTGCGCATGTGGCGAGACAAGGTGAGAATATTATTATGCGCATGCGGCGAGAAAAGGAGGGCATTTACTTTATTATTGCGCACATGGCGAGACAAGGTGGGCTATGTCAGGGATGATTGTGATGACTTGTGATGGCCTGGGGGCATTGGTATTGATGTTAATTGTGTAGTGGTATGCCTACCCTGTATGAGTTATGCATTTTACGTTTGTTGTGTTATTTCCTATGTACCATTCGTTGTCTTTGCTCGTACTTGTTGACTTGAGGTGTGATAGAATACTTGCACAAGCATACACGTAATTAATCACTCAAATCTGTTTCAGAAGATGAATCCTGACATTTATTGGCCATTTACATGTATTCTCATTTACTTGCCTTCCGTGTGAGAGTTGTACTATTGGCACGTGAGTCGTTTGTGCGGTCATGATTCATTGTTATTGTTGGCACGTGAGTTGTCCGTGCAGTACGTGAGTCGTCCGTGCGATTGTGAGTTGTAGTGTGGGCACAAGATGCCAAGTGAATACGGTTCGTGAATTGGGACCCGTGAATTGGGACTATGAGGTGTGGTACCTCGGGGGAATCCTTGAATAGTTCTTGTGTGAAAATGGTGGTTCTTATTGAGTTGTTACATGTTTCTCCTTACTTGGTCTCACCAAACTTAACTACTTTCAGCTTGCTCTACAGTGTCATTACCTGTTGTTCCTTGTCGTTAACTGTTGCTTCTAGTTTCTCCATTGCAAGTGTTGTTGTCATTTTACCATGCTTAGATTTATTTTTATATTGTCCCCTGTTAGTTTCACATTTATACTTATACAGGTTATTATGTCTAGTAGGTGTCTTGACTGTTCCTCATCACTACTCCACCGAGGTTAGTCTTGATACTTACTGGGTACCGTTGTGGTGTACTCATGCTATGCTTTCTGCACATTTTTGTGCAGATCTGGGTACTTCGGGGTTTGGTGATCATTGGATAGCTGATCAGACATAACTGCGGAGACTCAAGGTATACCTGCTTGACGTTCGCAGGCCTCGGGGTCGCCTTCTGAAGTTTATTTAGTACAAATTATTTCTATTCTGGAACAGTTGTATTTAAAAATTCACTAGTGAACTCAATAGAGCTAATGACTTGTACTACCGATTTTGGAATATTATATCATGTTGGGGAATGTTGGCTTTATTTAGAAATATATGTCTACTTAATAGTTTTGTTGGTTAATTTCTGTCATTTAATTTCGTAAATGTTAGACTTACCTAGCCGTAGAGACTAGGTGCCATCACGACATCCTACGAAGGGAAATTGGGGTCGTGACAAATATTAACAATACCATGATTCAACGGTACCGTGATATACTAATATGTAGTGTACCAAGAATATTGGGTATATTATTTAATATGCTCAAATAAAGTATACCATGATTTAATACTAATCATGGTATAACAATGTATAGTATATCAAAGAATTTTGAGAGTACCATAATTCAACACTAATTGTTGTATAGGGTGAAATATGATATGACATGTGGTCATCTAAAGGAAAGACACGTGGAACCCTAGACAGGGATGGCTGAAGACTGAATGCAGCCATTCCGCTTGTCACCGGAAGGGATAACGTTCATAAAGGTGTATTAAATGCTCTGCGTCCGGTAGCATTTAATAAGGAATATTCTGCAGCATTAAGAGCAATGACCGTTACAAAGAATTTGGCATTTATATTCACTGTTGCATCTTCATCAATGACCCTCATAATTGACTTTAAAGGACGACACGATCCTAGGACCTCCTTCCCTAGATGCAGCTATAAATAGTGAGCCCAGCTATCACTGTTGAGGACACGAAATTGTCTGGCAAAACTTACACTACATTCTATACAAATCTTAATATAACCTTACTTTCTTGCGTTTTGATCTCATCATTGTTGTGTACGAAAACCTTGTTCCCGGAACTGCCATCTCTGCTGTTTCATCTACATTTTAAGGCTAAGTATTGTACATTTCTTCAATTATTGCAATATTTCAGGATCAAATTAGTTCACTTGTCTAGAAACCACGTATAAATTCAACTGTACCGTTTTACGGGTAAACAGTTTGGTGCCCACCGTGGGGCCTTGATAGACGTGCAATTAAATTGATCCTTGTCTTTTTTACTAACGTGATTTGATTTTTTTTGTCTTAGAAAAAATCATAAAAAATGGTAGATAACATTGTTAACAACACGCACAACCCTGAAATTCGAGGGGATGAGCATCATTTTGAGGATTTAATCAGTGACACCCGCAATGAGGTGAATGATGCCACGTCGGTGCATGACAGGCAGTACCCTCGATAGGTTCGGCAGACAACTCCCGATGATGCTGATGAGGAGCATGTCATGGATGCGGTGAGGGTCCTGCAAGAGCAACAGGCGATCATTTTAGGCCATCTCACGCGACAGGATAAGGTTATGATGGAGTTGAAGCAGGCGCTATTGCGGGCTTCGAATAATGCAAACAGACGAGATCCAATTCCTGCCGGTGTTCCCGCAAACCAAACAACGCAAAGGGTCGACAATAACACTCCCAGGGGTGAAGTCAGCTCCGACGGGGCTGGGGGAGCAGATCTGGTCTCAACAACGAGAAGTAAACGCCCGCATGGATAAAATCCCGGGCGCGCCACCAGTATTGAAAGGCCCGGACTCGAAGAAGTATACTCAATTACCGTACAAGCCTTAATCACGCCTTCGGGGGAAACCTTCAGGCAAACCATCAGAACGATCCATTTAACTAACAATGAAGTAGAGTACGAAGCTTTGATTACATGGCTCGAATTAGCCCGAAGACTTGATTCCGAGGTTATCAAAATCAAATGTGACTCGCAGCTGGTGGTAAATCAGGTCTACGAGATCTTTGATACCAAAGAAGAACGTATGCAACAGTACGTGGTAAAGGTCCAGGATCTTTTGGCACGATTCCGAGAATGGTCATTTACTCATATCCCGAGGGAGGATAACGCAGAAGCGGATGCATTAGAAAACTTGGGATCATCGACGAAAATAAAGGGATCGGAGTCCGGGACGGTAGTGCAACTGATGAACTCAGTCCTGGATACAGATGGTTACTATAAGGTATATTCGACTAGTCTGGTTTGGGACTGGAGGAATGAAATAATCAACTATCCCGAGCACGGGAAGTTTCCCGAAGAACCCAAAGTATCACAAGTGTTACGCGCCAAAGCTGCACGTTATAGCTTCAGAAGAATTTATGCCCGAAATCAAAATGCCTTCAAGGAAAAATTCACCCGAAGACATACACGAAAGGACGCAAAAAGTAAACTTGCGCAAATACTTATAGAAACCCTCACGTAAAAGGGATAATGCTCGGGGCCAAAGTGCTTTGAGAAAAATGCATCCGAGACTACACATAGTAAATCGCGAACAGAAAAACGTGCGCAGAATTCTTAAACAAATGCAAAGGTTAAAGACTTGCATGGATATTCAAAAGAAAGTAAGACTCAAACAATACTTGAGAAAAAATATGTCTTTATTTATAAGAATGTGCCAAAACGGTAAAAGTACAAAATGGGAAAAAGAGAAGAAAAGCTAAACTATAGTGTCTCCGGAACCAGGAGGAAAAGAAGTGTCCGCATCCCCGGGAGAAGTAGGTGGGTCCACCGATGGCTCAACATTTTCATTAGTTTGGCCTTCGGCATCGTCATCTTCTGATTCTTCTTCAGTTCCCGAAAACTCAGAATCGGAACCAAAAGAACCAGGAGCATCAGACTGCGCCGGGAGTCCATTTTTAGCAGCCAACTCAAGCTTTCGGGCTTTAGCAATTTCGTCATCAAAGTCAATGACACCAGCTTTGACCACTTCCAAGGTTTTTCTCCTCATGATGTACATGGCATAAGTTTTTTCAATAACGAGGGAAGCCTCTCGGCGCTTGAGTTCTTCTTTAAGTTGGGTTACCTTGGCAGAAAGGTTTTCCCGGACGGACCTAGCAAATTTGAGGCTGGCATCAAGGTCGCGGACAGTTGCACTAAAGAGCCTATTATGCTCGATAGTTTTCCTGTACTTCTCTTCTAGCTGGGCATATTTTGTCCCTACAGCAGCAAGCTCTTCAATTTTGGAGTTCAAGGCTGCCTCTAAGTTAATCACTCTTTCAGTGAAGGCAGCCTCGCGCTCGGTTGCAGCAAGAATGGTGTCCTGGACTTCAGCCCATTTGGCCTTGGCTTCATCAAATCTAACCCTCATCGGACCAATTTCTTGGCTAAGGGTTACCACGTCTTGCTCGCTTTGCTGCAAACGAGCCTCCAAAACAACAACCTCAGTAGCTTTGTTTTCCAGTTCCGAGAGGCGGAGAACAGTTCGGTCCCGTTCCACCAAAAGCTGATTCCGTTCAGAAGTAAGTTCCTCCTTCTCGTGAATCAACCTCTGAAGGCCCTTAGAAGCAAGAAAGTTGGCCTACAAAACAAGAAGAAGTAAAACTTAGAATACATTCATACAAAAGTAGAAGAAATAATAAAGTAAGAAAGGAACGTACCGCTACGGCATTGTGCATGGCGTTGTTCAACAAACACTCTCCTGAGAGTGCATGTATCTTTTCCCAGTATTTCTTTGAAGCCAAAGGCTTCAGGTAATTAGCAAGCTCCACCGGCCGGGATAGCAAGTTGCATCTTGTAGAGACCGAAAGAGTAACGTTCCTCCTCCTTTATGGAACTTCAAAAGGGGCAGCATAATTTTGCCCCAAATTCCCATGAACTGGGGATTGTGGAAGAGGAACACCCTCTTCATGGTCAGGTACGACCGGTGGAGGTGATGTAGCAACTGCTGGTGGAAGAGTGGATGAAGATAGAAGTGATGTACCAGTTACTGGTATTGGTGAAGATGGAGATGAAACTGATGGAGTTGAAGAGTGAGAAGCAGCTGCATCAAATGCAGTGCTGGTTATTGGATGCTCGCCAATAAAAGATGGCAAGGACTGGTACTCAGCCCCGCAGTACCGGGCACAATAATTGGGGCCCAAAAACGGGAGTTGACATTATCTACCAAATCAAACTCTCCCCAAAGTGTCGAGGCATCGTCCTCGGTTGGTTTAACTCTCTCAACAGGTCGAGCATCTTGTTGAGATGATGATAATCGTTGTCTTCTATGTAGAGAAGCTCCCCCATCACTAGCTTCATCATCATCATCAATCATCACGGTGTCTATGACCGGCCCGGAAGGAGGACCAGTCACCATCGCCACCGGAGATGACTCGGGGGCATCGATCTTTGCCCTCTTATTCTTTTCTCCGGTCGCGGAGGAACGTATTCTCTTCGATTGCTTATCCTCCGGCCAGGGACTCCGTAAAGAAGTGTTTGTGCCCGAAACAAGCTCAGAGATACCTGTTCGAGTAAGTGCCTCCTGAAGCAGCCTCGCTGCATCAGCAGGATCAGCCAAGACGTCCTCCTCGGGGACAACAACAGAGCCCGCAGGTAGACCTAATTTCGTGAACAAGTCAGAAGGGTTCAACCAAGTTTTCCATATACAAAAAATAAATGGAAGCAAGGTAAGTTACAATTACCATAATATTTGGCCTTCCACCCGTATTTAAGGGCCAGTTCTTTCCACAAACGAGTTTCGGGCGTCATGACGTCTAAGATCTTTTGAACATACCGGTCCAAGCCTTCCATCACAAGTGGGATCCATCGAGTTGCTGAAACAAACGAAGAATGGAGGATCAATACGTCTATAGAAAAATACTTAGTAAAAGGAAATACTAAACAAAGAGCTTACGAGTGCGGTTCCAAGCGGCCGAAAAGGATGAAGCCGTTGCCAGAATAATTTCGTTGGTGGCGACTGCAATGAACCATTCCATCCACCCACGGTCGTTGTCATCATCCATGCTAGACAGCAAAGCATGGTGGCCACGCTTGCAGAGGTTTATCATTCCCCCGCGGAAGATTTTGGGATAATAGAGATTCATCATATGAGCTAAGGTTAGCTCCTCTCCAGTCTCCTAGCATAAGCGTCGAAGGCAGGTGACCGTCCTCCATACTGAAGGACTTACATGTGCCAAACACACCTGGTAGCGAAGGCAAAACTCCGCAATCACGGAATCAAGCTCTCCACTTAAAGAAAACGCACCCAAAGTAAATGAATACGTGTAAAAGTATGTAAAACCTTCCTTGGGAAGGGTCACTCGCTCCAATAGATCAGGAGCAGTGATATCCAACTCATGGCAGCGACAGTCATCCTTCACAGTAGGAATACTGGAAGGACGAATGGAAGAAGGGTACCTACTAACAGCCCATGTACGAGGGTTAGCAGTAGGGAATTTCTCTTCTAAGTCCTTTGTGGTAATGAGTCTCCATGGGATGATGAAACCCACCGTTGGAGGAGCAGAGTCCTCGACTTTGTTCTTGTTCTTTGAAGAACCGACACGCTTGGAGGAAGAAGCCATTGAATACGAAGAAGGAAAATGTTTTTGTTTGAAGAGAATTAGAGAAAGGATGGAGAACAAAGATTCAAATCAGAAGTTCGATAAATTATGAAGTGCAAAGGAAAAAAATGATGCATATAAGTGAAAATTTGGCGGCTAAATTCATGACCATGATTACCTTGATAATCGGTAAAAGTTGTGCTGAGTCGTGGGATGACGCATGTTCAGGGCATTAAATGCGGAGAGACGTGCGTCTAATCAACCGTCAGAAGCCTTCAGAGGGAGTTATAGTAATTCCCGCCAAAAGAGTATTTCTACCAACTTCCCGATAATACAAAGTTATGTCATCAGAAAGTAGGGGGACTATCTGTATAGGGTGAAATATGATATGACACGTGATCATATAAAGTAAAGACACGTGGAACCCTAGACGGGGATGGCTGAAGACCGAACGCATCCATTCCGCTTGTCACTGGAAGGGATAACGTTCATAAAGGTGTATTAAATGCTCTGCGCCCGGTAGCATTTAATAAGAAATATTCTGCAGCATTAAGAGCAATGACCCGTTACAGAGAATTTGACATTTATATTCACCGTTACATCTTCATCAATGACCCCATAATTGACTTTAAAGGAGGGCACGATCCTAGAACCTTCTTCCCTGGACGCAGCTATAAACAGTGAGCCCAATTATCATTGTTGAGGACACGAAATTGTCTGGCAAAACTTATACTACATTATATACAAAGCTTAATATAACCTTACTTTCTTGTTTTTTGATCTCATCATTGCTGTGTCCGGGAACCTTGTTCCCGGAACTGCCATCTCTGCTGTTTCATCTACATTTTAAGGCTAAGTATTATACATTTCTTCAATTATTGATTTCAGGATCAAATTAGTTCACTTGTCTAGAAACGACATATAAATTTAACTGTACCGTTTTACAGGTAAACAATCATAGTATATCCATGTATAATATACCGAGAATATTGAATATACCATTTAACATACTCAAATAAGGTATACCAAGAATATTGGATATACCAGTTAACATGCTCAAACAAGGTATATCATTATTAATACTAATCATGGTATACCAATGTGTAGTGTACCAGAATATTATGAATACTATGATTCAGTGTAATCATGGTGTATCAATACATAATATACCAAAAATATTGGGTTGCGGTGCTTGGAAGTTTGCAAAGGGTTGAGCGAAAGGGAGGACTGGGCGGGGCTACTTTGGGGCCAGTTCTTGGAAATTAGTAAACAAGGGGCATGTCGGGTCAATATTATGCTTCGAAGGAGTTTTTGTCCTTTTCCCTAGACAATTATCATGAATTTTGTATTTTCATGTGCCAAGAAAAAAAACTAAAAACCCAAACTGAAAAACCAAAAATAATTAATTTAGTTTTGATTTTGATGATATGAACACTGTTAACCATAATTAAGTAAATGTTTACACAAATTATATTTTTTCTTTGTTGATCTGATGTTAACATTGAGTACAATTAAGTTTATGGTTAAAGTAATTAAGTCTTTGAAGTAGAGTGCGAACAACTCGCAAAGATAGCGCGTCCTACGAGATCAGAAAGTCAAAAGCAATTATCTAAACTTGGTGTCAGAGATCAAAAACATTATCATCACTACCTCAGACTTCCCTGTGCGGCTGTCCCCGTCTCTCCCGGAGAAAATGGAGCATACTCTGGCGCTTGTAGCACTTACTATGTTTCTCTTGTCTTATGCCACCGATTCCGCCGGTGATTTCACCGCCGTTTCAAAACTCCGGCGAAACTCTCAAGTGACAGGAGGTCTATGCGCTCACCTCATAGAACCTGCTGGTTTCCCTTGCATTGAACACTCGGTACACTATCCTCTCCATCCATATGTATATATAACATGCGGATCATTTTCTGCTTTTACTTCTGTGCAATTTCTTTTTCTCATAAATCTCATAAGTTACTGCTCCTCTCATCCCAATTTATGTGACACTATTTGATTAATCACGGAGTTTAAGAAAGATTTTTTTTTTTGAAATTTGTGTTACATAACAAGTCATTTATGTGGTTATAAATCAGGATAAAATGGGAGTTTAAAGTAAAATAAAAATGTTACATTCTTTTCCAGACAAACTAAAAGGAAAAGTGTGCCATGTAAAATGAGACGGGGGATGACTTAACTAACATAGCTAGTATAATTAATTATCTTAACATTGAACTCGTAAATGTGCCCGAACTGATGGATTTGGTTGAACTGATTCATATAGTCGACCTCTAACTAGTTTGCAATTGAGCTGTTCCTAATCGATATGTGATCTTTTCTATCTTGGAACTATGAAAATATGGAATTTTCTATTTCCTAGAGTCTAACTCAAATTTTCTATCTTGGAACTATGAAAAATATGAATTACTTGAACTCGAGATGTATGTTGATATAGACATAGTGTTCTTTGGAATGTTATCTTTATTTGTTTTCTATTTCCTGTTGTATTCAATCATAAGAGGCCTTGTGTGATACTTCTAGTTGCTGATTCAGCTGAAAAATATTCTTTTATAATGAATCCCGCGTAGACGGAGACTAAGGATGGTTACCTCCTTGGACTTCAACGTGTGTCGTCTCGCTCAACAATTGTCAGAGGTGAAATGGGTCCTCCAGTCCTGCTCATCCATGGACTCTTTATGGTAATGTTGCTGCCAATCTCAAATTTCATTTTGCTACCTTCTGAATACTAGGACTTTATTGCATTTTGGTACACCTGTTTGGAGCAGAATTAAATTCCTAATATATTTGCCAACTTACCAGAAGAAACACACTTGCGCTGCGCTCACAGAGAAAAAGAAAAAGGAGAATTGAGAACTTAGGCACAAGCAAAGGAGAAAAAGAACAAGGAAACATCTTATTTTATATTTTTTTTAGAAAACATTCTTTTGGCCCATCCTGGCTTGTTTGATTTTCAGCACAGTGCTATGTTGTAGGATCTATGCACTGAATCTTATAATGGTTAGACCACTCTAAACACTGGCATTTCTTCAAATCAATTGAACACCGGGCTGCCTTTTTTTTAATTGAAATTTCTTCTTTGTTAGCAGTAGACTACATCTGATATCGGGTCTTACTGGTTAAATGGGCTTCAGTTATCACATTCTGGGATGAATTCTTAATTCTAAAGAAGAATGAAGCTTGAAGTTCAAACAGATACCAAGAAGTAAATTTCTTCTTTTCCGATAAAAGAGATATTGTGTCTTTGTGAAGGAGATTGTATAAGAATGTTTTGGAGAGAGCATCTTGTGTAAGAATGCCTTCGGAGAAAGCATCTTATATTAGGTCAGATAAAAAATTTCTGCTGAAGCATCTTAGGTAACAATTAATCTCTCCATTTTCATAGAAATTGAGAAACAAAGCAAATGATGTGTCAGTAGAATTGTACTATGAAACTCAAATGTAGTTCAATCTTATTAGGTATAATTGTATAATTGCTTAGTATTTTATCTGCTCTATAACCGTACTTCCTAAGAAATGCAACTCGAAGTTAATGTATTCGGATCTTAATGTTAAGAGTGTCCCACATGGGTTGAGGGAGTGGGTTGTTGTCTTCTTATATGGTCTTAGATGATCCTCACCTCTGGAGCTAGCTTTGGGGGCTGAGTGTAAGGACGGACATTGAGCTTGAGTTAAGATTCTATATTCACGGTTGGGGGTATGGCTCATTCAGGTTCATTTTCTTTTGCATCTATCCTGGATTTTAATGATCAACAGTAAGATTCTGCAGATGTTGAGTAATGACCAATCAGGGTATTTGCAGATTTAACATTTTGGAGTCTCAATGAATTGAACAGTTATGTAGTAAAAACAAATAACAATACCCTGTTCAGTGACTTTATAAGAAAAACAATATCCTTTTTAGTGGCATTCGGGGTATAACAAAAGTAAACAAGTTATCCTCTGTTTCTTCTGTTATAGTGGAAACAGGGTGTGACAACAGACATGCCATGGGCACATTTCCTCAGTATAAACAGTGTGAAACATATTTACTTACTACTGACAAAGTCTATTTTGGGCCAATTTCCAGTACAAGCGCGAACTTTGACTAACCTCCATCTTATTGGAATTTCAGCCTTAACAGTTCAGATCATTTCATTTTCAGCTAGAACTGCTTCCACTGATAGTTCCTCTGACAATAAGTCACTTATATAGATGCTCTACCTAGATCATCTTAAATCTTCTGCAGAAAAAGGTGGTGTCTGAAATACTCTAACTGCATCTGGACACATGCTCAGTAACTGCTGTTAACCATTTCCTAATTCATCAAAGGTAGCAAGCCCCTGTTTACAAGTCAGTCGAAAAGTAAAAGTTAAGTTGGAGTTCTTTAAGGTAGCAAGCCCCTGTTTACAAGTTGTTTGAAAAGTAAAACTAAAATTTAGATTTCCTTGCTCGAAGCACACGAATATCCTGCAAGAGAGTACAGAGCGCTACTTACATTTCTGGTAGAGTTTACTACTGATGCCGAATCTTGATTTATGGAGGCAGGTGATGCATGGTTCATGAACTCTGCTAGTGAGTCATTGGGCTTTATCCTCGCCGAACAAGGTTTTGATGTCTGGGTTGGAAATGTGCGTGGTACACGCTGGAGTCATGGACATGTATCTTTATCAGTGAAAAATAAGGTAACATTCTATCTTGTGTTTGTCAAATGTATATGATTATTTCTCTGGTTTTGCATATGTTTTGTCTTTCATGAGGTAGTCTAGCAGCTGTCAAAGGCGAATACAAGATTTATACTTGATGGGTTCGAACTTTATTCTTTAGCACTTAACCAATTAACTTTTAAAATTGTAAGTTCAGAATTTGATATTTTTTAAAATTTTAGTGATTATAGATGGGTACACACACACACACACACACACACACATATATATATATATATATATATTATGTGTGTGTGTGTGTGTGTAATGTACGCATACATACTCCGTGTCAAAAATGCTGTTGAGTTGAACCCATTCATTTTACATTGCATCCTCCATTGGAAGCTGTGAACTCTTGCTCTGAGCATTGGATTTGCTTTGCATGCCACGGTCAAGCCTTTGTTTCGTGCTTACTAAAGTGTAGGCTATCTTTGACATGAGAAATAAAAGGCTGAGTCATGGAAAGTCTACTGTAGACCATGGTGGTTTTCTTTTGCTTATTAAAAAAAAAAAGGAAGAAGAAGAAGAAGAAGAAGAAAGCACATAGTGACTTTACGGATCAAATGATATGCAGAACAGCTTCATAGGAGGAATTTAACTGTGTGATGCTGAGATGCTCAACTGGAACAAAGTTGAAAGTAATTTTAAATCTGTCGTATGTAGGAACGTGGTACATGATCTGGTGGTTGGCTTCTGTGTCACAAAGAATTTAGAGCTCAATTCTTTCAATACATTTATCATGATCATCATCTTTTCCACAAAAAAAGAAAAAGAAGCAAAGGAAAAACGAAGACAGATAATGATTAACCGACAACTGTATTAAGTAAATTCACCTTCCAACAAAAACACCTTTGCAGCAAGTAAATACAAGATTACAAAAGAATTCAGTTATTTGAAGACTTTAGAGTATCATGAATCAGTTCGGGAATGTTTTTTATTTTGCTTGCAGCCAGAATTAATTCATATAGAGAAAACAGATTTCAAGAAACAATTAAACAAATATCCTATCAATACCCCTTAGGTTGTCCGTGAAGAAAATATATTCTTTCCATGATACCATCATCGAGCCCTCTCCATAGTTTCTTTTCTTTTCTGTGTAATTTTGGTTTGAAGTATATGTGGTGAAAAATAGTGGTAATTCCAGTATCAATGCTGGGTACAACATTGATGACAATGGAGGTGGGGTGAGAGATGACCATTCATGATTACACCTAAGACTTTTTGGTTGCATGAAGGGTGGGGGGCGGGGGGAGTAAAAGCTAGAGAAATGCTGATAATGAAGGACCAGGAAAGCCTCATGGCCAGGGTTCTCCAAGAATGCATAGAAGAGAAACCAGTAGGTCTTTTTATGATTTTTTGTGTGCACAACGACGTAATCTTTTAGAGACATATTCAATGGGCTGAAGGAACAATTCAAGGGTATACGTTCACAAAGGATGAGGTGTGTGCGTGTGTGTTTATTAAGAAAACAAGAATGAATTTGAAGTGGATTGTAAGATGAAAGGGGCAAGGTTAATATGTTATTTTTTTCCTCAAAAAGATCAAGGGTCAAGTGTTTGAATCCCCATTCAGTGGTTCAATCCCAAAAATGGAAAACAATCTGAGCCATGCCCCAGTTGATTGTTTAGTACCCTACTTTCACTTAATATAGTGTTTTCATTAGATTTGAAATGACATGATTTGGTTTGCTTGCAAATGAATGTACTCCTTTCATCCCGCAATTCACGAGACACTTTATCTCAATGTTGTCTCAGAACATTGACAAATTTACTAGTAATACTAATTTGCATATTATACACAATTTTTTAAGAATTCAAATTGGCTTGAGATTTCAGTTTGAAAGATGAAACTTTGATGATGTTCTTGTTTCCAAATTAAATCTTCATAGAAAACCTAAGTCATTATTTGGTATACTTTTTCTTCTTTTTTAATCAGTCTAATATAAAAAAAAAAGGGCAGCCCGGTGCACAAAGCATCCCCTGATCACGCAGGGTCCGGGGAAGGACTGCACTCCAAGGGGGTGTGATGCAGTGTTATCAAAGGCGAAAAACGCAAAAAAGTTCTATGGTCTGTTGGGGCTTTAATCGCAAAGTGCAAATAAAGAGTGGGCTTTAACGAAGAAAGGCGCAAACGGAGAAAAACTACAAATATGTATGTGTAGTCCAAGACTAATATCTATAAGCATGAATACCAAATATATGGACCAAGAAATTGAATAAAATTTACGATAAAGTGAAATAACAATTGTTTAGTGTCGCCTCTTCATGATTACGCTTATCGGCAAGGAAAAGTATGCCTTAGAGCATTGGTGACAACACTGAAGCGCCCGCTAAGCGAGGCGAAGTGCTCAACATGTTTTGAGCCTCGCTTCAGGGCTTAAGCGCGCCTTTGATAACACTGGTGTGATGTAGGCAGCCTACCAAATGCAAACATCAGTGACTAATTCCACGGCTTAATCAGTCTAATATACTTCTATTAATGGTGTTGAATATGCCAGTGAAACTCTTTTCCACGCTTAGCCAATATTTTTCTCCTATTGGACAGAGGATGTGCTAGTTACTGCCAGAGATTCATGCATTTCCTTGTTCTTATAAAAGTATAATTTCTTCCCCAAAAGCCATCTCAAAAGAATAATTTCTTCCAGAAATCACATATGCAGTTCCTGCCTGTTTCTTTGCAGTTTCTGATGATGTGCTAGTTACTAAATATACACAACTTTTTGTAATGGAAGTGTCTTACTTCCTCGGTTGAATTTGTCTTAGGAATTCTGGGACTGGAGCTGGGAAGAGTTGGCTCTTTATGATCTTGCCGAAATGATTCGATATGTAAATTCAATCACAAAAGCAAAAATTTTGGTTGTTGGACATTCACAGGTTTTATTCTTTCGTAGCATCCATGTTCTTATGTAATTATAAGGTTTTTCTCTCCTTGCCATAGCATCTTATTTATTTTTTTTTTACATTTTTATTTTCAGGGAACAATCATGTCTCTTGCTGCTTTTACTAAGCCAGATATCGTGGAGATGGTCAAAGCTGCAGCACTCCTTTGTCCTATATCATATTTAGATCATATCACCACAAATTTTGTCCTTAGATTGGTCAAAATGCGTCTTGATGAGGTGCTGAAATAGTGTGTTGCCATGTTAGTTTCACTACATATATGACTTCAACAATACTCTGACAAATTTTATGCTATGAATTAGATAATTCTTGGATTGGGCATCCATCAGCTTAATTTCAAAAGGTTCCACTAAATCTTTCACTTCTTTGTCCAGTATTCTCATGATCTTCTATTGCCTTTATTTAAAGTTATGACACATTTTACTATAATGTTTGCAGTAATATGGGGACTCAAATCATGGATATGATGTGTGAAGGGCATATTCACTGTGACATCTGGCTGAGTGCTATTACAGGTTCTTCTTCATTGTCCATCCTCACTTTCTATGCATTTCCTTCTTGCTTATTACAAGTTCTTATTATACTTCTTAAGCTGGAATGTGAAGGATTGGCTGTAGCTTAGTGATGTGAAAAAGAATTTGGTCGGTTCTAGCTTCTTTTGTGATGCAAGATCAAGAAGGCCAAGAATCCAAGAAGTTCAAGAATCCATTCAAGATTAGGATTTCTTATTTCCTAGTAATATGGTTCTTGTTTTAGTAGGATTATCCTATGCTAATTAAAAGTGGTTACTACCCTATGCTAATTAAGATTGGTAAAATAGCAAAGTGAATGGTGACATACTAATTGTTGAACGGCTTCTGATAAAAAGAATTGCTTTTCCTGAGTTGAGGGCAGTATTGTGAGGAGCGTGAAGCGAGGAAAAGCGACAAGCCCCTTTTCGCTTAAAGCGTGAGGCGAGAAGCGAAGCGCTCGCTTTTTTGAAGTGAAGTGGAATTAAATAAAACCAAAATAAATAAATACTAACAACAACAACAATAACATACTAGTATTATCCCACAAGTGGGGTCTGGGAGGGTAGAGTATACACAGTCCTTACTCCTACCTAGGGATACAAAAATACATAAAGGACACTAAGTGATGTATCAAAGCTACTGCTACAAACACGGATAAAGCTCGACTACCTAACCCTTTACCGTTATTCTCAACCTCCACACTTTCCTATCCATGGTCATGTCCTCAGTAAGCTGGAGCAACGCCATATCTCGCCTAATCACCTCTCCCCAATACTTCTTCGGCCTACCTCTACCTCTCCGTTGGCCCTACAATGCCAGCCTCTCATACCTCCTCACCGGTGTATCTGTGCCTCTCCCTTCACATGGCCGAACCATCAAAGTCTCGCCTCCCGCATCTTCTCCTCCACTGGAGCCATGCCCACTTGTCCCGGATAACTTCATTTCTAATTCTATCTAACCTGGTATGCACGCACATCTATCTCAGCATCCTCATTTCATCCACTTTCATCTTCTGTACATGAGAGTTCTTAACTGGCCAACACTTCACCCTATACAACATAGTCGGTCTGACCACCGCTCTATAGAACTTTCCTTTAAGTTTTGGTGGCACATTCTTATCACACAGAACACCGGAAGCGAGTCTTCATTTCATCCATCCTACCCCAATACGGTGTGTGACATCCTCGTCAATCTCCCCATTCCCTTGTATAACTAACCCAAGGTACTTGAAACTTTCTCTCCTAAGGATGATTTGTAAATCAAGCCTCACGTCTTCGTCCTCTTCCTGAAATGCGCCACTGAACTTGCACTCCAAGTATTATGTTTTGGTCCTGCTTAACCTGAAACCTTTAGACTCCAGGGTCTGCCTCCAAACTTCTAACCTCTCGTTGACACCACCACACGTCTCGTCAATCAGTACAATATTATCTGCAAATAGCATGCACCACGGCACCTCCCTTTGAATGTATCGTTTCAGTGCGTCAAGCGCCAGGGCAAATAAGAATGGGCTGAGGGTTGACCCCTGGTGCAACCCCATCACAACTGGGAAGTATTCCGAATCCCCTCCCACTTTCCTCACCGAGTCTTAGCTCCATCGTACATATCTTTAATAGCTCTAATATATGCAACAGGAACTCCTCCAGCCTCCAAACATCTCCACAACACCTCCCTTGGCACTTTATCATAAGCCTTCTCTAAGTCGATGAACACCATATGTAAATCCTTCTTCCTCTCCCTATACTGCTCCATCAACCTCCTAACAAGGTGAATAACTTCTGTAGTCGAACGCCCGAGCATAAATCTAAATTGGTTCTCTGAAATCGACACAATTCTCCGCACCCTCAGCTCCACCACCCTCTCCCATACTTTCATAGTATGACTTAGTAGCTTGATATCCCGATAGTTGTTGCGATTTTGTATATCACCCTTGTTCTTATACAATGGGATCATCGTACTCCATCTCCATTCCTCGAGCATCCTCTCGTCCTAAAAATGACATTGAATAACCTAGTGAGCCACTCTAAGCCCGCCCTACCCACGCGCTTCCAAAACTCAACCGGTATTTCGTCTGGCCCGGTCTCTCTTCCCCTGCTCATCTTACGCGTAGCCCCATCTACCTCCTCAGCCCTTATACGTCTGCAATACCCAAAGTCTTGACGACTCTCGGAGTGTTCTAAGTCACCCGGCACAATGTTCCTATCATCCTCTTTGTTCAAGAGTTTATGAAAGTAAGTCTGTCATCTCCATCGAATAAGTGCCGCATCCAACAACACTCGACCATCCTCATCCTTGACGCACTTCACTTGGTCCAGGTCACGAGCCTTCCTTTTTCGCACCTTGGCTAGCCTGTACAATTTCTTATCTCCTCCTTTGCCTCCAAGTTCTTCATACAAGTGTTCAAACGCGACAGTCTTAGTCGCGGTAACTGCCAACTTCGCTTCCTTCTTAGCCACCTTATATCGCTCCTTGTTCTTCCTCTTCTCCTCCTCATCCACGCTCTCCACAAGCTTTAACTACTGAAAATTTTAATTAAAAATTTGGCAGTCACAACACAGAAACTACCAGAGCAATCACAACAAAAACGCAAAAGAAGAAGAAGGGAAGGAGAAAAAGAAGAACTGAAGAACAAAAAGCAAAATTGGCAGCAACTCGTTTCAATTTATAGGCCAGAAAGGAAAAGAAAAAGAAGAATTGAAGAAGAAGACAAAATTTGGCAGCATTTCGCTGCAATTTTAAGCACCAAAAGGAAAAGAAAAAGGAGGAGGAGGAGGAGGAAGAAAGAAATCATACCTGAGCCTTGAAGAACCTTGAAGACCGAAGAGTGCTGAAAACCCTAGGTTTTTTAGTCGCTCTGTCGCTGCACTGCTTATTTTGTGATAAAAGAACTGGGTTTTTTTCCCCCTTAAGAAGACCATTGGCAGTGTTTTAAATACAAAAGCGATCGCTTCTATCGCTTCACGCTTTGCATCCACTTCTCGCTACTATGGCAGAAGCGCTCGCATCCAACTACCTAATACGCTTCAAATAGGTGAAGCGCTTCACTTGTCGCCTCGCTTCGCTTTGCACTTTAAGCGCTGAAGCGAGCGCTTTTCACAACAGTAACTTGAGGGTCTATCGGAAACAAGCTCTCTACCTTCACAAGGTAGTGGTAAAGTCTGCGTACACACTACCCTCTTTAGACCCACTTGTGGGATTACACCGTTTTTTTTGTTGTTGTTTTAGTAGGATTATATTTGTAGTTCTAGTCAAAATAGTATTGTTAGTTGGTATTCTGTTCTTACTAGATTTCTTTTTCCTATTTTAGTTAGGATAGGATTTTCTTAATAATTTCATCTATTTTACTCGTTGTAAGACCTATTTAAAGGGTTCAATATGCTGAAAATAAAGGGCGGTGATTAGTTTTTTTAAGCTCTTGCTTAAAAAACGTGATTTGCCTTTTATTTCGTTCTCCCATTATTTAACACTTAGTGCAATCTTGCGGGATTGAGGAAATAGTGAGTAAGGTTCTTTCCATTTTACATTCTTCTCACGTGAGTTTGAAGAACGCTTTCGGTAGTATTGTGAAAAACTTTAGCGGGATGCTTTTGTTTTTCTCTCTTCTTTGTGCTTAAGAGGTGCAAAACCTTGAAAGTACATTATTTTGACACTAGCATATGAAAGAGATATTTTTTTCGCTCTTTTGTATCTGCAGCTTGGCAAAATGACTATTTTCTGATACTAGCTGTCCATTATAAGCATATAACCTGGGTTAATTGCTGGTGAATGGTTCAACTATCTTATGCAAAAATTGGCCCTAACAATATGTAAATGGTTGTGCTGTTTGCAAAGAACGAAAAAAAGCTGATTGGCATAAGCAGCTTTTCAGTTAAATAGAAGGTAGATCCTAGAAACATCTTAAAAGTCAGCCTCCAAGTCATTTGAATATATCCTCTCTATGAACTTAGTTTGGTGCTTAAGGTTTTTATTGCTCTACCCACTAGAAACTTCCATTTTGTCAGTTATATGACTAGCCTTGGAAGCAATACCTTTAGATTTCATTGAGCACGTTGGATATCGCTACTCCTCTTTAGCAACTATTAATAAGCTTAAAGGAAGAATGGAGAATTTATATCGCTGATCCCAACTTGTTTGCGACTGAGGCGTTATTGTTGTTGTAACATAACTAGGCAACTTTCTTCCGAATGGTATCAGATAATCAATGGCATTAGGAATTGTTAAGAATGTTGTAATAATATTGTAAATGATAGTGTATCAATTATGATTAGTCGGATTTAATTAGATTGATTTCGTAATTAGGTAGAATATTTTCCTTTCTATCTTAGCACTTGTATGTTAACTATTTAAGACCCAGTAGCTTGAGGGAATAATCAAGTTACATTTTCACTCAATTCTTTCTTCCTTAACTTGTTTTCCTCTCGCATAATGTAGCATTGTATCTATAAATACATAAGGAATAAGAGGCATTGTTCTCAAGCGTTTTCATGCTTTCTGCCTAGCTTATATACTGTGGTTGAAAAACAACTCCTCCCTCCATTTCAATTTATGCGACACACTTTCCTTATTAGTTTATTGTAAAAAGAATGACATATTTCTATATTGGGAAACAAAACTTTTCATTTTACCCATTTTACCTTTAACGAGAAGCTTTTATAGCCACACAAATTGAAGGCCCACAAAAGCTTTTACCCTTCAAGTTTTTAAAACCACAAGTTTCAAAAGTTTTCCTTTTTTTTTCTTAAACTCCGAACCGAGTCAAATTACGTTGCATAAATTGAAACGCATGGATCTGAGCAAGTTTGCTTTAAATACTTGCACTGTAATCTCTTCTTTACTGTTTGTAGTAACTTCTTGGTACTTTATTAATGAAATTTATCTGACCTTATCAAAAAAATACTTGATAGTTATGTTCAACTTCATGCATAGCATGTTTGCTTATCCTTAGATAGCAGGTTGGTTGGTTTTATGGCGTAGTGGCATTTGGTCATGGCATTCAGTATCAAAATATGTGATTCCAAGGTGGAAAAAATTTTCTTTGCTTTGGTCATGTTAATTCAGTTATATTCTTTTGTTCATCCTTGATATCCTTCATCACCATTGATGGCATTATGGGCCCTTTTTCTTCCTCTCTTCCCTCACAAACCAAGCTTATGTGATATGGCACCTAAGATATTCATGCAGGAAAGAATTGTTGCTCAATGATTTTTGCAGTCTTCTAATTAAGGCATGAAACTATCTCAAAAAGTATGAACTTTACTACGTTCTCCATGTTTTCTCATTGATCAATATTCGTGCAGGGAAGAATTGTTGCTTCAATGATTCACGGATTGATTTCTATCTTGAATATGAACCTCAGCCATCATCCTCGAAAAACTTGCATCATCTCTTCCAGAGTATGTATATACGTTCAGATTATACATACATATCATTGTATGTAATTCTTATTTTCTTTTTCCAAGTGGGATTGGGAATAGTAAGCTTGGCCCATAGGGTTGGGGTTACAAGGACTGGATGTCAGATCTGGTTTAAAGCCAGAATCTCGACCACTGAACCAATACCGTGGGGTTTGTCTCCTATTCCCTGTTCATCTCAATTTCTTGAATCAGCTATCTTCAGGTTTTTGTTAATGTCTCCTGGTCGAAGTTTAAATGAGGACTTTCATCCTCTTGGGCACTGTTTTACCTCCTTTGTTTCGCCAAATATGTTGATGTTGTTATGATCATTGCTACTTGGAGTGCGTGCACATGTTGTTTAACTGTTCATATTGTCATTATGGTCCTTATATTCCTGATCAAAATTTTGCAGTGATTCGTAAAGGGAATTTTGCTATGTATGATTATGGAATGTGGAGAAACCTCATGCACTATAAGCAACCTGAGCCCCCAGAATTTGATATCAGCCAGATTCCCACTTCATTGCCATTGTGGATGGGTTATGGGGGCAATGACGCATTAGCAGATGTCATAGACGTCCAACATACCCTAAAAAAGTTGAAGCCCAAGCCAGATCTGCTTTATATTGAGGAATATGGTCATATTGACTTCCTCTTAAGTATAAGGGCAAAAGAAGATGTTTATGACGACATGATTATGTTTTTCAATTCTGTACAAAAGATAAGCAGTTTTAAGTAGTGTCTGATTAGTATACGTGTGGTGGTGCTGGCCTATTCCATGTTCAAAGTCTTGTATATATAGCATGATGATGTAGCTGGTGCTACCTCTTCAGACTGTAATAGCTTCTGGCAAATATGGTGTGTATATAAATCCATTCCCAATCCTTGTACAAGTGGTATACGAGTGTACAAGTCTGTCAGCCCCTCCAATTTTTGTTTACATACTCCTACCTCCATTTTGAATCATATGCAACATTCAAGAGCTAATCAGGAATCAAGCAATCAATCAATATTCAGTATATATTCGTGTAGCGCGATACCAAATAAGTATACAAAATTAAAGAGGATCTGAAACAGCAACTGGAAGAAGGTGTATGAGTAAATCATACCTCTTCAATTCGTTCGATATGGAAGAAACGGTGAGGAACTAGGGTTGTGAAAAGAGGAGCTAGGGTTTTGGGACAGTGCTGCTTTTTATAGTGGTGATGACAGTGATAATGCGAGCATTTTGAGGGTAAAGTGGTAAATTAGTGTTTGAAATGTCTTCTATTAGATTCAGTGTTTGGGCCGTTTGAGCTGCTGCACAAGTGGAAAAGTTTGAGGAGAAAGCCACTTTTATGGATGTATTTGAAAAATAGACAGTATTTGTAATGTATTTATTTATAAAATAGAAAGAAATATGCGTTTTTTCTACTTCTTCTTTGTATGCATAAGAATGAAAGTGAATACACAAATAATGCTTCAATCTCAAACTTAACTTCTCAACGCAACAATAATTTCAATTCAATCCTCCAACAACTAACTAGCATTAGTTATAGCCACTTATCATTGTCAACCATTGTGGAATGACCGTAGGAATACTATAATTGTTGTAGAGAAGCACAAAACTGAAGGTGAATAATAATAATTGTGAGCAATTAAATCCCATGTCAAGTTTCCAAACATTTTTGTTAAAATTTGATCCCTAAATAAGTATTTTAACTTCGTGACCGTTCAATCAATCATAACAGTTCAATCAAGAGCATTTGAAACTTATTTTCATATGTAGCATTTGCTATTTGCCAAACACTCGATGATTATGGGCTGTAGTACTCCTATCATTCAAATTGGATCCGAATCCTGATTCGTTTGTCAAATTGTTCGGCAAATAGATCGAGTGAATGACACAGCTACCCACAAAAACAAAACTATTTACCCTTATCTACCTATTTTGTTTTTCCACCTATCAAACTAATTACATTTCCTACCCATAGTAGCTTTTGTGGGAAATTTTCTCTTTTTTCTCCAATTCTTTTTTATTTCTATGCTTCTTTTCTTTTTTCCTTTTTTTCTTTCTTTTCTCCTTTACATTTTTCTCGTTTTTTTTTTCTTTTATTTATTTATTTTTGCCCAAATCATATTATTGTTATTTTTACCATAACTTATTTCACTCTCAAATTTGACTCCTTTATTTTTTTTCTTTTTATTTTTTTTCTTTATTTCTTGTTCCTTTTCTAATTCCACGTGATTGCCATGCAAACCTTGATCTCCTTCCCTACAAATATCAGTACACACTATACCATTAGCAGTAACACAACCAGTTATGGAGCAAGAAAACATAATCTACGGCCACTAAATCTCCATAAATACTTACTAATTAGAATAGATATGATAATAAAATATTAAAAAATACAATAAAAATATAAGTAGCAAAAAAGACTTCTAGTACCATATGATACCAATATGGTATACATGTATACCAATAGAGTATATGATTGCTCTAGAATATTGCTACAACTATCTGCGACTATACTACTATTCCAAAACATTAAAGGATACAATAAAAGTATGAGAAAATTACATGCTCGCATTGCAAGCTAAATATTTGCAAAGCAACTTTCTCATTCCGTATACTTACAAGGTATATAGTTGTATGAGGTCGTTCCAATAATTGCCTATAACTATAAAAAAACTATTATATAATACACATAATCTATGTCCATCGGCACAAAAAAAATCCCAGCACAGCAAATTATGATCATATAAATAATTCCATAATAGAATTCACTTAAAAATGCCGCTAAAACAACCAAAAAAATGTTAAAACAACCATATGATACCAATATGGCATATACCTATACCAACATAGTATACAGTTTTACTAGTTAATTTTCGACAACTATATGACTATACTACTATTACATAACACACATGCATAAAGAGAAAAATAAAAAAATAGTGTACCACATATTAATATAATAAAGTATTTCAAGATATTGTACTATATTACTATTATTAACAGAAAATTAAATAGTGTACCAATTAAATGTAACTAATCAACCAAAAAAGGATTCAACTAGCATATGATACCAATATAGTATATAACTATACTAATATGGTATATAATTGTACGGGGTCGTTCTAACAACTGCATATAACTATAAAAACTATTACACAATACACAAAATCTATGTCCATAGGTACAAGAAAATCCAACACAGCAAAACATGATCATATAAATTATTTAAAAATAGAATTCACTTAAAAATGCAGGTAAAACAACCAAAAAATATTCCAACTACCATATGATACCAATATAGCATATAATTATATCAATAGGGTATACAGTTCTACTAATTAATTCCAGTATGACTATACTACTATTACATAATACACATGCATAAAGAGAAAAATAAAAAAATAGTGTACCACATATTAATATAATAATATATTTCAAGATATTGTACTATAATACTATTATATAAAACAAACGCATAAAGAAAAATTAAAATGATTACATAATACACATGCATAAAGAAAAATTAAAAAAATTCAAGATACTGTACTATTCTACTATTACTAAAGAAAAATCAAACAGTATACCAATTAAATGTAGCTAATACAACCAAAAAAGGTTCCAACTAACATATGATACCAATATAGTATATAGCTATACCAACAGGGTATACAGTTGTGCGCAAAAAGTTTTAAAAAGTTTTTTTTAATTCAATTATTAAACTGAAATAATATCAGTTCTCATATAATCTAATTAACTCATATAGATGATACCCACATGGTATATATCATATATTATCACAGTATCATAGATGATTGGTTCATTCCTTCAAAAAATTAGTAGTATACTATTGCAATTAATTATATATTCTTAAATTAATTATTGTATACTAATATTATATACATTATAACATTTTGGTATACAATACGAATCTATCTTATTCGCTAGTTCAACTCAATTCTTTCTTTTTGTTTTGCTTCTGCTATCTGCCTTCTCTGCCACAAAGTGGTGCACAAATAGTTCCTAAAACTGAAAAATAACCCTTCCATTAGTTTTGTAGTCAAATATTCTCAAAATTGGCCAAAGCCTACAGTATGCACACAATCTTCTTCCTCTGTTCATATGTCGGCTCAACCGTTGAAAATTTTAAACTTCCGGTGATCCTCCAACAAAGGTCCCTACTTCTACTAATCACTTTTTTTTGTCGCTGATCTAGCTTATCCCTCCCCATATGATATTGAAGCAACAACTTTTTGTCAATTTGCTAGTTCCGATGACCTAATAATTCCCGTCAATCGCAAAGTCTACGGAGATGGCCGGATTTTTTATATACCAGGTACAACGGGTAGTCGGGTAGATGGCCCTATATACCAAGAGAAAAAAGGAAATGGGTAGTCGTGTAATAGGTTTGGGCTGGATAGGTAGGAATTGTAATTAATTCTTAAATGGGCAAAAACAGGTAATTAATTTGAGCCTAATGGGTATATTGTGTAGTTTCCCCAAATAGATTTGCATGATCAGAGGATACATAATACACAATACACCCACTATTGTATGGCTCTGAGTTAGTACTATGTAAAGTTCAAAACATTGCACTTACTGAATAAGCTGGCAACATATACATGGGATTTTCTTTTAGGGGATTCTACTTTTCGTAATTCATAAGTTTTAACTGGATTCTATAATTCAGAATCCAATCTCTCTACCCTGACATGGAAAACCTAATCTGGAACCAACAAGCTGGAAAACATTGGATTGAATAGACAAATGTTGAAAATGCTATCTTCAGGCCTGAAACAAAATTGTTTACCCGTAAAACGGTACAGTTGAATTTGTACGTAGTTTATAGACAAGCAAATCGGTTTGATCCCAAAAATTATAAATAGATTAAATAAAAATGCAAGACTTAGCATTGAAATCGAGATAAGATAGCAGATAGCTTGGTTCCGAGAGCAGAGCTTCCGAAGACAGTAATAATAATACCAATAAACAGGAAATAAAGTGTTATTGAGCTTAGAATACTGTATAGCATAAGTTTATGAGAAAATTCGTGTCAATCCGATGTTGTTGAAATCACTATTTATAGTTGCACCTAGGAAACACGGTCTTAGGATCAAGCCCCTTTTAAATGACAATTATGGGGGCTATTGAAGAATGTGTAACGGCAGGCTATGAATGACATAATTCTCTATAACGGACTGTGTATTTAATATTGTAGAATATTCTTCATTGAATGCTATTGGGTGGCAGGCACTCGTTTGTCTTCATTAGCAATCTTCCATTCCGGGGCTCTCCTGTGCTAACCGAAGCTGCTGCCCCCGGTCTTGGGTTCCACATGTCTCACTTTCCGCCTATCTCTGGTTTCACGTTTCGCTCTATTATACGAGTATTTAATATGAACTGATTTTACCCTATACAGATAGTCCCCCTACTTTCCGGTGGCACATCCTCGTGTCATACGAAAGTTGGTGAAGATATATTTCTTGGCAGGGAATTTTCTGACCCCCTCTGAAAAGTTTCTAACGCTTGTTTAGATGCACGTCTCTCCGCATCTAATGCCCCGAACACGCATCATCCCACGATTTAGCAATACTTTCACCGGTTCTCGAGGTAAATATGGCCATGATTTTAGCCACCTATTCCTTTATTTATACGCTTCATCCTTATTCTTTTACACTTCACAGTTTTTCAAAGTTCTCTTAACTTCTTTGCATCCAAATTTTCCTGGATTTCACTCCTCTTTAATCTTCTTCTTCAAAGAACTTTTATTTCCTTCTGCTAACCATGGCCTCTTCTTCCAATAACTCAAGCTCTTCAAAAAACAAAGAAAGCACCAATGATTCTTCTCCTCCTACAGTGAGCACCATTATCCCCAGAAAGCTCAGTACAACCAAGGATTTTGAGGAGAAATTTCCTTCTGCTAACCTCCGCACATGGGCTGTTGGTGTGTAGCTTTCTTCCATCTGTCCTTCTAGCATTCCTGTTGTGAAGAAAGACTGTGATTGCCATGATTTGAACATCATTACTCCCATTCTGGCGGAGTGAGTAACTTTCCCCAAGAAGGGTTTTATGTATGTATACACGTATCCCTTCACATTGGGCCCATTCTCATTGAGCGGGGGACCTGACTCCATAATCTTGGAGTTTTGCTTTCCTTACCAAGTCTGCTTGGCACAGGTGAGCCCTTCTGTGTGGCGGACGATAGCTTGTCTTTGGAGGCTATGCCAGGCGATGGGGGAAGAGCTCTCCCTGGCTAGAATGATGAACCTTTACTCCCCCAAGATTTTCCGTGGGGGAATGATAAACTTCAGCAAACGTGGTCAACATGCTTTGCTCACCAGCATGGATGATGACAACGACCGTGGATGGATGTAGCGATTTGTTATAATTGCTACCAGGGATATCATCCCGGCCACAACTCCATCTTTTCCTGATTCATGGAATCGTACACGTAAGTTCAACGTCCGTCTATTTTCTGATTAAAGGTTGTTCCATGTTATTACTGATCCCTCTCTTTTCATTATTTCAGCAACTTAGTGGACACCACCAAGGGTTGAAGGCTTGGACCAGTTGGTCCAAAAGATTTTGGACGTCACCATGCATGAGACCCGCCAGTAGAAAGAACTGGCCCTTAAATACGGGTGGAAGGCAAAACATCATGGTAAGTTGATACTCGAACTTATCTTGTTTTTACCTCACATATAAGAAAACTGGCTAACTTCTTTTTTTTTTGAATTCAGGTCTTCCGCAGGGCTCTGTTACCGTCCCCGAGGAGGACATTTTGGCTGATCCCGCAGATGTGACGAGGTTGCTGTAGGAGGTCTTCGCCCGAACGGGTGTCATTGGACCTGCTTCCAGTGCAGGTGCTTTCTCTCAAAGTCCCCGGCCGGAGAATAAGCAACAAAAGAGGCGACGTTCTTTTAGGGCCGAGGGTAAAAATAAAAGGGTGAAGAACGCCGCGCCCGAGTTTGTTGGAGCCACTGTGGTGATCAATGATGATGGGGGAGCCAGTAATGAAGGGGCTTCCCTACAGAGGAGACGACGCCCTTCATCAGCTCAATAGGATGCTCAATCTGCTGAGCTAACAACACCAACCGACATCGATGTCCAAGCATTCTGAGGAGAGTGTGCTATAGTGAAGGATGCCAATTCTCGCTTCCGAGCCTCAGTCGCTGTTCCCGGTACCGTGAGGCTAGGTACTAGGTCTCTTCCGTCTTTGGTTGATGAGCAACCAACAACTAGTAGTGCTTTTGATGCAGTTGCTTCTCAACTCGGAACGCCATAAACTTCATGTCCTTCTTCGCCAATCATGCCTTCTCCACCAGCAACTACTACATCATCTCCCCCGGCCGCGGATATCCGAGAGGAGGATGTCCCTCTTTCCCAGTCCCTAGTCCATGGGAATTTGGGGCATAACTATTCGCCTCCCTCCGAAGATCCTCAGAGGAGGAGGAGCGTTTCCCTCTCGGTCTCTACCGGTTGCCATCTTCTGTCCCGACCGATAGAACTTGCTAATTACCTGAAGCCTTTGGCTTCAGAGAAAGATAAGAATAAAATACATTCTCTCTCGAGGGAATGCATGATAAATAATGTCATGCACAATGAAGCAGCGGTACAATGTTTGTTCCCTCTACCATTTCTTCTAGCTTTGTTGTGACAAGATTTTTGATTTAAACTTTTGCTTTGTAGGCTAAATTTCTTGCTTCCGAGGGCCTTCAAAAGTTGATCCTCGATAAAGAGAAACTCACATCCGAGTGGGATCAGCTATTGGCCGACCGGGATCAAATTGCTGCTCGTCTCCCTACACTGGAAGCACAAGCTGCCGTGGCCGTTGAGTTGGAGGCTCGGTTACAGCAGAGCGAGCAAGAGGTGGTGACCCTCAACCAAGAGGCCGCCCAGTTAAGGGTACAATATCAAGAGGCCAAGGCAAAGTGGTCCGAGGTCCAAAATGATGTTCTTGCCGCAGTCGATCGCGAGGCTGCCTCTACTAAAAGACTAAATAATTTTGAGGCAACCTTGAACTCCAAAGCTGAAGAGGCTGTTGCTGCTGAGGAGAAGCATGCTCGGATGGAAGAGAAGTATAGGAAGGTCATGGAGCACAATAAAGTTTATAACTCCACTATCCGTTACCTTGACGTCAGTTTTCAGGTCGCTAGATCCGAGCGGAATAAACTTTCGACCGAGGTTGACCAGCTTAAGGAAGAGCTTCAATGCCGAGAGGCTTCCCTCATTGTTGAAAAACATATTCCATGTATAGCATGAGGAGAAAAACCTTGGAAGAGTCCAAAGCGGGCATCATTGACTTTGATGCCGAGATTGCCAAGGTCCATGAGCTGGAGTCAACTGCCCAAAGGGGTCTCCTGGTCCAACCTAATGCAGCTGACTCTTCTGATTCCATTTCTGAGTTCTCGAGAACTGAGGAAGACCTTGAAGGGGATGATGATGAAGGTCAAGATCCCGAGCCGGCGGCAAATCCACCTACTTCTCCTGGGGGTGCAGATGCTTCTCTTCCCCCGGGTTCTAGGGATGCAGTAGTTTAGCTTTTTGCTTTCTTTATTTTTTGTTTTTCACTTTATTCTTTTGTACTTGTGGTGTTTGGCACATTTGTTATATAAAAGTGCTTTTTTGTTTAAGGATTGCGCAAATTTTTCTCTTTGCGTCGAGTTATGCAAGGTTTCGGGTGTGTTTTTCCCCCAATAGTATTTGGATCCCAGGCATGAATTCTTCCAGAACCAACCATATATATGAGGGTTTCATAAGAGAGGGCCCTCTTATGTTTACGGTTCTCTTGAAGAGGACGTCTCCTATTCATTCCGGTACAAGCATTTGAAGTACTTGATTAACTTTCAAATGATAAAATTAATTCATCGTTTGGACAAGAAACAAGATAAAAATAAAAGGACTTTACTTTATTCCTTCCATTTTCAAAAAGTACATAAGCATTCGTCGTGCTAAAAAGAAATTGCCATTACCTGTGGCTAATTTGTACAACTTGTTTCTACGGGGCTGGCTCCGCAGTCCCCGATCCCGATGATACATCTTTGTTCCCAGATTTTGTAGTCCCGGTTTATGTGGCATTCATGTTGCCGTATTCTCATATCACCCCCAGTGTTCGAATGCGAAGAATGCGAATTTGAACACTGAAAGTCTTGTTCCTTTGAAAATCCCACTAGTAAATGGTTGAATAATCTTTGGTCTGATAGCAAGCTTCACAACCGTTAGGAACTTTGCTATAGATCCAAATATTACCTAACCACCCCTAGTGAATTGCACTCGTGAACGGTCGGGTAACCTTTGGCCCGATAGCTAGCTTTATTTCTCGGTAGGAACTTTGCTATTGAGCATAAGACTATCTAACCATCCCGTAGTGGCTCATTGCTTCCATGCCTTGTCATTTAAAGGTCTTATTTGTACTGACGGTTCTTTCTCCGTAGTATGCTTTCCGTTGCTGCCTCGTTAAAAACCTTGCTAGAAAAATATAATTGGGATAAAAACTGGACAAAGGGAAAAAGAGTGCAGCACATACTTTTTGTATAGGCATTGCTCATCAGCAATAGTATATTTTGAGGTGTGCCACATTCCAGTTGCTCGACAATTTTACTCCGTCTTGATTTTCCCATTCGTATGATCCTTTCCCGGCGACAGCTGAAACCCGGTAGGGGACTTCCCACATCGGACCCAGCTTTCCTGCGTCGAGCTCTCAGGTAATTCGAGTCACTTTCCTTAAAACCAAGTCTCCCACTTTGAAATAACGGAGATTGGCTCTTCGATTGTAATATCTTTCCATTCTTTATTTTTGGGCCACCATCCTTATATGCGCCAAGTCCTTGCGTTCGTCGAGCAGTTCCAATCTGACCAATAATGCTTTGTTGTTTGCTTCTTCGTCTGCCCAGAAGTATCTCATGGTAGGTTCTCCTACTTCCACCGGGATAAGGGCTTCTGCTTCATATACAAGAGAGAAAGGTGTCTCCCCCGTGCTTGATTTGGCCGTTGTTCGGTACGCCCATAACACTCCCTGTAGCTCTTCTGGCCATTTGCCTTTGGCTATTTCCAATCTCTTTTTGAGATTTGAATAATCACTTTGTTTGTCGATTGCACTTGGCCGTTTACGCTCGGGTGGTATGGAGATAATGTGATTCTTTTGATTTTCAAATCTTCAAGGAATTTTGTGTCCTTTGCGCCTATAAATTGTGGCCCGTTGTTGCATGATCTCTCTTTTGGTATCCCGAACCTGCAAATTATGTTCTCCCACAGGAAATCGACTACTTCATGCTCGCCGATTTTATTTCAAGGACCCGCTTCAACCCACTTAGAAAAGTAGTCAGTTAAAATTAAAAAAAAATTATCTTACCGGGAGCCGGCGTCAACGTACCGACTATGTCCATCCTCCATTTCGTGAATGGCCAGGGCAACAAAAGCAAGTGCAATAGCTCTGCCGGTTGATGCACCAACGATGCGTGGCGTTGACACTTATCGCATTTCTGAACATAAGTCTTAGCGTCTTGTTCCATCCGGGGCCAGTAGTATCCTTCCCTAATTAGCTTTAATACCAAGGAATCCATACCCGAGTGATTTCCACAGATTCCTTAATGAACTTCTCTCATGATGTAATTAGCTTCGGAGGCTCCTAAACATCGGGCCAACGGGCCTTGGAAAGATTTTCTATACAATTGACCTCCCCTGAAGTAGTATTGGGCTTCTTTAGTGCGCAGCGCCTGGGATGCCTTGGGATCTTCAGGTAGTTTTCCGTACTCGAGATAGTCAATGATCTCATTCCTCCATTCCCAGACCAAATTGGTCGCGTTTACTTCATAATAGCCGTCCATATCCAATACTGAATGCATAAGCTGCACGACCGTATCAGAGTCTGATCCATTCATTTTCGTGAACGAGCCAAGATTGGCCAGTGCGTCTGCTTTCGCATTTTCCTCCCTCGAAATATGGGTTATTGACCATTCCCTGAACCGTGCAAGTAGAGCCTGGACTTTCACTACATATTGTTGCATGCGTTCCTCTTTGGCGTAGAAGATTCCGTAGACCTGATTTACTACCAGTTGGGAATCACATTTGATTTTTATGATCTCGGAGTCCAGTCCCTAGGCCAACTCGAGCCCTGCAATCAAGGCCTCATACTCTTCTTCATTGTTAGTCAAGGGAACAGTTCTTATGGCCTGCCTCAGGATTTCTCCCGAAGGCGTGATTAATACTACACCGAGCTCGGACCCTTTCACGTTGGAAGCACTATCCGTGAACAAGGTTTAGACTCCCGATGTCGATTTTGACACCATCACTACTTCTTTAGTGGCCAAAGGCAGCAGTCCAGGACTGAAATCATCCACAAAGTCGGCCAAAACTTGTGACTTGATCGCAGTCCTAGGTTTATACTATATGTCAAATTCACTCATTTCGACTGCCCACTTGGCCCGTCGGCCTGAAAGTTCAGGTTTGTGAATGATATTCCGCAAAGTAAAGGTTGTCACCACGGCCATCGAGTGACATTAGAAATAAAGCCTAAGCTTCCGAGCGGTGACTACGAGAGCTAGGGCCAGCTTTTTGAGGTGTGGGTAGCGAGTTTCCGCTCTCGCTAAAATTTTACTAACATAATAAATAGGAGATTGCGTACCTTCATCTTCACGGACTAAAACGACACTTACTGCTACCTCCGAGACTGCTAAGTAAATCAATAATTGTTCGCCATCCTCCGGTTTCGATAGTAATTGAGGGCTCGATAAATAACTTTTCAAATATTTTAGAGCTTGTTGGCATTCCAGAGTCCATTCAAAGTTCTTCTTCTTCTTCTTCTTCAGAAGTGAGAAGAAGTGATAGCACCTTTCTAAAGACCAAGAAATGAACCTGCTTAAAGCAACCAGTCTTCCTGTTAACCTCTGAACCTCTTTCACATTTGACAACTGGTCTGGAATGTCTTTGATGGCTTTAATTTTATCGGGATTGATTTTGATCCCCCTTTGTGACACTAGGAACCCTAAGAACTTACTGGAGCTGACTCCGAATGCACATTTTTCAGGGTTAGGCTTCATGTTGTGCTTCTTAGGATATCAAAGGTTTCTTGGAGGTGTTTCAGATGATCACCTGCATTCAAAGACTTAACCAACATATCATCTATGTAAGCTTCCATTGTTTCCCTATTTGTTTTTCAAACATTTTGTTCACGAGCCTCTGATAAATGGCTCCAGCGTTCTTAAGCCCGAAAGGCATCACATTATAGCAATATGTGCCAAAGTTTTTTCCTGATCCTCCTGGTTCATTTTGATTTGATTGTATCCAGAATAGGCATCAAGGAAACTCATCAACTCGTGCCCGGCCATCGCATCAATCATTTGATTAATGTTTGGCAATGGGAACGAGTCTTTTGGGCACGCCTTATTCATATCCTTATAATCTATGCACATACGAAATTTATTATTCTTTTCTGTAACTACTACTACATTAGCTAGCCAGTCAGGATACTTTACCTCCCGGATTGAACCGGTATCAAGCAATTGAGTTACCTCTTCTTTGACAAATTTGTTTCTGACCTCGACAATAGGACGTTTCTTTTGCCTTACCGGAGGGATGTTAGGATCCCGACTTAACTTATGCATGACCACCTATGGCGGGATACCTGTTATATCCACATGCGACTATGCAAAACAGTCAACGTTAAATTTTAGAAATTTTATAAATCCTGACTTGAGCTCGGGGTTTAACCCTATCCCCACGTGGAACTTCTTCTCCAAGAATATTTTGAACAACACGACTTTCTTGAGTTCTTAAGCTGTGGATTTGGTTCCGTCCGTTTCTTATGGTACCTGGAAGTATCTTGGTACCTGATAGGATTCCGATGACTCCCCCCCCCCTTGCTGTCTTCGTTCGGCTTGGGAGCAGGTGTCAGTTCCTGTAATTTTATGCTACATGCTCCTTCCCTTTGCTACTGGAAACTGAGATCGCATTCATCTCCCCTGCTGCCAGTTAATCTCCTCTTATTTGTGTAATTCTATCCGGAGTTGGGAATTTTAGAAGTTGATGATATGTTGAGGGATCAACCTTCATCTCGTGTAGCCATGGTCTTCCAAGAATTAAATTGTAGCCCATATCACTCTCTACTACTTCAAAAAGGCCCGTCTTCATTACCCCTTTAGCATTTGTGGGCAGCAGAATTTCTCCTCGGGTTGTCATGCTTGCTAAATTGAACCCGACGAGGAGCTTTGTGGCCGGAATAATACTTCCGGTTAGCTTGGCTTGTTCCAACACTCTCCATTGGGTTGGCTGAACTTCCTGAGTCAACCAAAACACGTTTAATTTTAAAATCTAAAATGTTAAGAGAAATTACAAGGGCATCATTGTGCGGTAGTAGGAGTCCATCCCCGTCCTCCTCCGTGAAGGTGATGTCATCCTCGATGACTTTCTGGAGTCTCTTTCTATGGGTCACCGATACCTTTGTATTTTTCGCTATCGAAAAGGTTACACTATTAATATCGTTCCCCCCGAAAATCATGTTGATTGTTAGATGAGGGGAATCTTCTCTTGCTTTTGAGGGTTTCGCATTATCCCAGTTGTGGCCGTAGTTATTCTTAGCCCGGTTGCTTAAGAATCTCTGATATGGCTGTTTTTAGCAATATCGCCACCTCCTCACGCAAATGACGACAGTGCCTGTCCAATGGCCGTTAGTCCCATGATACTTGCACCATATATTGGGATCCCTCTAACTAGGGTTAGATCTCATCAGCCTAAGGAACCGAGCTTCTTTAATGTTTCTCATTTCTAATACAAGTTCCACTATGTTGACGTTGAAATTATACTCAGACAGCTTGGGGTAGGTGGAGTTCCGGGAGCTCGATACCTCTTTGTCCCGCAACGATCTGTTATTTTGTTGAAACTATCCTTCAAATTCTCCTTATTCATTTCTCGATCCCGACCATTGGTTGATGCCGGGAAACTGAGCTGGTCATCCTCTATTTTTATCTTCGACTCGTAGTGGTTGTGGACATCCGCCCAGGTTGTTGCCTGGAACTCGAACATGCTTTCTTTCTATTTCCGAGAGCGTCAGAACTCCTTGGATTCATCCCTTTAGTAAATGCCTTAGTTGTCCATTCGTCCAGCACGACCGGTAGTAGCATCCTTTCCTTCTGAAATTTGGTCATGAACTCCCGCAGTAATTCGGACTCTCCTTGCATAATTCTGAATATGTCGGCCTTTTGGGCCTGTACCTTCCTGGCCCCGGCATGGGCCTTGATAGAAGAATCCGCGAGCATCTCGAAGGAATCTATTGAGTGCTAGGGCAAAAGTGAATACTATGTCAGGGCCCCTTTTGTGAGGGTCTCCCTGAACTTTTTCAACAAAACTAATTCAATCTCGTGCGGAGCTAAGTCGTTTCCTTTCACTGCCGTTGTATCGGTGGTGATGTGCTCCTGAGGATCCGAAGTCCCATTATATTTTAGCACGTATGGCATTTTGAACCGCTTTGGGATCAACTCCGGTGCCGCGCTTGGTTTGAACGGCAACTGGGTGTACTTCTTGGAGTCCGGTCCTTTCAACACCGGTGGTGCACCCGGGATTTGATCTATTCGGGTGTTTATCTCCCTCATAAACTGCGTTAGTTTGGTTTTAAAGGGATTACTCTCGTTGTTTTTACCAGATCCGCCAGCGTTCCCCCTAGTTCTATCGAAACCGACCTCACCCCTCGGGGTGTTTTTATCAACCCTTTGTGTTGTTTGATTTGTGGGAGCACTGGGAGGAACTGGGCCTCTTCCATTTGCGTTGTTGGAAGCACCCGACAATGCGCTTCAACTCTGTCATGACCTGGTCTTGTCGTGAGAGATGGACCATAATAGCCCTTTGTTGCTCCCATAAGATTCTCACAGTTTCCACAGCGTGCTCGTCTTCAGCATCATTAGGAGTTGCCTCTTGAACATGTTGAAGATATTGCCTGCCATGGACCGGAGTGGCTACGCCTTCCTTGTTGCGGGTATCGCTGATCAAATCTTCGTGATGAGGCTGATTTCCTTGGGCCTCAACATTGTGCGTGATGTTGACACCGTTATATTCCATTTTTTTTATATTTTTGCCTAAGAAACAAAGAATTGAACAGGCTAGTAACAAATGCAAGGATCAACCCAATTACGCAATTGTCTAAACCCCACGGTGGGCGCCAAACTGTTAACCTGTAAAACGGTACAATTGAATTTGTACATGGTTTATAGACAAGAGAATCAATTTGATCCGAAACATGATAAATAGATTAAATAAAATTGCAAGACTTAGCATTGAAATCGAGATAAGATAGCAGATAGCTTAGTTCCGAGAGCAGAGTTTCCGAAGGCAGTAATAATAATACCAATAAATAGGAAATAAAGTATTATTCAGCTTAGAATAATGTGTAGCATAAGTTTATTCGAAAAATTGTGTCCTTCCAATGGTTGTTGAAATCACTATTCATAGGTTCACCTAGGTAACAAGGTCCTAGGATCAAGTACCTCTTAAATGACAATTATGGGAGCCATTGAAGAATGTGTAACGACATGCTATGAATGCCATAATTCTCTATAACGGACTGTGTATTTAATATTGCAGAATATTCTTCATTGAATGCTATCAGGTGGCAGGTACTCATTTTTCTTCTTTAGCAATCTTCCCTTCGGAGGCTCTCTGGTGCTAACCAAAGCTGCTGCCCCCGGTCTTGGTTTCCACCTGTCTCACTTTCTGCCTATCTCTGGTTCCATGTGTCGCTCTATTATACGAGTATTTAATATGAATTGATTTTACCCTATACAAAAATATAAATATAAGAGTGTCAATCTATGTTTATAAGAATGGACAATTCTTTCTTAGGTTTGTAAGAATTCCAAACTTTAGAACTAGATAAACGAGGAGGATAAATTCTGGTGATAATGTACAATGTAGTAATATATTTCTGTAGTCATCTATGTGCAGAAAGGCAATGCCATATACAAACAATTATCTGTAGCATCTAGGACTATAACCAGTGCCGGCCCAAGGGTAAGGCTGCTAAAGCAGCTGCTTTGGGCCTCATAATTTTTGGGACCCTAAATTTTTCTAATAGGTTATATACTAATTTATTTTTAGAAGAATATTTAGTGCTTTAAATGAGAAAGTATAAATTTTTATAGTAAAAAAGTAGGATTAAATTGTTGATCATAAATTGAGAAAATATATCTTTTTGGGAATCACTCTCTAGACCATAAATTGAGAAAGGATTCGATTATTAATTCATAACTCGAAAAAGGTTAAAACTTTAATACAGTCCCACAACGTGTATATCTCAAGAGAAATTAAATGGATTAGATAAAATTATTAATAACTTTGCATATGAAAAACTAGAAATACAGAATTTAAATGAAATTATATATGAATGTTTTCTTTTATATAAAAAAAGGGCCTCTCATTGAATTTTTGCTTTAGGCCTCCATATTTATTGAGCCGCCCCTGACTATAACTCCTATATTTTGGAAGCCTCATCAGTGTAATGTGTTGGAAATGTTCAACTCATATCTTTTATTTTGGGAGGTAAGGTTTTATGTCCTCTCCCGCCATGTTTTTACATTTTGGATGATAATTATATAGAGGTTAGGGGTACACAAGTAGGGATGGCAAACTGTGCGGGGCAGTGCAGCTGTAGGGCAAATCCGTGAAGATCTTAACCCGCCCCGCCCTGCAAAACATAATTTGCTATTTTCAAACCGCCCCACCCTCACATAAACCCGCCCCGCATAAATCCACAATGCATAGACCTTCCCTGCTTAATTTGTTTTTCTTTTTGAAAGAATTTAATAGTAAAATTCTTTTTCATTTTCTGCGAAGTAGTATTAATTTAATTTAGATTTTTTATACTATCTTATAAAATGCATGTTGAAGATATTGTAAATGTTATCATAATTTAATTATTTATTATTGATGGATTATGGTATCTCCGAGTTGTTTACCCTTGAAACGGATAACAATTAAATTTGTACGCTGTTTTAAGGATATGTGGCCTGCTTCAACACAAATAATCAAGAATGTTAGCTAAAAGAGTTAAAGATAAAATGAATAATCAAACCAATTGTGACGTTACAGTCTGGCTCTTATTTAGGTTGAACAGTAGTTTTGCCCTCGATCGGACCCTTGGTTCGAAGCCAGTTGTGTATGAAGAACAACAATAAAATAAGAACTTTGCAATTGCTAGAAAGCAAAAAAAATGAATTTGTATTGCCTTGCTTTGCGTGTTACAATGTGTCCTACCAAAGAAAAAACATTCTCTTTATATAGTAGGAGAGTTTTACCCCTAGTATAAGTCTAAAAAAAGAAAAAATCCTCATCTCTCGTTAATTACTGATCCCTAACTGCCATCGAGCGAGATCTGCGTCGTGATATCCGGTTGGTTCTGGTTATCACAACCCTCGCCTTCAACTGTTCATTGTGCTTCCCGAAGTCCCCGAACTAGTCCCGAGTCCAGGGTGCGTCGTTTTATCTGATCTGATGGCGAGCACTCCGTTCGGGCCTTGATACAAAGAGTTCCCAACTTCGATTTTGATCTCATATATTCATACTCTTACTTCGTTTGATCCACTGAGAAATTGGGGTGTGCGTTAGCCTCGATTTCACCCGTATACAGATAGTCCCCTCATTTTCTAGAGAGTAGGTTTGCCGAAGCGATGGGAAACGATAGATGAACCCCGATTCCTTTCTTCGTACGTTACAACCGAGGTGACGGATAAGCCGAAACGTCCCATCAGTCGCGTCGTTCTGACTTCAGACACGTGTCGGCCATCGACTGGTTGTCTTCGAATGTGAAACGTCGCGTATTGATTGCATTTTCCCCTATGAAAGCATTGACTTTTTATACTTCTTTCACTTTCCGATCCTAGCTTTTACCTTCGAATTTTCTAGCGGCTTTCAACTTTTTCAAATCTTCATATCTTTATCTCTGATCTTCAGATCTTCATACTTGTTCTTAGATTTCTAACCCAGATCTTCATATCTTCATCCCACTTTCAAACCTTCATACTTTTTTCTTCAAACCTTCATACTACTCCTTCGAATCTTCATACTTCCCTTCAAATCTTCATATTTTCCCAGATCACGATGGCTAAAACTTCCAAGTCAGTTTCTCAACAGGTTGCCCCTTCATCTTCCCGCCCGGCCACAGATGCCGAGATGGCTGCTCCCGAGGTGGCTCCAAAGTCCCCCATGAAAAGCTTCATACTCGGGGGCTGCTCTATCGGGGATGACTTCAAGGTCAAGAAGACCTCTAGCCAACAAGAACGGGGTGAGGGAGCATCGAGATATATATGCCCCATCACCAAAGAAACCCTACCCATAGTCCGAGTGGACTGTAAGTGGGAGGGTAAAGACGTGGTTGTCCCTGGGCCCAACGATGATATAACTACTCACGTGAAGGGCTATTTGAGTGTTTTCACTTACCCTTTCATGCTCGTCCCTGTGGATCTCGTAGTTCTTACTTTCTACAAGAGATATGAGGTGTGCCTTTGGCAAATCCACCCATCCTTCTAGAGGATTATGATCCTCTTGCGCCACTTCATAAACAACATTGAGTCTCTCCGGTTCACCCTCGACCACCTACTCTGTTTGTACAGTCTCAGAATCATTCGAGGGGAACTGATCAAGCTCGTCCGCCGAACAAGCAAGGCTCCTTTCTCGAGCATCGACGAGGACCAAGATCGAGGTTGGCAGGGGCAATTCGTTCGAGTGAAAACTGAAGACCTGATTCTCCCCGAGTTTCTGCCGTTCCCCGAGGAGTGGAACGCATCCCGTAAGTATAGTCTTTCTTGGGTATTTCTTCCCTTTTATTTCTTTTTCTCATCGCTTATGTTTGTGGTCGTTCAGCCATTACCCAAGTTCCAGATGCAATCCCCCAATTCAAGGAGTGGATCGAGGGGATTTGTAAGCAGATGCCTTACTCCAAGCGCGCATGTCGCAAGCTTTTGAAAGGCAGATGGGAGGCCCGTTCTCATGGTGAGGTTCTTTCCTAAAATTGTTACCATCACGTTTTTAACTTACATAGTGCTAACCTTTCCTTTTTACTTGTAGGCCTGCCTAAGACCACTAAACTTAGGCTGCTTGATGAGGACGAGGACCCATCTTTGCCTCCTAAGCCCTCCATCTCGAGACAGCATGGGGCTACCACGAAGGAGGAGAAGAAGAAAAAGAGAAAGTCCTCGAGTTCCTCGGACCACAAGGGGAAGAAGAAGAAGAGGACGGCCACCCGGGCCTGGATGCCCAAGAAGAATACCAAGTCCAGGGCACTGGAACCTGGTTATCTCTACCGGTTCAGGGATTAGTCCGAAGAAGATGACATCTTCGTCGCCCATGGATCGACCCCCACTGGGGAGCAGGCGACGACCGAGAAAGGGGGCCACGAGTCTGATCCCCTTCAGGCTCGAGAAGCTGAGGGGGAGATGGAGGTTCTGACCTCCCAGGAAATCGCTCCCATTCCGAAGGAGGTGACCGATTTCATTGACATCATAGAGATGCCCTCCTATACCGAGTCCATTCTCGAAGAGGCCCAAGCGGGCAAAGAAAAGTCAAGTGAGGGAGTGCAGGGTTAAGATGATCCCCACAACTTCTTTTTCGATGATATGGACATGTCCACATTGGAGGACTTTTCCGGGCTAGGCCACCTGGAGATCTCGAAGAAGGACGTGCCCTCGGGAGCTGGCGGGCCGAGTTCGAGCCCAAAACTGGTGAAGCAATTTCCCGCACCGAGCGTGGACCATGGGCGCAAGAGAATAATCGTTCTTTCAGTCCTGGAGGATGCTCGGGTCCTATCTGCTCTGGTGGGAATAGCTAGCTACCTCTGATGCCTGGTGACCGAGGAGGACCAGGCAAAGATGAACGAGGTAGGCACGTCAACTCTTTTCAATGAAGTGCAGCAGGCGCTGAACCGGGTAAGACACCAACAGTTTTACGCCCCTTTATGAATTCCACTTAAGCTTTGATGTCTCTTACTATTTTTGTTGTTTTATAGGCCTGAATGATTTATCATGAGAGCTTCCTCCGGTACCGCTTGGAAATCAGCCAGCTCGAGTTCGAGCTCAAAGAGCAGGTCCGGAAGAAAGACATGTACATGCTTCTTAGTGAGCAATAGGACAAGGCCCTTAAAGACCTCCAGGGCGAGCTAGAAAAAGCTCAGAAGGAGGCCTCAACCCTGAAGCGGGAACATGCCGACTTGGTTGAAAAGGTAAAGGTCTTTGAAGCTAAAAATGAGGAGCTACTTGTGGTGACTAACACAACCTCGCAGGTCCAACAGAAGATCGACTAGCTCCGAGCCGAGATGAACAAGGTCAAGGCCATGGCCGAAGGATGGAAAGGTAGGATGGACCTACTGGATTCGGAGAAAGAAACTGCGAAGGCAAAGCTGGCATCAGTTGAGAACCAACTCTGGGTGGCGAAGGACAAAGCTGATAAGTGGTCTCAGCTGAATGATGATCTCTGAGCACATCTGAGCTTGACTGTCGCTGAACGGGATGCCCTTGGAAGAGAATATGAGGCACTGAAGTCCAAATTGGACATAACCTCTACTGATGCCAAAGAAATGGTGGCCCAGTACAAGGCCGATGTGTAGGCATCCATGACCTGCCTAAAGACAAAGGCTGAATACGTGAAGCGGCTGTCCCGAAGAGAGACCCTCAAAGAGATCCATGCCCGAGGTTTTGACCTATCGCCCAAGATAGAGGAAGCTAAAAAGCTCGAGGCTTAAGGAAAAGGAGATCTACGAGCCTGAGGGTGCCAAAGGCTCCGAGGGATCTGAGGGTTCCGATGGTTCTGGCGACGAGTCGGGCCTCGGTGAAGACCAGGCGTAGATGCCTCAGTACCTTTTCAGTTTTTGCTATTCCTTATGTATTTTTTTTGTTCATGTTGGGGCCGTTTTATTGGACCTTTGTAAATATATTTTGGAATATATATATATATATTATATATATATATATATATATATATATATATGTGAAAATTTTCCCTTTCTGGCAATATCGTGTCTTTACCTTCCAGCATATTTTATTCGTTTATTGTTTTTGGTGCCTTAGCATAGAATCAGATGTAGTTTCGGGGTATTCATTTTTCGGGAGTTCGAGCGAAGCCCGACTTTGATGCAACTCTGTTTGCTTGTGGTTTTGAAACCTCGATGCGACCGGAGGTCCCCAAGATGCTTAAGTGTTTTAAACGATGCTTTTGCCGAGGGTAAACCTTTTGTAGGTTTCGAGTTTTTGTAATGGCTTTATTTTCTGATTACGAACTTTGGACGTCTCTGAGCCATTTTTAGGGTGGCCGTAGCCTTTTATTTTTGGGCACCGCCTAATAGGTTTGATGCCTTTGGGATTCAGTAGCGCGGGTCATCCGAATTTTCTTCGGGTGACAGTCCCTTAATAGGGGTAGTCTTTGGGCTCGATAGTCCCCGAGCATGGGTATCCCTTAGGCTCGATAGTCCCAGAGTAGGGGTAGCCCGTAGGCTCTAGGATCCGAAATCGAAGAAGCAAAAAATGCGTAATAGCAAAGTGAAACTTTCTTTCATTTCTCAGTATGCAACGTACATGATCGAGAGTGCATAAAAACTTTTGTCATGGCTAGAGTGGACTACGTGATCATGGTTCATACGACCGTTTGGCCCTTACAATGAATCCTAACCACCAAGACTTAGCTTCTAGAATACAACATTTTCTTTTTTCCTTGCTAAAAACCATAATCTGAGGGTAATGGCCCCCAGTATTCGAGGTCGAACTTGTGAGGGATCGGATACTGTTGGTATGAAGTGAACGATAATTGAATTTGGTTTGAAACCCGATTTGAAATCGATCTTCGAATCTAAGTTAGCATGTTTTACTGTTGCCTTGTTAAAAACCTTGCCGAAAAACCCATTTTGGGACAAAACCGGTTCAAGGAAAAAAGAGTGCAATGCGTGCTTTCAGACCTAATAGTCACATCCATCCTTGGTCGTTTACCTGCAAATATTAGTATGATTTATAACATGATTAAAGAGTAATTGAGTTCGTACCTTGTAGTAGTACCACTTTAAGTGTGTCACGTTCTAGTTGTTAGGTAGTTGCACGCCATTTCCCGCTTCTAGTTTGTACGAACCTTTGCCGATTATTCCGACAACTCGATATGGTCCTTCCCAGTTTGGTCCCAGCTTCCCCTCGTTTGGGTTCCTGGTGTGTAATGTTACTTTCCTCAACACAAAGTCCCCAACTTGAAAGTGTCGGAGGCTGTCTCTTAGGTTGTAATACCTTTCTATTCGCTATTTCTGGGCGGCCAACCGGACTAGGGTGGCCGCTCGCCTTTCATCCAATATTTCCATGCTCGTGATCATGGCCTCGTCATTTGGCTCTTTTGTCGCATATTGGAACCTGAGGCTTGGTTCTCGTACCTCGACTGGTATTAAGGCTTCGTCTCCATAGACCAATGAAAATAGGGTGGCCCCGGTGCTAGATTTTGAAGTCGTTCGATACGCCCATAGGACTTCAGGTAGGATCTCTTTCCATTTCCCTTTCGCACCGATCAACCTCTTTTTCAGGTTTTGATGTATGGTCTTGTTTGTTGATTCTGCCTGTCCATTCCCACTAGGGTGATAAGGTGTTGATAGTATCTTTTTGATCTTGTGATCTTCGAAACATTTACTTACCTTGTTGTCGATGAATTGTTTTCCATTATCGCAAATGACCTAGGCTAGTATTCCAAATCGACATATTATGTGGTCCTAGATGAGGTCAATGACTTCTTTCTTCCGGACCTTTTCGAATGCCTCAACCTCGACCCATTTAGAAAAATAATCGGTCATGAATAGTATGAATTGGGCTTTACCGGGTGCCCATGGTATGAGACCGACAATGTCCATTCCCCACTTCAAAAATGGCCACGGGGACAAAATTGAGTAATGCGTTTCTCCCAGTTGATGGATCATCGGGGCATGTCTCTGGTGGTCGTCGCATTTCCGTACGAAGTCCTGAACAGCGCCCCTTCGACCAAGCTAAATCTGGCAGCCTTGGTATGCAGGGCTCTCGATTCTTTGGGATCCGAGGGTAACTTTCCGGTCTTCAAGTAGTCTAGGTACTTGTTCCTCAAATCCCAAGTAAAACTCATTGAGTTTACTTCGGTGTGGCCTTCTTCCACCACCGACTTCATGACCTGCACCACTGTTCCCGAACTAATTTCATCGGCATCGAATGACGACCCTAAGTTAGCCAGAGCATCGGCCTCGCTATTCTGATCTCGGGGTACGCTCTGTAAGGTCCATTCCCTGAATTTATGCAGCGTTGCCTGTAATTTGTCCAAGTACCTTCGCATCCATTCTTGTTTTACTTCGAACGTCCTGTTAACTTGGTTTATCATGAGGAGGGAGTGGCTTCAATCACCTCAGCCCTATGGCTTTTAGACAATTATAAACCTGCAATCATGGCCTCATACCCAGCCTCATTGTTAGTTAATTTCACAGTTCGAATAGATTGCCTAATAACATTTCCCGTAGGTGGTTTTAATACGATGCCGAGCCAGGACCCCTTTGTGCTCGAGTTACCGTCTGTAAAAAGGGTCCAGATCCCTGAGGTGGTCCCCGAGGTCAACAGTAATTCTCTTTTGACTTTGGGTATTAAGGCCGGCGTAAAGTCGGCCACAAAGTCTGATAAAATCCTAGATTTTATGGCGGTTCGGGGTCGATACTCGATATCGTACCTGCTAATTTTGATGGCCCATTTGGACAACCAGCCCGAGAGCGCGGGTTTGTGCATGATGTTCCTCAGCGGGTAAGAAGTCATGACATATATGGGGTGGCAATGAAAGTATGGCTTTTGCTTTCTGGAGGCGCTTAGCAAAGCGAGCGCCAATATTTCCAGGCGAGGATACCTTGTTTTGGCCTCGCCTAGAGTTCTACTGACATAGTAAATAGGAAACTGCGTGCCTTCTTCCTCCTGAACTTAAACTCCACTTACCTCTACCTCACAAACTGCCATTTAAAGGTACAATTATTCGTTCGCCTTAGGAGTGTGGAGCAGGGGCGGATTCAATAGATACCGTTTGAGTTCTTCCAAAGCTTGTTAGCATTCTGGGGTCCAGAAAAAGTTATTCTTCTTTTTTAACAGAGAGAAGAACCGATGGCTTTTGCCTTGATATGAACTGGCCCAGGGCGGCTATACGCCCGGTCAATCTTTGAACGACCTTGACATTATCCACCATGGTTATGTCCTCTATGGCTTTGATTTTGTCGGGATTGATCTCGATCCCTTGATTGGATACCATGAACTCGAGGAATTTTCCGCATCCGACCCCGAATGCACACTTCTCTAGATTTAACTTCATATTTTATTTCTTTAGTATGTCGAAGGTTTCCTACAAATATTTCAAATGGTCCTCTGGTAGTGACTTGACTAACATGTCGTCAATATAAACTTCCATTGATTTTCCTATTTGTTCTTCTAACATCCGATTTACTAGGCATTGATAGGTGGCACCGACGTTCTTTAATCCGAGCGACATCACATTATAACAGTAGGTGCCAAATTCAGTGATAAAAGAAGTCTTTTCTTGATTATCCGAGTCCATCTGAATTTGGTTGTACCCAGAATAGGCATCGGGAAACCTGAGTATCTCATGCCCGACCGTCGCGTCGATCATCTGATCGATGTTAGGCAAAGGAAAAGAATCCTTAGGGCATGCCTTGTTTAGATCTTTGTAATCTACACACATTCTAAGCTTATTCCCTCTTTTAGGCACTACCACTACGTTAGCCAACCAGTCCGGGTATTTAACTTCCCGAATGGACCCTATTTTAATGAGTTTGGATACCTCGTCCTTGATGAATGCATGCTTGACCTCGGACTTTGGTCTCCTCTTCTATTTAACCGGTTGGAACTTTGAGTCCAAACTCAGCTTATGAGTGGTTATTTCTGGGGGAATCCCTGTCATGTCAATATGGGACCAAGCGAAATAGTCTATGTTAGCTTTAAGAAAATCAATGAGTTTTTTCCTGAGCTCAAGAGTTAACCCTTGCCCAGGTATACCTTTCGATCGGGTAGGTGTTCGATCAATATGACTTGCTCCAACTCCTCGGCCGTCGATTTGGTGGCGTCGGTATCATCAGGAGCTATGAATGATCTCTGAACTCCGTAATCATCATCCTCATCCACTCCTCGCTCCTCCGATTTGCTCAGGACCGGCATCGGTGATTTCTATTTAATTTCTTCCTTTCTGGTCGACTCTGTGTTCCTTGATGTCAAAACCGCGGGTACCGGGATTACCTTGTTGACTGCAAACATTTCCTTTACGGACGGCTACTCTCTATAGACCGTATTGACTCCTCCTGGTGTAGGGAACTTCAATGCCTGGTGTAAGGTTGAGGGTACCGCCCTCATGTTATGAACCCATGGCCTTCCGAATGGGGCGTTGTACCTCATGTCCCCTTCGATCACGTAGAACTTTTTCTCTTGGATCGCCCCAGCAGTGTTCACTAGAAGGGTTATCTCCCCTTTAGTGGTTTTGTATGCCATGTTAAATCCATTCAACACCAGGACCGCTGACACTATTTGGTCTTGTAACCCCAACTGCTCTACGACCCTCGATCTGATGATTTGGCCGAGCTACCTGGATCAATCAATACACATTTAACTCAAGATTTATTGATAAGTACAGATATTACCAGCGCATCATTGTGTGGTTGCACGATGCCCTGGGCATCCTCATCATTGAACGAAATGGTTCCCTCTGGGACATAATCTCGGGTGCACTTTTCCCTTGTGATAGATACTTTAGTGCGCTTTATCATCGGTCCTCGAGGGATATCGACCCATCCAATGATCATGTTGATGAAGTGATGAGGCTCCTCCTGTTCAGTCTGTTTGTTAGCGTCCCTGTTCCTGTTGTGATTTTTGGCTCGCTTGCTCAGAAATTCTCGGAGGTGCCTTTCTTCTCTCAATTGTCGGCAATCCTCGATTCTGTGGCCATGAGTGCCATGATACTTACACATCAATTTAGGATCTCTTTGGGTACGGTCGGAATGCAATGGTCGGGGCCACTTGGTTTCCTTGATGCGCCCGATGGATGATACGATGCTGCCGTATCAACGTTAAAGTTGTATTCTGGAAATCTTGGTGCTTCTCTTCCCCCGAGCGGCCAGTCGAAACCAGCTTTGCTCATCAGACCTCGGCTGCTAGGCCCTCGATCACCTCTCTTTTCATTCCTTGTGGGTGATGCCCAAACCCATTTCCTCTTTGGTCCGTGATGTATGGTTGGTATCGATCCCGGGCCGGTCTTGGATCATGATCGACGACTCTCTTAGACCTGTCGTCGGCCCTTATTGGGTAAATAGATCTAGAAGGGGCTCCGAGTTGATCGTCCTCGAATATAATCTTCGACTGGTACCTATTGTGGACGTCGGCCCAAGTTACCGTCGGGTACTCTACCAAGTTTTGTTTTAGCTGTTGTGAAGCCAAGGAGCTTCGGGGGTTAAGTCTTTGGGTAAACGGCTGAACGGCCCAATCATCTGCGACTGGAGGCAGGTCCATCTGTTATATCTGGAACCTCGATACGAATTCCCTGAGCATCTTGTTGTCTCTTTGTTTAACCTTGAAAAGGTACGACTTTGTGGTCTCGACCTTGTTTTCCCCGGCATGGGCCTTCACGAAAGCATCTACAAGCATAGCAAATGAGTCAATGGAATTTGGGGGTAAGTTGTGATACCATATCATTGCTCCTTGGACAAAGTTTCCCCTAACTTCTTTAGTAACACCGACTCGATTTCATCATCTTCCAAGTCGTTCCCTTTGATCGTGCATGTATACGAGGTCACGTGCTCATTTGGGTCTGTGGTTCCGTTATATTTTTGAATGTCGGGCATACGAAACCTCTTAGGGATCGGCTTCAGTGCCGAGCTCGGAGGAAATGGCTTCTGGATAAACATCTTAGAATTCGGCCCCTTCAATAACGGGGGTGCTCCCGGGATTTGGTCGACCCTGGAATTGTATGTTTCCACCTTCTTATCATTGGCCTCAATTTTCTTTTCACTCGATTCCACCCACTTCGTTAATGCTTCAAGCATTTTCATTACTTCGGGACTGACCCCGGACTCAGCTTCACCCGGTCTCTCGGCGATCTGCTCATTTCTTCGGATGTTCTCCCGGTACGGTTCGGGCTCAACTCTGTTGGAGGTGTGGCTTTGATTTTGTAGCTGCGCTATCGCCGCCTGTTGAGCCTGCAACATTTCAAAGATTAACCATAGGCTAACCCCATCGCCTTCGCCTTTGGGCCCTTCTCGAGTTGATGGTCGGGTTCTCCGCGAATGCTATTTTTGGGATCAGTTGGCAGGTTTGCATCGATGGCCACATGTGAGTTAGCATCGACCGGATCGAAAACTGGGACAGCAGGAGGCACCTCGTTTCTAGGCACCAGATTGTTGTTTTCACCATGATTTCCAAACTCAGCATCAACATTCAAGTGGGCAGACTGAGAATTTGACATTTTTTAAACTGACCTGAAATTAAGACTTTAAAGAATAAGCGTAAAATACAGTGTGTTATGGGGATTTGTATCAAATCACCACTATTATCTTTAGCCCCACGGTGGGCGCCAAACTGTTTACCCTTGAAATGGAAAAAAATTAAATCTGTATGCGATTTTAAGGATATATGGCCTGATTCAACAGAAAGAATCAAGGATGTTAGGTAAAAGAGTTAAAGATAAAATGAATAATCAAATCAATTGTGATGTTATGACCTGTCTTGTATTTAGGCAGAACAATAGTTTTGCCCTCGATCAGACCCTTGGTTCGAAGCCAATTGTGTATGAAGAACAATAATAAAATAAGAACTTTGCAGTAGATAGAAAGGAGAAAAATGAATTTGTATTGCCTTGGTTTGCGTATTACAATGTGTCCTATCAAAGAAACAACTTCCCCTTTATATAGTAGAAGAGTTTCACCCCTATTATAAGTCTAAAAAAGGAAACAATTCTCCTATCTCGTTAATTACTCATCCATAACCACCATCGAGCGAGATCCGCGCCGTGATATCCGGTTGGTTCCGGATATCACGGCCCTTGCCTTCAACCGTTCATTGCACTTCCCGATGTCCCCGAACTCGTCCCGAGTCCGGGGTGTATCATTTTATCAGATCCGATGGCAAGCACTCCGTTCGGGCCTTGATACAAAGAGTTCCCAACTTCGATTTCGATCTCATATTGATAGAATATAAGGGTCCACCAAACTCTATAGAGAACCAGGTTCTCTATCAGTTCCACTAGAACACACGCACACTGTAGTAAGTAGATGACAAGAGGATTTTTACGTGGAAAATTCCCAGCTCAACGGGATTAAAAATCATGAGCTACCCTTGTAGGATTTCAACTTCACTACTGAGCAACTTTTAGATTACAACCTCTTCAACCTAGGAATTAATCTCTTAATCCCTCACTAACTTGTAATACTCTATTACAAGCCACTTTGTAATAACTCTATTATAAAGACTTTACAACTCGACTAACTCTAGACAAGACTTAAACACAAAGGTTTAAGGTTTACAAAGGGTTTCCTACAGAATACTTCTAAACAAGATAAGTAGGAATTACAATTGAAGAACTATTACAAAGTTACAACTCGACTAAGGACATACAATGACTTGCTGTGGGGAACTGGTCCGTAGTAGTATTATTCTTTGTTCTTGATACACTTGAGAATTGATTGCTTGATAATCAATGACCGTGTGAGAGCTTCGATGGTTTCTCTAAGTGAAAAAGTGATTTGATTTACCTTCCTTGATGTTAATAATGCATTTGTGACATCACTAGGATGATGTAAGCAAGGTAGGTAAAAGACACTCCCCATAAAGTTGACTGCTGCACTGTTTCTGCACTGTAGCGTGTGTAGGCAACAACTTTACAGCTGGGGCAGTTGACTTGTTTATCTGTTCCCTCTGTTGTTCCTCTGACTCTGAAGAGTCGAAGTATATTCCAAGCTGGAACCTTTCGATCTTAAGGTGTTGAGAATATGTAACTGGTTCCTTATCTGGTTCTTCACAGTAAGTTTGTTAGATCATCAAAACATAAAGCAAGGTACTTGTAGCCTATCAATTTCCCCCTTTTTGATTATGACAAACTTATAATTTAAACATCCCAGAAAAAGACCGCACAGAACCAGATAGTGAACTAAAAAAGCCTTAAGTTTCCCCCTGAGTTTGTATTCCCCCTTAATTATTGTTCATTAATCAATTATGCACATTAATCTTTGCCCTTTTGGCATCATAAAAAGAAGAGCAACACGTATATAGCAAAAAGAAGTCTAGCTTGAGTTAACTCATGACACTTGTGTGCACACAACATGACTAAAATCAGAGCATAAAGACAAGGCATAGTTAGCAAAAAGGGAAAAGCTGGCATTAGCATTAATTTGGATTTTTCAATAGGAGCAGAGTCAATGTTACTACCACCATCCACAGTTTTGAACAAACAAAAAAATCACCACAAACATCATTATAAAAACTGACACTGAGGGAATAGACTGACCACTAAAGACTGGATACTGAGGGGACACTGTTTAAGGAGCACTGGAAGTAGGGGTGGAAGTTTGGTCGGTTTGGTTCGATTTGAAGAAATTCGGTCCGGTTATTTGGTTTTCGGTTTTGTAAAAGTAGTAACCGAAACCGAACTGAAATAAGTTCGGTTCAGTTTGGTTTTCTAATTTCGGTTCGGTTTATTTCTAATCGGTTTTCGGTTTGAACATTATTATATTGGGCTCTCTCTATGTAATAATTAGAGTGACAAATTTGTTGGTTTTCTTTCAAAATTTTGGTAAGTTAGAATAAAATGGTAAGTTTGGATTGGATCTTTGATGGACTTCAAAATTGGGCTTATATTATTACCTATGGGCTTAGGCTATATATAACTTAAAGAATCTATATGCTAATAATTCGGTTTTTCGGTTAACCGAACCAAATAAATTAATAACCGAAAACAGAACCGAAAAACTGAAATTTTAAAATTTTAAACTGAAACCGGTCGAAAAAACCAAATAACCAAAACCGAAATAAAAATATTTTCAGTTCGGTCGGTTTCTTCGGTTCGGACCGAAATATGCCCACCCCTAACTGGAAGGATATGGCTTAGAAAGGGCTTGGAGGACTAAATCTATTCAAGCATTTGCTGACATTTGCTCGTTGAGCTGTCTCTCTTTCAGGCCCTCCACTTGTTTCCTGAGCTCAGCATTCTCTTTTGTTAGACGAGCAACCTCTTCTCCTTGAGAACAACTAGAACCAGGTGCCTCATGCAGCTGACTTAACTGAGTCTCAAGGATAGCATTCCTTGCTTTCAATTTCCTTATCTCTGAGGTAGCACTGTTCTGAGCATTGATCAGCTAAGATATGGTAGAAGTGCTTCCAACCCCTCTAATTTTCTCGATACACTCACATTCTTCAAGAGTAGCTTTGGAGAAAGTTTGCTTCTTTGTGCCCACTTTAGCTTGTCCCAGAGGAACCTTGAAGTGCTTAAAGACCTTGGTGAGAAGGAATCCATACGGCAGTGTCACGCTCCGAACCTGGGGAGCAAGACCGGCACCCGGTGCCTCACCTATCCTTGCGTACCAACTTGCGACTAAGGGACTCTAAACATATAATGTCATACTTTGGCCATGGGCCACATTGCAAGACAATTTGCGAACGCTGACAAAACATCAATATAAAGCTGGGCCGACAAGGCCGACATAACTACTACGGCTGGCAAACTAACAAAATATACATACAAGCCTTACAAGCCCAACATACTGCACTAACTGACAGGATATGTCTACAAGCCTCTAGTGATGGATGTACTGTGATCGGAGTAGGGCCCCGACCTATCCATAACATATATATACATATATACATAAGATGTACTTAAAACTCTAGACTCGGCAACTCCGAAGGACGCAGAGCTTACCGATCAAGCTGAATTCGGGCAACACCTACTGAGGAGGTCTACTCGTTTGTCTGTCTGAACCTGCACGCATGAAATGCAGCGTCCCCTGCAAAAGGGACGTCAGTACGAAATAGTGTACCGAGTATGTAAGGCAATAGATTAACTGAAAGCTGAAACCGAACTGATAATATAATAACTAAAAGTAACTGGGAGTCAAAGATAATCTGAAGATATGCTTACCTGTTGATACTGAATATAGTAAGTAAAATAGCTGTCTTGCCCTATAAGGCTTGGTATATATATAACTGCTCTGCCATAGTAGGCTCGCTCATAGGCGCTCGGCCATACTAGGCTGTGTATCTCGGCCAACTGAGCTCGCTCATAAGCTCTCGGCCACAGTAGGCTCGGTATATAACTTACCATCTAATCAGAGATTGCCCAATAGGGGCCTGCCCACAGATTATTGCTCGATGGTGGTGAAAATACTGTAATATATATATATATATATATATATATATGTAGAACCTCTTCTCTCTTGACTGGAAGAAGACAATACTCAATTGAATATAAAGTCCCGATAAGGGAGAATACTGTAACTTATGAGACTAGAATAATGTATATGAATTCGGGAATATGAACTTCTCTTTACGCTTCATTATCAAACACATGTAATTACGAGATCATGCCAAAATGAAGGAAGGGCTTAGCCTTAACATACCTGAGCCAATTTTCTTGACAGTCCTTCCAACACACGTCAATAGCGACAACATGTAATGGTGGATCGAAGTAGGAAAAAATTCATATGATATTCTTAAAAAAGATTGCACTGTACTTCCTTTGAATCGCAAAATCTCACGTTACAGCTCCGACCATTGTAAATCACGTATGTAATTTCTCTAAAACGTGATGCTGTCTCTTCTAATCTTGGGGGGGGGGGGGGGGTAAGCAAACATTAGCTTGCATTGCTAAAGTGAATATATTTGTGTAATTCACGTTCAGAAGGCTAAAGAAAATGTTAACCTTGTTATGTACTCTAATAATGTGACACCTTGATACACCTTATATGAGTCACTTAGTGGCTTTGTTAACCACTTCATGGGCTGCCACGTTGGTGGTAAGATCCATCAAGCTTATCCAATTCTAATTAATTTTTAATTTATTAATCTCACTCTAACCAATAATTAACCAATTACCCACATAATTAAGAATTTTCTCAAATTACTTAAAATACTACTTACTTTTAACACACCTGATCCACCTTACTATCATGGTCATGTGGTACCTTGTATGGCACTAGTCTATAAATGCCGGGTATTATAGCTCAGACCGTATTTTACCCCAAATTGCCAAACTTCGATGAAACTTATTTTCTTCGATTCGCTTACCGTCTCACCTTCACGAATTTACTTATCACTTGTTTGAAATAGCATAATACTTATAATCTCAAAATAATTTCCTTCCCGAACTTACCTCGATTAGCCTACAACGAAACTTTAACGTACGAAAATGCAAAATGTAACATCTCATTTCCTAGATTTCATCAATTTACTTATAGCGTACTTTCACGTACAAAAACATGGGGTGTAACAGACAGCCCATGATTACCATCTTTAAAGTCTGCCACTTTGTTCATGTGCTCTATCATAATCCCAGGCAGATTGATGGTAGTGAAGTTGTCCAGTGCTTCCATGAGGAACAAGTTTGCACGAGAGGTGATAGATCTTCTCTCAGCTCGAGGCAGCAGTACCTTGTTCACCATCTCAAACAACAGTTGGTAAACAGGAAGGAGGGTCTTCTTCTGAACCCGTTCCCCATGCTGAACTGATCTGTCCTTTAATATGTCATTTCTAAAATTTTGAGAACAGGATCCATGAACACTAGACATCCCTTCAACAAGCACACTAAGAATGGACCCCAACAAGGAAGAGTCCATCACCATATCAACTTTATTCACCAACACACAGATGTGATCATCTTCAACTTTAAAAAGGTCAGCATAGAAACTTTGAACTTCCTCTTCATACACCATTGGAGCATCATTTGTGAACAAATGTGCCCACTGTTGTAACTCACAGATCTCAACCAGTTGTCTCATACCAGCCTCCTCCAAGATATCAGGGGCAAATGTGCGGCCCCATAGCACCTTTTGACTTCTTAACCTCTCTTTTCCAGCACTCCTTGGATCACCCACTCTGTCCTTCTTTGAGGAACCAGGTTCTTCATCCGTATCAGCTTTTCTCTTAGTAGACTTGCAAACATTCTTTCCATTTTCATCAGACTTCACAGACTTTTCACCCAATTCTTCCATCACCCTGGCAGCAGACTCTTCTACCAACTTATCACCAGATTCTTTCACCACATTTTCACTAACAACATCATCAGACTTGCTCAGACTTTCAGCAGACACAGAAGATCCCTTTTTAGGCTTGAGGAGACCATGCTTCTGTGAGCGCTTTCTAGTCAAGGAACCAGGTTCCTCTTCTACTTCATCATCCACATTCACAACTAGCACTGTCTTCTCGCTCACAACTTTCTCATCTTTTACTAATTTTCTTCTCCTTGACTTAGCTTGGCTGTTCTTAAGCGCAGACTCAAGAGCCTCATTCCTTTGCAACCTTGTAGTAGGGCGCTTAGGAGTATACTCTTGAGTAACCATTGGTCTATGCCTAGTCAAGCTAGCAATTGGCATAACATCAGAATCCTCTTCACTTTCCCAAACTACTTCTTCAGAATCAGATCTCATCTCAGGCATAACCACAGACAAAGGCTCAACATCAAAATGAAGGGAAGGAGCAGGATCAATACTGACCTGGGGCTCTTGAGAGGACCCCTGAGTTGGATCCTCTGAGGAGGGATCAAGTCCCTCATTTGGCACCCCATTAGTATTGTCCTGTGCCAATTTTTCAACAGGCACAAGCTCTCTACCCTCTTTTACAGTCTTAGACTCTTCCCCCTGAGTCCCAAAACCATCATCACCTCCTTCTATAACAACCCCTTCATGATCTATGGACAGCATGTTCTCTATTGCCTCTTTCTCTTGTACATACATGGAGAACTCAGTAGAGAAAGGAGTGTTACATGTGGACACAAGATCAGGAGAAGTCTTTGTTGAGTCAAACATCTCGGAAGTATTAGTTTGATCTACATTTGACCCTTTTTTCATAGGCGAACTTGAAATTTCCTGATCTTCTTCTTTGTCAGCAATGCTCTGTTCATCGCCCTTTTTCGGCAAAGTAGGAAAAGGGCTCTGGGCGAAAAATCCTTTGGGAGTCAAGATTTTACGACTCCTCTTAGAATCAGAACTCGAGTGGGTAGGAGAGGAGATAGAATGTGGGGGTGACTCTGTCCTAGGGTTTTGGTTAGCAGTGGTGTGGGGTGAGGAGTCTAATATCGGTGTTTCAACAGGTGAGGACTCAATGGGGATGTCACTTGGAACAATCGAGGTTGTTTGATTTTCGGCCATGGTGAGAAGAAGAGAAGGGATTGGGCAGTTTGAAAAGAGGCAGAAATATGAGGTTTTGAAATTTGATGGGAGGAGTTGTGACAGTGATAGATGTATTTATGATGGATGAGGGACCAGTTAAGAAAGGGCAGTAGTTTTGGGAGTCGGGTCGATTATTAACGGGTGAGACTTTTGGGTTCACAAGACGCAAGGAAAAGAAACTGACGCACTGATGATGTGGCACTTGTTTTAACCGTTCAAAATTGTGCATGAGAGAACAAAGACGCTACTAACCTGTGTCAAGAGAACCAGGTTCCCTGACTAATCTTGCATCTGTAAGATTTGCCCTTTTTACCAGCACGTACTACATCAACTGCCTATTTTCTCTGTAATCATCATGCGTGTCTACCTGTAACGGTATAGAGATGAGTTAGACTTTGCCAGAAAATACTTTTTAGCTAATTTTACCTGAACATGTCTTTCGTAGACAATCATCGAGGGACCAGTTTCTCAGTTGGGCTTTATCAACCCTAGTCCCAGACGATTTCTTTCAAAATGTTCTCTACTCAAGGCCTTGGTAAATATGTCTACAATATGATTTTTTGTGCTGCAGAATTTCATGCAAATGATCCCCTTTTCAACATTGTCTCTGAGGAAGTGGTGACACACGTCAATGTGCTTGGTTCTCTTATGTTGGACTGGAGTTTTGGCCATATTGAGTGCACTTGTATTGTCGCATAGGAGAGGCACACAATCTGAGAACACTCCAAAGTCTTCCAGCTGCTGCTTGATCCACATTGATTGAGCACAATAAGAAACAACTGCTACATATTCTCCTTCTGCAGTTGAGAGTGCCACTGAGTTTTGCTTCCTTGTACCCCACGAGATTAGGCAAGAACCCAAGAAATGTGCCATTCCAGATGTGCTTTTCCCTGTCCACCAGATATCCTGCTTAATAAGCGTCAGCATACCCAATAAGATCAAAGCTGTCACCTGAGGAATAGTAGAGAATCAGGTCCTACGTTCCTTTGAGATATCTCAATATTCTTTTGACAGCCTTCAGATGAGATTCCTTGACATGACTCATCATGTCTGCCTTTCCATTTGCCATGTCAATAACTTCACCTGGAACAGATAAAGGTTCTCCATCTTGGTCAACATATCTATCCTTCTCACATGAGAGGTGAGATTCATCAAAGATCACATGTATACTCTCTTCAATACATTGAGTCCTTTTGTTGTATACTTTGTAAGCTTTGCTTTGGGATGAGTATCCCAGAAAGATTCCTTCATCACTTTTGGCATCGAATTTTCCAAGAGCTTCCTTTCCATTGTTGAGGAAAAAACATTTACACCCAAAAGTCCTTAGAAGTGTCAGCTTGGGCTTCCTTCCATTCAGCAGTTCATATGGAGTCTTGTTCAGAAGGGACCTGATCATGCACTTGTTCACCAAGTAGCAAGCAGTATTGACAGCTTCTGCCCAGAAATTCTTTGCGATCCCATTATCAATCAACATTGTCCTTGCCATGTCTTCAAGAGTTCTATTTTTCCTCTCTACAATACCATTTTGTTGAGGTGTTCTTGGAGCTAAAACATTGTGAGTGGTACCATTTTCAGTACAGAACTCATCAAATTTGGTATTGTCGAACTCTGTCTCATGATCAGACATGATGCAAGCTACATTACTACCCATCTTCACTTGAATCCTTTTGACGAAGGCAACAAACACTTCAAAGGTTTCATCCTTGGTTCTGAGAAACAGAGTCCAGGTGAATCTAGAGTAATCGTCAACTATAACAAAGATATATATATTTTTTTCCCCTGCTTGCCACCCTCATGGGTCCACATATATCCATGTGAAGAAGATCAAGTGACCTTGAGGTAGTGACTTCCTTTTTGGGCTTGAATGAGGATCTAACTTTCTTGCCTTTTACATATGCGTCACACACTTTGTGATCCTTGAAACTTGACTTGGGAAGACCATGAACCAGGTCCTTCCTAACCAATTTGTTCAGCAACGTGAAGATTGCATGACCCAACCTCCTATGCCATAATTCAGCATCATCATCAATAGCACTTAGACAGTTGATATCACCATTCTGCAGAGACACAAAATCAGCAACAAAGATATTTTTGTATCTTTTTGCTACTAGCACCACCTCACAAGTCATTAGGTTTGTGACTGTACATATTTTTGATACAAATTCCACCTTGTTTCCCTTGTCACAGATCTGGGAAACACTTAGCAAGCTGTACTTCAACCCGTTCACGTAGTACACATTTTCGATTGAGTGTGAGAAAGACTTCCCAATCCTTCCAACTCCTAGAATGTATCCTTTCTTGCCATTTACAAAGGATACACTCCCTCCTTGCAGGGCTTTAAGTGAAAGGAAATCATTTGTACTTCCAGTCATGTGCTTTGAGCAGCCACTATCCATGTACCATTGTAGGCTGCTTCCTTTCACTATTCCCTGCACAAGAAAATCAGGAGTTAGACTTAGGAACCCAAACGAGTTTGGGTCCCTTGTAATAAGGAAAGGGGTGAATGAGGGATCTTCTGGTCCAAGCAGGCATCATGCGTTTTTTATATGAGGGACCGGGTTTTCTACATGTAGTTACTTTTTCAGCAAAATTTTTGTTTTTCTGTTGTGACTGAAATCTGGTCTTACAGTTTTCTTTAAAGTGCCCAGTGTTGCCACAGCGAGTGCAAAGCCAATTATCAGGTATAGTAACGTACTTGCTATGAGGGTTGTAGGGAATCTTTTCCCTTTGGAACCCAATCCCCTGCCTATTTCCCCCATTGTTGGTGTACATGGCAGTGATAGTATCAGAGGACCAGGTCCACTTGAGTGCTTTTTCAAGATCACTCTTCACTCTACCTAGTTCTTCATGAAGTTGTTTGTTTTTCTCAAGCTCAGCACACAGACTAGATTTCACTGAATTAAACTCACTTTCAATCTTAATATGTGCCTCGCTTGCAACTTCCTTTCCCTTTTGAGAATTTTCAGTCCTACTCTCTATTTTAGGTTCCCCAATTATTTCCTTCAAGTCCACTACCACCACTAATAGGTCATCTCTCTCATGCTTAATGTTAGAAACTCTCTCAGCTAAGACTTCTTTTTCCTTTCTTACACACTCAAAGGTCTCTTTTAGGTCTACCACAACGACCATTAGATCATCTCTTTCATGTTCTATATTTGCAATTTTTTCATCTAAGGCATCCTTCTCTTTCTTCAGGTTCTCAATTGTTTCCTTTAAATCAACAACAATGATTACTAAGTCATCTCTGGTTTGTTCTGCTTCTCCTAACTCCACAGTTAAAACATCTAAGTCTGTGATAAGCATCAATTAACACATTTTCCAAAGACATGAGTTTTTTTAGGAGAATAAGATTTCAGATTTCTCTGAACATCCAGAAAATTTACCTCATCATCGTCGTCATCTTCATCATCATCATACTGAGCCATCAAGGCAAAGATTGAGTCATACTCAGTTGCTTCACTTTACACTGCCACCATTGAACTATCACCATGATCATTTTCTTCTACAGATTCACTGGAGGAGTCTCCCCATGCAGCAAGAGCTTGCTTTACAACATTGTCAGCGACATTCTTTCTCTTGATGCGTTTATCAGGAACCAGGTTCCTCTTGGTTGCTTTGTCAAAGTTGTTTTTTACTGATATTTCTTTAAGAGAGGGCACTCCTTGATGACGTGACCTGACTTGCCACATTTATGACAAAGGTCATAATTGTTTGGCTTGCTAGAACTTCCCTTTTTTGGAATGCCTCCATTCCTGCGAACCATCTTCTGGAATCTTCTTGTCAAGTAAGCCATATCACCGTCCTCGCCACTTGAATCATTGCTGTCTGTCTTGAGGACCAGGTTCTTCTCCATTTTGGGTTCTCTTCTTTCATTATCCTTCTTCTTCTTCTTCTTTTTCTTCTTCTTCATTTCATATGTTTTCAGATTGCCAACAAGTTCATCTATGGTCAGTGTCTGCAAGTCCTTCGCCTCTGTAATGGCATTCACTTTGCTTTCCCAAGAACTGGACAGAACACTAAGGATTTTCCTAACAAGCTTGTTTCTTGGAATAGTTTCACCAAGATAGTGAAGCTCATTAATGATGGAGGTAAAACGAGTGTGCATATCTTAGATGGATTCATCATCTTTCATCCTGAAGAGCTCGTATTCAGTTGTGAGCATGTCGATCTTGGATTGCTTAACCTGTGTTGTTCCTTCGTGAGCTGTCTGAAGAGCCTCCCAAATTTCTTTTGCTGATTGGCATGCCGATATCCTGTTATATTCATCAAGACAATGCCACAAACAAGAATTTTCTTTGCACGAAAGTTCTTTTCTATGGCCTTTCGATCAGCGTCATTGAATTCGTTCCTCGTCTTGGGAATGGCTAAAGCTGGATCGCCAAGATTCTTAGTGGGAACAAAGGGTCTGTCACATATGACATCCCATAGCTCAGAATCTTCAGCCATGATGAAGTCGTGCATCCTAGTTTTCCACCATCCGTAATACTGTCCATTGAACCTAGGTGGTTTGTAAGTAGACTGGCCTTCTTCAAAGTTTGGAGGAGCATCCATGAGAATCCTTTCCAGGTGTTAACCTGATAGAAAGAACCTGCTCTGATACTAATTGATAGAATATAAGGGTCCACCAAACTCTATAGAGAACCGGGTTCTCTATCAGTTCTAATAGAACACACGCACACTGCAGTAAGTAGATGACAAGAGGATTTTTACGTGAAAAATTTCCAGCTCAACGGGATTAAAAATCACGACCTACCCTTGTAGTATTTCAACTTCACTACTGAGCAACTTTTAGATTATAACCTTTACAACCTAGGAATTAATCTCTTAATCCCTCACTAACTTATAATACTCTATTACAAGCCACTTTGTAATAACTCTATTACAAAGACTTTACAACTCGACTAACTCTAGTCAAGACTCAAACACAAAGGTTTAAGTTTACAAAGGGTTTCCTACAGAATACTTCTAAACAAGCTAAGTATGAATTACAATTGAAGAACTATTACAAAGTTACAACTCGACTAAGGACATATAATGACTTGCTGTGGGGAACTGGTCCGTAGTAGTATTGTTCTTTGTTCTTGATGCACTTGAGAATTGATTGCTTGATAATCAATGACCGTGTGAGAGCTTCGATGATTTCTCTAAGTGAACAAATGATATGTTTTACCTTCCTTGATGTTAATAATGCATTTGTGACATCACTAGGATGATGTAAGCAAGGTAGGTAAAAGACACTCCCCATAAAGTTGACTGCTGCACTGTTTCTGCACTGTAGCATGTGCAGGCAACAACTTTACAGCTGGGGCAGTTGACTTGTACAGTTTCCTCGGGAAACGATAGTTATCTGTTCCCTCTGTTGTTCCTCTGACTCTGAAGAGTCGAAGCATATTCCAAGCTAGAACCTTTCGATCTTAAGGTCTTGAGGATATGCAACTGGTTCCTTATCTGGTTCTTGATAGTAAATTTATTAGATCATCAAAATATAAAGTAAGGTACTTATAACCTATCATATATATTCATAATCTTACTTCGTTTGATCCACCAGAAAATCAGGGTGTGCGTTAGCCCCGATTTCACCTGTATATACGAGTGATGCAATGATTAGGATAACTGGATAATGCCATCAACAGACGTGTCCTTCTAATTTTATTTTATTTTTGAACGATAAAAGCCAGTATGCTATTCCATTATTCCTCTGAAAGTGACATCTACTTTACAGTTTTTTCAGCTATTTACTCGATGAATAGAGAGTTTCTAAACACAATATTATGGTGGAGAGCCGTATAAACTTCAAACTTCGATATATGTTGGCAAGCACAAATAATGAATTCAAACAGGGTTCAGGCTGCTCCTATGACAAATTTTCTATTAATTTGTTGAGGCTGAAAACCAACACAGTAAAGTATGTATTTTCTATTCTAAGGAGACAAGAGAAACATTTCAAATCTAACAATATTGTCGCACTAAAACATTATACAACAATAAATAAAATTGAAACCAAACATCTTCTTTAGGTCATACTTTTTTGTAGTCAACTAACAGCTGTTGAATTACACCAGTCAAGGAAAACAAAACTCAAATCTATAACCAAATCTATTAACGTTTATTCAGGGGCGTACGCAGGAATTTAGGTAAGCGGTGTCACTATTTAAAACAAATCGTTTACATTTCACAGTTCTTAATCATGTAATATTAACATTAACTTTTTAACAAAGTCATTTAAACATATGTAAATTATTTCTGAAAAAAAGAAGAAGAAGTCAACCTTAATTAGCTTGTTAGCGAATTATCGATGAAGGACTTATGACTGAAATTGAAGTTGAGAAAATGTTAAAGAACAAATAAGCAAACAATATGGAACTTCCTTCGGATAATATCATGTAAGAAATTTACTTGTCAAATTTGGGGCTTAGGTGTCAGTTTGAGCAACTAAATGGTAAAAGTACAAGCAGTAAGGAAAATGCAAATGCAAAATCGAACCCGTGACGTTGCAATTTGTAAGACCTCGTGTCACCAGCTGGACTAAGCAACTTCCTTTGACAAGTGGTGTTACTGTTTACCCGTTAAATGATACAGTTAAATTTATAGTATGATTTATAGACAAGTAAATCGATTTGATCCCAAAATGATAAATAAATTAAAAGAAAAGTAAGACTTAGAGTTGAAATCGAAAGAAATTGCAAGCCTGGTTCAGGGAACAAAGGTTCCGAAGACAGTGATAAGGACAACATTAGACAGAAAATAAAGTTATATTATTCAGCTTGGTAGTAAAATGTAGCATAAATTTTGCCAGAGATTTCGTGCGTTACAATGATTGTTCAAGTCCCCTTTTATAGATATACCTAGGGTAGAAGATCCTAGGATCAAGCTCCTCTTAAATGACAATAATGGGGGCCATTAATGAATATGTAATGACATACCATAAATGCTAAAATTCTCTGCAACGGCTGCATATTTAATACTGAGAAATATTCGTCATTAATTGCTATTTGATGACAAACATTTGTTTGCCTTTGTTGACTCTGTTCACTTCGGGATCTACCCGATACCAACCGAAACTGTTGTCCTCGGTTTTGGTTCCCACTCGCTTCATCTTCCGTCTGCCTCTGGTTCTACGTGTCATGTAATCATTCAAGCATTTAATATAAACCTATTTTACCCTATACAGATAGTCCCCCTGCTTTTTGGTGGTACATCTTTGTGTTATCAAGAAGTTGGTGAAGATTCCTTTCTTGGCGGAAAATTTTCTGAATCCTTATGAAAAGTTTCAAACACTTGATAAGACGCACGTCTCCTCGTATTTAATACCCCAAATACATGTTACTTCATGATTTAGCAATATTTTAACCGGTTCTTAAGGTAATTATGACTATGATTTTAGCCGCCTATACCTTTACTTATACACATCATTCTTCTTCTTTCACTTCTAACAACTTCATAAGCTTCCTTAAGTTTCTTTGCACTTAACTTCCTTCTGCTTTCATCTCTCTTTGATCTTATTCAAAAAACTCTTATCATCTTCTTATCATTATGGCTTCTCATACTAACTCTTTCAAGAACTCTGGTCTTCTCTTCGGTGGAGGTACGAAGAGGAGTAAAGATAAAGAGGTTGATGTTGATGCTGTTCCTCCCACGATGAGCACCATCATCCTTAAACATCTTAACACTGCCAAAGATTTTGAAGAGAAATTCCCTACTTCAAACCCTCGAACTTGGGTTGTTGGTAGATACCCTTCCTCTATTCGCCTTTCTAGTATTCCTGTTGTGAAGGAAGATTGTGACTGCCATGCTCTAAAGATTATCTAACCATCCCCTAGTGGCTTGTAGCTTCAGTGCTTTGTCATTTAAAGGTCTTAACTTTGCTGATGATGTTCTTTTCATAGTATGCTTTCCGTTGCTGCCTTGTTAAAAACCTTTCCAGAAAAACTCAATTGGGACAAAAACTGGGCAAAGAGAAAAAGAGTGTAGTACATACTTTCAGTATAAGCAGGATCCATCAACAGTAATACCTTTTAAGGTGAGTGATATTCCAGTTGCTTGGAAATTTGATTCCGTCTTGGTTCTCTAGTTCGTATGATCCTTTTCCGGTGACTGTTGAAACCCAATAAGGTCCTTCCCATGTCGGACCCAGCTTTCCCGTGTTGAGCTCTTGGGTGTTCTGAGTCACTTTCCTCAAAACCAAGTCTTCTAATTTAAAACAGTGGAGATTGGTCCTCCCGTTATAATATCTTTCCATCCTTTGTTTTTGAGCCACCATTCTTATATGCACCAAGTCCCTGCGTTCGTCGAGCAACTCCAGTTTGACCAGCAATGCCTCATTATTCGCTTCTTTGTCCATCCAAATGTATCACAAGGTCGGTTCTCCTACTTCCACCGGGATCAGAGCTTCTGCGCCGTATACGAGAGAGAAAGGTGTCACCTTCGTGCTCGACATGGCCGTCGTCCGGTATGCCCATAACACTGCCGGCAACTCTTCTGGCCATGTGTCCTTGGCTGTTTCCAACCTCTTTTTGAGGTTTTAAATAATCATATTATTGGTTGATTCCGCCTGCCCATTTGCGCACGGATGGTATGGTGAAGATGTGATTCTTTTAATTTTCAGATCTTTAAGAAATTTTATGACTTTGGAGCCTATGAACTATGGTCTGTTGTCGCATACAATGTACTTCGGTATTTCGAACGTGCAAATTATTCTTTCCCACAGGAAATCGACCACTTTGCGTTCACCGATCTTTTGGTAAGGACTTCTTCAACCCATTTAGTGAAGTAATCATTTAAAATTAAAAGAAATCTTACCTTCCCGAGACCCAGTAGCTATGGCCTGACTATATCCATCCCCCATTTCATGAATTGCCATGGGGATAGTACCGAATGCAGGAGTTCTGCCAGTTGGTGCACCGGCTGTGCATGGCGTTGACACTTGTCATATTTTTGAATGAATTCCTTTGCGTCTTGTTCCATCCGGGGCCAATAGTATCCTGCCTTGGCCATTCCCTAAACCACGAGCAAAGTTTGAACTTTAATCATATACTATTGCATGAGCTCCTCCTTTGCGTCGAAGATTCTATATACCTGATTTAATATTAGTTGGGAATCACATTTGATTTCAATGACCTTGGAGTCTAGCTCCCGGGCCAGTTCAAGTTATACAATCAAAGCCTCATACTCGGCTTCATTGTTAGTCATGGGAACAATTTTTATGGCCTGCCTCAGGGTCTCTCCTGAGGGCACGATTAAGACCACCCTGAGCCCGGCCGCTTTCATGTTGGAAGCTCTGTTCGTGAAAAAGGTCCAAACTCCTGATGTCATTTCCAACACCATCACTGTCTCTTTCACAGCCAGTGGCAGTAACTCGGGACTGAAATCGGCCACAAAGTCGACCAAAACCTATGACTTGATCACAGTCCTAGGCTTATACTCAATATCAAATTCACTAATTTCAACTTCCCATTTGGCTAGTCGACCTGACAACTCCGATTTGTGAAGGACATTCCGCAGGGGAATAGTTGTTACCACGGCTATCGGGTGACATTGAAAATAAGGCCTAAGCTTTCGAGAGGTGATTACGAGAGCTAAGGCTAGTTTTTCGAGGTGCGGATTATGAGTTTCCGCTCCCGACAAAATTTTACTAACATAATAGACAGGAGATTGCGTACCTAGATCTTCCCGGACTATAACGACACTTACCGCTACCTCCGAGACCGCTAAGTATATCAGTAACTATTCGCCTTCCTCCGATTTTGATAGTAGCAGAAGGCTTGATAAGTAACGTTTCAGATCTTTTAAGTCATGTTGTCATTATGGTGTCCATTCAAAGTTGTTCTTGTTTTTCAAAAGTGATAAGAAGTGATGACATTTTCCCGAAGACTGAGAAATGAACCTGCTTAGAGCGGCCAATCTTTCGGTTAGACTTTGGACTTCCTTCACGCTTGTCAGCTGGTTTGTGATGTCCTCGATGTCTTTGATCTTATCGGGATTTACCTCGATCCCTCTTTGTAACACCAGGAAACTCAAGAATTTGCCGGAGCTAACCCCAAACGTGCATTTTTCGGGGTTGAGCTTCATTTTGTGCTTCATTAGGACATCGAAGGTTTCCTGGAGGTGTTTAAATGGTCACCTGCATTCAAAGACTTGACCAACATATCATCTATGTATAATTCCATTATTTTACCTATTTAATTTTCAAACATCTTGTTCACAAGCCTATGGTAAGTGGATTCGACGTTTTAAGCCCGAAAGGTATCACATTGTAGCAATATGTGCCAATGTTCGTTATGAATGAAGTTTTTTCATGATCCTCCGGGTTCATCCTAATTTGATTGTACCCGGAATAGGCATCGAGGAAACTCATCAACTCATTTCCGGCTATTGCATCAATCACTTGATCAATGTTTGGCAACGAGTCTTTTGGGCACGCCTTATTTAAATCTTTATAATCTACGCACATTCAAAATTTATTATTCTTTTTCGGAACTACAACTACATTAACTAGCCAGTCGGGATACTTTACCTCCCGTATTGAACCGATATCAAGTAACCGAGTTACCTCTTCTTTAGCAAACCTCTTTCTAACCTCAGCTATTGGGTGCTTCTTCTGCCTTACCAGCGAGATGCTTGGGTCCAGGCTTAGCTTATGGATGGCCACCTCTAGCGGGATTCTTGTCATATCAGCATGCGACCATGCGAAACAATCGAGGTTAGTTTTAAGAAAATCATTAAATCCTCACTTGAGCTCGGGGTTGAGTCCTTTTCCCAAGTGAAATTTTCTCTTCAGCAATTTTTCAAATAAAGCTACTTGTTCGAGTTTTTCTGCCGTAGACTTGGTCATGTTTGTTTCTTTCGGTACCTGAAAATATCTCGGTACCTGGTGATATTTTGACGACTCCTCCCTTTTGTCATCATCGCTTCGTTCGGGAGCAGGCGTAGATTCCTGTAATTGCTATACGTTGACTTCCTTCCCTTTATTGATGGAAACCGATACCGCGTTCATTTCCCTTACTGCCGATTGATCTCCTCTTATTTGTTTGATTCCCTTCGGATTCAAGAATTTCAATAGTTGGTGATATATTGATGGTACGGCCTTCATCTCATGTAACCATGGTCTGCCAAGAATTATGTTGTAGACCATGTCACCATCCACTATTTCAAATAAGGTAGTCTTCGTGACCCTTTCTGCGTTCGTGGGTAGCAAGATCTCCCCTCGAGTTGTCACACTTGCTAAGTTGAACCCGACGAGAAGTTTTGTTGCCGGAATGATGCTTCCGGTTAGCTTGGCTTGTTCTAGCACTCTCCATTGAATCATGTTGGCTGAACTTCTTGGGTCAACCAAAACTCATTTAATCTTGAAATCTAGAATGTTAAGAGAAATTACTAGGGTATCGTTGCACGGCAGAAGAAGTCCATCAACGTCTTCTTCAGTAAAGGTGATGTCGTCTTCGGTGACTTCCCATAGTCTCTTGCTATGAGTCACTGAGACCTTTATCTTCATGGCTGCTGAGAAAGTTACACCGTTGATCTCATCCCCCTCCCCTAAAAATCATGTTGATAGTTAGTCGAGGAGGGTCTTCCCCTATCTTAAAGGGTTCTGCATTGTCTCGACTGCAATCGTAATTCTAATGGCACAACCGATCGTTTTGAGCATTTGTATTCCATTTAGCTGCTTGAAGTCTTGAGTAACTCCATATGAGGTATTATGACTTACGTGTATCGTCACTTTTGGTTTTCGGGTGATTTGGAATTGATTTGGAAGCATGGTTCTCATTTTAGAAGCTTTAAGTTGGAATAGTTGACCAAGTTTGACTTTGAGTATTTGACATCGGATCAAAGTTTTAATGGTTCCGTTAGGTTTGTATGGTGATTTTGGACTTGGGCATATGGCCGGATTTGCATTAGAGGTTTCTAGAAGGATTCAACACTATTTGGCGAAAGTTAAAAATTTCAAGATTTGAAAAGTTCATAAGTTTGACCGGGAGTTAGCTTTGTGATATCAGATTCGGATTGTTGTTCCGAGAGTTGGAATAGGTTTGTTATGTCATTTGGAACTTGCATGCAAAATTTGAGGTTATTCCGAGTTGATTTGGTATGGTTCAGCACAAGTTTTGAAAGTTGAAAGCTCAAAGGTTTATTAAGTTTGATTTGAGGTGCGATTCATGGTTTTGATATTGTTATATGGGATTTTAGATCTCAAACAGGTCCATATTATGTTTTGAGACTTATTGGTATGTTCAGACGGGGTCCCGAGGGGCTCGGGTGAGTTTCAGATTGGTTTGGGTTGTGTTGCGCTCGTTTTTGATGTTTCGACATCGTCTCTTCAAGCATAAATGATACTACATTAAGAAAATTATCTCTAAATTCTATTTTTATTGAAGCATTAGATCTGTATCATAATTACGGATCCATAGCCAAAAGAATTGTCGAATTCGGATACCGAATGAGGGAGTTATGCCCATTTTAGTGTCGGAGAAGAAAAATGGTATTGGTGCTTCGCAGATGTGAAGATGGGTCCGAATCTGCGACCCCGCAGGTGCAAAAAATGCTGCGCAAATGAAACTACAGCTGACAGACCACATGTGTGGATATTTGGACGCATAAGCGAAATTCACTGCGTATTAAAAAATCAGACTGCATTTATTTAGCATTTTGAGCAAATCTTGAGTTCTGGAGCTCAGTTTGAGGTAATTTTCCCGGCGTTCTTCTCGTTTTCTCATGGCGGTCAGTACCTAACCTGAACTTTTGTATTTCAACATTATTATAATAGTTCATTTATAAATTAATCCATATTTTGATTGGAGATTTGTGGGTTCCCCCCCCCCCCCCCTAAAACTTAAGTGGATGAAATTTATGGATTTAGAGGTCGATTTGAAGTCGGATTTGGATTGAGATAAATATTTTTGACTCAGTTTTGATTATTTTACATGATTCTATCCTTGATTTTGGTATTTAAATGGTGAATCTAAAAGTGAAATTGGGGTTTTTTGTCTAAATTTTTCTAAAGTGAAATTTGAGTTTTGAACATCGATTAGGGGTCGGATTTGAGTGAAATTAGTACGGTTGGACTCGTATTCGAATGGGTTATCGAAATTTATGAGTTGGGTTGGGTTCCGAGGTGCGGGCTCGAGTTTGACCTTTTGGTTGACTTTGAGTAATTGAGTAAAGATTCGACCTTTATTGTTTGGGTTTGTTTCCTTTGGCATTATTTGATGTATTTGATTTGATTTTGGCTAGTGTCGAGTCGTTCAGAGGCTGATTTGTGTGGGATGGAGCTTATAGAGTATTCTTTGTCTTGTTCGGTAGTTAATTTGGCCTGCTTGAGGTAAGTATCTTATCTAAACATCGCTGAGGCATTAGTTGCCTGAATTATTTGTGATAGTTACATGCTATGGGTGCGCATATGTGTAGGGTTTGAGCCATGTGCGAGCATCATGGTATTTATCCATGCTCGGGGGTAGTTCTTAGGCTATGATATTCCTAGAATTGACTGTTAAGCTTTAAGCTATAACGTTTCTCATATTTGTAACATTGTTGTGAACTATTAGAGCACTATTTGAGGTTACAAAGAGGCTAATTCCCCGAATAAACTTGGTAATTGCTATTTTTGTGATGTAATTGCCAATTTGAGCTATGATAGCACACTTTTCACAGGCCTACACTTTAGCATGCTATTATACCAGTACATGAGCATGAAATCTGATATTTATTCATCATATACATGTGTTATTGTATACTTGCTTCTGTAAAATGTGATTTGCACTGGATGCCATTGACCATGACGGGCGGATTGTATTGTTATGCCTGTGACCATACCGGACGGATTGTATTGTTATGCCTGTGACCACGTCGGGCAGATTGTGTTGTTATTCCTATGACCATGCCGGGTGGATTGTATTTTTATGTCTGTGACCACGCTGGGTGGTTTGTACTATTATGCTTGTGACCTCGCCAAGCGGATTGTGTTGTTATGCCTGTGATCACGCGGGGCGGATTGTGTTGTTATGCCTGTGATCACGCCGGGCAAATTGTATTGTTATGCCTCTGACCACACCGAGCGGATTATGTTGATATGCCTGTGACCACGCCGGGCAAATTATGATATAGCCTGTGACCACACCGGGCGGATCTATTATATTGAGCTTGTGACCACTCTGGGCAGATTATGATATTGAGTCTGTGACTATACCGGGCTAGTAGCACGTTGAATTGGCCGTGCTTGTGTGTGGATAATGATCCATCCCCCTAGGGTCACCCTCTCATGTTTCTCTCTTGATGGTGTACATGCGGATTGTGTGAAACAGACGGGTTTTGTGGTTGATTTGAGCTCTGGGAGAGCCGGTTATTGTTATTTGGATCGGGTGGCATGCCGCAAAAGGCCTTATTGGCTTATTTCTATATGGATCGGATTGTGCGCCGCAACATACACATATTTAGTTATTGCATTTCATCTTTACTTGCAATTTCCTTGACTGTTTACCTGATTTACTTGCATATCTTCCTTATATGCTAGATTGATGACTGAGTAGAATACTTTAAAATAAAGAATTGTGAGCACCAAGGAGGTTTTTACCTGTGATTTACCTGATTAGATCATATATTTCTTCTATACTTGTTGAATTTATGAACTACACAGGTGATCAATGAGTATCTTTTATAGGTTGTGCTTCTATTACCTCGCCGAGGTTAGTTAGGATACTTATTGAGTACATGGGGTTGGTTGTAGTCATACTACACTTCTGCACCTTGCGTGTAGATCTTGGAGCTGATGTTGCTGTGTACGGTGGGAGCTGGCATTGAAGATCTACGTACGTTCCGGTTATAGCTGCCACTTGTCCTTGGTAGCTTTCGATTTGCAAATCTGTTTATGTATATTCCAAACAAATGATGTGTTTATTTCGTACCAGCTTTGTAAATTCTAAAATTTAGAAGCTCATGACTTGTACTACCAGTCCTTGGGGGTTGTATAGAAATTTAGTTATTTTACTCATTTACTCTTATTATTCCCATTTGAGTTATGTTGACTGTTACTTGGCTTACCTAGCGGGTGGGGTTAGGTGCCATCACGACTAGATGGATTTTGGGCCGTGACAAGTTGGTATAAGAGCTCTAGGTTCATAGGTTCTGCAAGTCATGAGCAAATGTCTAATAGTGTCTTGCGGATCGGTATGATGACATTGTAAGGCCCCCTAAAAATTTGCAAAAAGAAAAATAATGTTTCATGGTGCCGAATTGGTTTTACATGTTGTGTATTATAAAAATTATTCGCGACTCGCAAGTTCGCCGCGGCTCGGACTTTTTGGATTGAACAATGCACTGAAAAGTAAAGGAAAATTTTTGGCAAAAAAATGCATTTCTGCGGTCCATTATGCGACCGCAGAATCACTCTGTGGGCCGCATAATGGCCGTAGAAGTGAGGCAGGAGAGGGCCAGTTTGGATGAAATTTTGCGGTCGACTATGCAACCGCATAACTGTTCTGCGGTTCATTATGCGACCGCAGAACAGGTCTACGAGCCGCATAGTGACCGCAGACACGGACATGTTTTTGGCTATTTTGGTCACCGATTATGCGATCGCAGACCTTGTTCCGGAGCTCCATTTTTGGGTTTTTAATGCCCGACCCTACTTCGTTAAATACACTTTTTGGGCCATATTTGAGCTATAATCTGACATTTTAGAGTGAGAAGTTGTTCTTCAATTCTTGCTCACGTTTTGGAAGATTAAGAAGGGAAACTCACTAGGTCTTCATCCTAGAGGTAAGATTTTACACCCTAAACCTCAATTTTGAATGTTTGTCTAGAAATGAGTAATTAGTAAGATAATATTTGGGCATGAGAGTTATTTATTTTACATGCATGTGTTATCAAAGGGTGTAGGAAGATTGTTGAGCTAAAAATGGTAAAGATTGGGTTGTGGGATGATGGAATCCTCCATAAAAGGACCTTAAAACCTTAATGCACACCTAGTGTTTGATAAAATGCTCAAATGAGCTAGAACCATTATCATCGTCTTAATTTTGGTTCAATTTATTATATTTCTAAAATAGATTGAAGTTGCTAAGAATTCCGGAACATTTAGCGTGTAAGAAAGCTCAATTGAGGTATGTTGGCTAAGCTTTTCTTTAAGAATTGGAATTCCCATTATCCTTGTAAGTTCCAAGATGCTGATTACAAATCGAGTATTCCGCTAAGTTTTGTAATAAAGATATATGTTCAATTCGTGTTTCAAATGCTCTTATCATATTTCATTATAAATTGACGATGTGTTCCAAACTATGGATTGTGTATCCACATGTTATAATTTCAAGTCATGATTTATGTGAAAGTTATTATGCCAAGTTGTGTAGAGATTGGGATTGAGATTGTTACACCCTATATTTTCGTATGTAAAAATGCGTCGTAAGCAAACTAATGTAGGACAAAAAAATGAGATAATATTTAAAAGTATATAAAGTAAGTTAATCATGTTACCTCTGAGGTTACAAATATTGAAGATCATGAACAACAAGTACAAAGAGGGTTGGACAGTTCAGAAGCTAAAGCAATTAAATAAAACAATGTTTCATCGAAAGTCGACAAGTTGGGAATGTTATAACATGTACCTTTGGGGTGAGACTAGGGTAATTAACATGATAAAGAGATTATGTTATGATTTATATTAGTCGTATTACATCCGTGTGTTATGTTTTTAAGTCAAGCGAGTTGTGGAACAAAAGTCGATGAAAGTCATCACAAGTTACATTCATAAGTTTTACTGAAACTTTGGGTCAAATGTAACTGCAATTTTCTCCCAATATACTTAGAGTTATGGTGTGTTCCACACATCAAATTAAAGATCTATGAGTCTATTTTCCAATGCATTAAACCATTTGTCAATACGACATCGGAGTAGAGAGATATGTGCATTTTTGCGATACTGCGCAAGCTGCTAGGTGACAAGTAGGTGTGTCACCTACTTGCTTAAATGAAAGCCCAAAAATGGGCCATTTCGGGTCGTCCAAAGAGGCCTTTTAAGGGCCTATTTTCTTCATATATTAGACTTAAAATAGAGCATAATAACCAGACATAAGCTCTGCAAAGAATCCTCCCAAAAATTTCCCACAAACCCTAATTGATTTTCTCTCCCTTTCAAGTTCCAATTGGAGGTAAAACTTAGAGTTTGAAGAACCAAGATAGGAGCTGAGTTATCCAACAAATAAGGTGAGTTTACTGCTCTCTTTCATCCATTTTTTCTTCTGTAAATTCATGGTAAGTCGTTCTATACTTGTAAGAACTCACGGGATGGTGATCGGAAGCCGTGAGTTCGAGTTATTCACTTGTAGCGGACTGTTTTGTGGACTGTTTTGTGTTGCTGTTGGGCTGCGTGTTTTATTACTATTTTGTGGAGTTTTGGAGGAGGAAGGGGGTTTATAAACACCATATAAATGTAGGGTGGTTGGCTGGTCGTTCGTCATAACATTTTCGGGTCGTTTGACACTACTACGGTGGTCGTTTTGTGTACGAAGAGATTGGGGTGTGTTGGGCTGTTTTGTAGTATTTGATGGTGTATATAGGGCTGAAAAATGATGTATATATGTTGTTATTGTTCTGTCCTTGTATTGTTGGTGTTATCTTGAAGTTGGAGGAAGGGCATATTATAGGGGAGATGCTGCCCGTTTTAATACAAAATAGGTTTGTCGTTCGTTGTGCGATAGTACCTTTCGTAACTTAACGATAGTATTATTATCATTCTTGTAGATTAAGGTGCGAAGAGGTGAGTTCAACTTGGTGATTGAAAAGATTGTGACAAGGTATGTTAAGGCTAAGCCTTCCTTCATTTTGGCATGATCTCGTAGCTACATGTGTTAGTAATGAGACAAAAAGAGAAGTTCATATTCATGAATTTATTCACACTATTCTAGTCTCATAAGTTACAATATTATTCCTTATCGAGATTCTAATATTCAATTTTAGTATTGTCTTCTTTCAGTCAAGAGAGCAGCAAGCCTATATATACAGTATTACAGTATTTTCATTACCATCGAGCTATAATCGATGGGCAGGCCCCTATTGGGCAACCTCTGATCAGATGGAAAGTTATATACCGAGCCTACTGTGGCCGAGCGCCTATGAGCGAGCCCAGCATGGTCGAGATACATAGCCTAGTATGGCCGAGCGCCTATAAGCGAGCCTACTATGGCAGAGCAGTTATATATACCGAGCCTTATAAGGCCGTACAATTATTTTACTTACTATATTGAAGGAGTTGAGTCAGTATCAGCAGGTAAGTATATCTCCAGATCATCTTTGACTCCCAGTTAATTTCAGTTATCATATTATCAGTTCAGTTTCAGATTTCAGTTATTTTATTGCCTTACATACTCGGTACATTATTTCGTACTGACGTCCCTTTTTTGGGGGCGCTGCATTTCATGCGTGCAGGTTCAGACAGACAGACGGGTAGACCTCCTCAGTAGGTGTTTCCCGAGTTCCGCCTGATCGGTAAGCTCCACGTCTTTCGGAGTTGCCAGGACTAGAGTTTTGTGTACATCTTATGTATATCTGTATATATGTTATGGGTAGGTCGGGGCCCTGTTCCGATCACAGTACATCTATCAGTAGAGGCTTGTAGGCATATCCTGTTGGTTAGTGCAGTATGTTGGGTTTGTATAAATTGGTGGTTTGTCAGCTGTAGTAGCTATGACGGCCTTGTCGGCCTAGCTTTATATTGATATTTAGTTAGTGCTAGTTTCCATTCAGTTTTATATTTTGCTTCACAAATTGTCTTGCAAGGTGGCCCCATGGCCAAAGTATGACATTATGTGTTCAGAGTCCCTTAGTCGCAATTTGGTACGCCAGGTTAGGTGAGGCACGGGGTGCTTGTCTCGCTCCTAGGTTCGGGGCGTGACAAACTTGGTATCAGAGCAGTTCTGTCCTAGGGAGTCTACAAGCCGTGTCTAGTAGGGTCTTGTTTATAGATGTGTTGTGCACCACATTATATAAGCAAGGAACTACAGGGCATTTAGGAGTTGGTTACACTTCTTTGAAATCTAAATCGTGCTATAGAACTGAGTTATAGGAAATTTGAATTAAACTTATGTGTTGGTGTTTGCATGCACAGATAACGGTGACTAGGAAGACTACGGCTAGCCAGAGGAGAGATACAGTAGTAGGTGAGGGGACCAACAGGGTACCCCCAGTAGATGGGGCCCAGTCTGAGGCTCAAGGGGAGACCCCTACTCAGCCATTACCGGCTCCTCCACCAAGTACGGAGATTCCTAGGGAAACCGCACATCCAGTTCCCCCTCCACTTCCATCAGATCAGGACTTAAGGAGTGCGGTGCATTTGTTGACACAGTTGGTAGCTACCCAGCAACATGCTAGGGCATCAGCTAGTGCAGGAACTTCTGAGGGGTCTGGGAGTTCAAGGGTCCGAGAGTTTATTGCTTTGAGTCCCCCAGAGTTCACGGGGACAGATCAGAGGGAGGACCCGCAGGATTTCATAGATCAGCTTCACAGGATCTTTCGTGTTATGCATGCCACGGAGAAAGAGGCAGTTGAGCTAGCAGCTTTTCGACTCCGAGATATAGCCATCCTTTGGTATGAGGGATGGGAGAGGTCCAGGGGACGTGATACACCTCCAGCTATTTGGGAGAATTTTTCAGATGCTTTCCTTGACCAGTACTTACCGCGGGAGATCCGACAGGCTCGAGTCGATCAGTTTCTAGCCCTCAAGCAGGGTAATATGAGTGTTCGAGAGTATAGTCTCCATTTTGACTCATTGGCCAGATATGCACCATCCATAGTTTCTACTATGCGGGACAGGATTCACAGGTTTATAGCAGGGTTAGCCCCAGAGTTAACCGAGGCATGTGCCACCGCTGCATTGCAGGATAGTATGGATATCTCCCGGATTCAGGCATTCGCCCAGAATATAGAAAGGGGTAGGCGTCGGCAGCAGGGTACAGAGAGGGCTGAGCAAGGGCAACGTAAGAGGATGAGATTTCCCAGGTCTCAGGAGCAATCTCAGGGTAGTTATAGGACCCAGTACTTCGGACGGCCACCTAGGCCTCCGCCACCTCAGTTACAGGGTTACGGGTATGACCGCTATACTCAGTCAGGACCAGGTGAGAGCTCACGGGCGTCGGGTTTGCAGCGACAACGAGGTTCTGCGCAGACATGGTCATTTCCTCCGCGGTGTGACATCTGTGGTAGAGGACACTTGGGTCAATGCCGAGCAGGTTCTGATGCTTGTTATACATGTGGGCGTCCGGGGCATATGATGCGAGATTGCCCAAATAGAGATTCTGGGGGAATGGCACAACCAGCGAGTTCAGCAACAGGATCGTCTATGTCCGTGCATCCTTCAAGGCGTGAGTCTCAGTCTTCGGCTGGTAGAGGTCGAGGCAGAGGTAGAGGTTCCAGTTCAAGTGGTAATCAGAACCGTATCTATGCTTTAGCGGGTCGACAGGACCAGGAGTCTTCACCAGACGTTGTGACAGGTATATTAACCATTTGCTCTCACGATGCTTATGCTTTGATAGACCCAGGATCTACTTTATCGTATATTACCCCATTTGTCGCGAGGAAGTTTGGTATAGTGCCTGAAATACTAAGTGATCCTTTTGCGGTATCTACACCGATCGGAGAATCGATTATTGCTAGACGGGTTTACCGAGGTTGTACGGTGACAATTTGTAGTCGTCAGACCTCAGCTGACCTAGTTGAGCTAGAGATGATGGACTTTGATGCTATCATGGGCATGGACTGGTTGGCAGCTTGCTATGCCACAGTTGATTGCCGAGCAAATGTAGCCAAATTTCATTTTCCGGGTGAGCCAGTCCTTGAATGGGTAGGTAATACACCAACACCCAGAGGTAGGTTTATTTCCTATCTAAAGGCGAGGAAAATGATCGCAAAAGGGTGCATTTATCATATTGTGCGAGTTAGAGATGCAGATGCTGAGATACCTACACTTCAGTCTATTCCCATAGTCAAAGAGTATGCAGATGTGTTTCCAGATGAGCTTCCAGGTATTCCTCCAGAGCGAGAGATTGATTTTAGCATCGATTTGCATCCAGGAACTCAACCAATATCCGTCCCTCCGTATAGAATGGCACCTGCCGAATTGAAGGAGTTGAAGGAGCAGTTAAAAGATTTGCTGGAGAAAGGTTACATTAGGCCCAGTACCTCACCTTGGGGTGCACCGGTACTATTTGTGCGGAAGAAAGATGGCTCGCTGAGGATGTGTATCGATTATAGGCAGTTGAACAAGGTAACTATTAAGAATAAGTATCCACTTCCAAGGATCGATGACTTGTTTGATCAGTTGCAGGGAGCTAGATGCTTTTCCAAGATTGATTTGAGGTCGGGGTACCACCAGGTCAGAGTTCGGGAAAAAGATATTCCGAAGACAGCCTTCAGGACCCGATATGGCCACTTCGAGTTCCTTGTCATGTCCTTCGGGTTGACTAATGCACCCGCTGTATTTATGGACTTGATGAATAGCCTATTCCGGCCATTTTTAGATCTGTTCGTGATAGTATTTATTGATGATATTCTGGTTTATTCCCGTTCAGAGGATGAGCATGCGGACCACCTGCGAGCGGTACTCCAAACCCTCCGTGATCGTAAGTTGTATGCTAAGTTTTCTAAATGTGAGTTCTGGTTGAAGTCTGTAGCATTCTTGGGGCATATTGTATCAGATGAAGGGATAAAGGTGGACACTCAGAAGATTGAGGCCGTGAAATCTTGGCCTAGACCTACCACTCCGACAGAGGTTCGTAGCTTTCTAGGCTTAGCAGGATACTATCGGAGGTTCGTAGAGGGTTTTTCTTCCCTTTCGGCACCATTGACGAAGTTGACATAGAAAGAAACTAAGTTTCAATGGACAGAGGCTTGTGAGCGGAGTTTCCAAGAGCTTAAGAACAAGTTGACCTCAGCTCCAGTTCTAACACTTCCAGAGGGTCTAGAGGGTTATGCCGTGTATTGTGATGCATCAGGTGTCGGGTTAGGATGTGTCCTGATGCAACATGGGAAGGTAATTGCATATGCTTCAAGGCAGTTGAGGAAGCACGAGAGGAATTATCCGACCCACGACCTCGAGTTAGCTGCGGTTGTCCATGCACTTAAGATATGGCGGCATTATTTATATGGTGTTCATGTTGATATATTTACTGATCATAAAAGCCTACAATATATTTTCAAGCAGAAAGAGTTGAATTTGCGACAGAGGCGATGGCTTGAGTTATTGAAAGATTACGATGTTAACATTCTCTACCATCCAGGGAAAGCTAATGTTGTAGCAGATGCCTTAAGTCGCCGATCTATGGGTAGCTTAGCACATGTAGAGCCCGAGAAAAGACAATTAGCTAGAGAGATTCATCAATTGGCTTCGTTGGGGGTTCGGTTAGTAGATTCTGAGGATGGTGGAGTTGTAATCCAAAACACTGCAAAATCATCCCTCATAGCTGAAGTCAAGGAAAGGCAGTACGAGGACCCAGAGTTGGTCGAGTTGAGAGAGCGAGTTCCGCAGCAGAAGAAGCCATTGTTAGAGCTCAAGGGAGATGGGGTTCTCAGATACAAGGGTCGTTTGTGTGTTCCAGATGTAGCAGGGCTACGAGACAGGATTATGTCAGAGGCACATTATTCATGGTATTCCATCCACCCTGGATCGACGAAGATGTATCATGACATTAAGGATATGTACTGGTGGAATGATATGAAGAAGAACATTGCTGAGTTTGTCGCCCAATGTACTAGTTGCCAGCAAGTGAAGGTAGAACACCAGAAGCCCGGAGGGCTAATGCAGACTATAGAGATCCCGACATGGAAATGGGAGGCGATAAACATGGACTTTATCATGGGTTTACCTCGTTCTAATCGTAAGTTCGATTCCATATGGGTGATAGTCGATAGGCTCACGAAATCAGCTCACTTCCTACCGGTCAGATCTACATATACAGCAGAAGATTATGCAAAGTTATATATTAAGGAGATAGTGCGGCTACACGGAGTACCAGTTTCTATTATATCTGACCGTGGGGCTCAGTTTACAGCACATTTTTGGAGGTCATTTCAGAGAGGTCTAGGGACTCAGGTGAATCTCAGCACAGCTTTTCATCCACAGACTGATGGACAAGCCGAGCGCACAATTCAGACGCTCGAGGATATGTTACGAGTATGTGTGTTGGATTTTAAAAGAAGTTGGGATGAACATCTACCTCTTATCGAGTTTGCATATAATAACAGTTACCACTCCAGTATCCAGATGGCTCCGTACGAGGCTTTGTATGGGCGTAAGTGCAGATCTCCTATAGGGTGGTTTGATGTTGGAGAATCTGGGTTACATGGGCCAGACCTGGTTCAGCAGGCCGTAGAGAAAGTAAAGGTTATCCGGGAGCGACTGTTGACAGCTCAGAGTCGTCAGAAGTCATATTTTGACGTGCGGCGACGAGACTTAGAGTTCAGGATTAATGACTGGGTATTCTTAAAGGTATCACCTATGAAGGGCGTGATGAGGTTTGGCAAGAAAGGAAAGCTTAGCCCACGGTATATTGGGCCTTATAGGATCATTCGGAGAGTGGGCCAACTAGCTTATGAGTTAGAGTTGCCCTCAGAATTGGAGTCTGTCCATCCGGTTTTTCACGTATCTATGCTACGGAAGTGCATTGGCGATCCTACCCGAGTGGTGCCCACGGATGATGTACAGATTACAGAGGACTTGTCATATGAGGAAATTCCAGTTGCCATCCTAGACCGACAAATCCGCAATCTACGAAATAAGGAGGTAGCTTCCGTAAAGGTTTTATGGAGGAGCAAGAATGTAGAAGAGATGACGTGGGAATCGGAGGAAGAAATGAAGTCTAAATACCCCCACCTATTTCAAAATGAAGATATGGTTCGAGATGGGACGCTACAACATAGCTCTATGTAGGCTAGCAGGTCATCAGGTAAGCTTTTATTTTTCACTTTCAATATTTATGATTTACGGTCGGTGAGGCAAATTGCTGCTATTTATAAAGATTGGCCATGTGTGGCATGCATAGTATGTTTCTGGCTACGTGCAGGTTGGTTTTAACCTAGTGTACGAAGGATACTCTGGAAAAAGTTTCCAAAGTCTCCAAGAGTAAACATTCGAGGACGAATGTTCCCAAGGGGGAGTGATGTTACACCCTATATTTTCGTATGTAAAAATGCGTCGTAAGCAAACTAATGTAGGACAAAAAAATGAGATAATATTTAAAAGTATATAAAGTAAGTTAATCATGTTACCTCTGAGGTTACAAATATTGAAGATCATGAACAACAAGTACAAAGAGGGTTGGACAGTTCAGAAGCTAAAGCAATTAAATAAAACAATGTTTCATCGAAAGTCGACAAGTTGGGAATGTTATAACATGTACCTTTGGGGTGAGACTAGGGTGATTAACATGATAAAGAGATTATGTTATGATTTATATTAGTCGTATTACATCCGTGTGTTATGTTTTTAAGTCAAGCGAGTTGTGGAACAAAAGTCGATGAAAGTCATCACAAGTTACATTCATAAGTTTTACTGAAACTTTGGGTCAAATGTAACTGCAATTTTCTCCCAATATACTTAGAGTTATGGTGTGTTCCACACATCAAATTAAAGATCTATGAGTCTATTTTCCAACGCATTAAACCATTTGTCAATACGACATCGGAGTAGAGAGATATGTGCATTTTTGCGATACTGCGCAAGCTGCTAGGTGACAAGTAGGTGTGTCACCTACTTGCTTAAATGAAAGCCCAAAAATGGGCCATTTCGGGTCGTCCAAAGAGGCCTTTTAAGGGCCTATTTTCTTCATATATTAGACTTAAAATAGAGCATAATAACCAGACATAAGCTCTGCAAAGAATCCTCCCAAAAATTTCCCACAAACCCTAATTGATTTTCTCTCCCTTTCAAGTTCCAATTGGAGGTAAAACTTAGAGTTTGAAGAACCAAGATAGGAGCTGAGTTATCCAACAAATAAGGTGAGTTTACTGCTCTCTTTCATCCATTTTTTCTTCTGTAAATTCATGGTAAGTCGTTCTATACTTGTAAGAACTCACGGGATGGTGATCGGAAGCCGTGAGTTCGAGTTATTCACTTGTAGCGGACTGTTTTGTGGACTGTTTTGTGTTGCTGTTGGGCTGCGTGTTTTATTACTATTTTGTGGAGTTTTGGAGGAGGAAGGGGGTTTATAAACACCATATAAATGTAGGGTGGTTGGCTGGTCGTTCGTCATAACATTTTCGGGTCGTTTGACACTACTACGGTGGTCGTTTTGTGTACGAAGAGATTGGGGTGTGTTGGGCTGTTTTGTAGTATTTGATGGTGTATATAGGGCTGGAAAATGATGTATATATGTTGTTATTGTTCTGTCCTTGTATTGTTGGTGTTATCTTGAAGTTGGAGGAAGGGCATATTATAGGGGAGATGCTACCCGTTTTAATACAAAATAGGTTTGTCGTTCGTTGTGCGATAGTACCTTTCGTAACTTAACGATAGTATTATTATCATTCTTGTAGATTAAGGTGCGAAGAGGTGAGTTCAACTTGGTGATTGAAAAGATTGTGACAAGGTATGTTAAGGCTAAGCCTTCCTTCATTTTGGCATGATCTCGTAGCTACATGTGTTAGTAATGAGACAAAAGAGAAGTTCATATTCATGAATTTATTCACACTATTCTAGTCTCATAAGTTACAATATTATTCCTTATCGAGACTCTATATTCAATTTTAGTATTGTCTTCTTTCAGTCAAGAGAGCAGCAAGCCTATATATACAGTATTACAGTATTTTCATTACCATCGAGCTATAATCGATGGGCAGGCCCCTATTGGGCAACCTCTGATCAGATGGAAAGTTATATACCGAGCCTACTGTGGCCGAGCACCTATGAGCGAGCCCAGCATGGTCGAGATACATAGCCTAGTATGGCCGAGCGCCTATAAGCGAGCCTACTATGGCAGAGCAGTTATATATACCGAGCCTTATAAGGCCGTACAATTATTTTACTTACTATATTGAAGGAGTTGAGTCAGTATCAGCAGGTAAGTATATCTCCAGATCATCTTTGACTCCCAGTTAATTTCAGTTATCATATTATCAGTTCAGTTTCAGATTTCAGTTATTTTATTGCCTTACATACTCGGTACATTATTTCGTACTGACGTCCCTTTTTGGGGCGCTGCATTTCATGCGTGCAGGTTCAGACAGACAGACGGGTAGACCTCCTCAGTAGGTGTTTCCCGAGTTCCGCCTGATCGGTAAGCTCCACGTCTTTCGGAGTTGCCAGGACTAGAGTTTTGTGTACATCTTATGTATATCTGTATATATGTTATGGGTAGGTCGGGGCCCTGTTCCGATCACAGTACATCTATCAGTAGAGGCTTGTAGGCATATCCTGTTGGTTAGTGCAGTATGTTGGGTTTGTATAAATTGGTGGTTTGTCAGCTGTAGTAGCTATGACGGCCTTGTCGGCCTAGCTTTATATTGATATTTAGTTAGTGCTAGTTTCCATTCAGTTTTATATTTTGCTTCGCAAATTGTCTTGCAAGGTGGCCCCATGGCCAAAGTATGACATTATGTGTTCAGAGTCCCTTAGTCGCAATTTGGTACGCCAGGTTAGGTGAGGCACGGGGTGCTTGTCTCGCTCCTAGGTTCGGGGCGTGACAGAGATACACCTCCACCGGCATACATTGGGGTGAGGCGGCATGACCGCTTTGTGTAGGGATTATGGTATTGTGGGACTGCACCTCCACCCGCATTCATTGGGGTGAGGCGGTACGACCGCTTTGTGTATAGTTTTGGTATTGTTGTGGCACCACCACCCATATATATATATATATATTGGGGTGAGGCGGCATAGCCGCTTTGTGTTGGTATTGGTATCGTTGATTCATTTCCACCTCCATACATTGGGGTGAGGCGGCATAGCCGCTTGGGTAGAGTTGTGGTATTGTACTTATACCTCCACCTGCATACATCGGGTGAGGCGGTGGGGCCGCTTTGTGTGAAGATGGTTACAGAGGATCTCATCTTAAATCCTATAAATGTTATTGATAGCTCTTAATGAGCTTGCTCTGGTTTAAACGGTTATCTATATTATTCTATTGTCGCTCTCATTCATCATATTCATATTGTATTTCTAAATTCTTAAATTTGCCGGGGGCGCTGCATCTTTAAATGGATGCAGGTGGTTCCACAACAGGAGGTATTGATCAATGATAGAAGTACACCTTCTTCCCAGCTAACTTGGTGAGCCCCACTTCATCCCGGGGTGATGTATATTTTGTTCTTTGTGTATTCTATTTGAGGTATAGCCGGGGCCTTATTGCCGGCATTATCATTGTACTCTTCTTTATCTATAGAGGCTCCATAGATATAGTGTGGGTTGTGTATTGGTGCTGGGAAAGACAAACTATGATATGTTGTGGTTGTATTGCTTGTCCCATTTAAGACTTTAAAAATGATGAAAACTATTGGTATTAAATTGGTATTGGAGACATGATCACATTTTTGTCTAATTAATGAAAGTATGTATTATCTCCATTCGTGGATAAGTTTGGGTAGAAGGAAATCTAACATGCTTGCTCGGTCGGGTTAACTCGGTTGAGCGCTGGTCGCGCTCCTCGGTTTTGGGGCGTGACACACTTGGTATCAGGGCCTAAGGTTTTAATGTGTCCTAGGATATCTCGGAGCCGTGTCTAGTAGAGTCCTTATTATCGGTGTGTTGTCGACCACATCCATTATTAGGATGCTACATGGGCATTTAGGAATAATACCCTTCTTTCATGTTTTTGATCGTGCGATAAAGCTGGTTGTAAGGTTGTTCCTCCTTTAACTCCTGAGTTGCTCTAATCTTTAGTACATGGCACCTAAGAAGAAGGCAAGAATTGGCCAAAGAGCCAATGTAACCCCAGGAGTGGCAGTTGATCGTATATTTGATGATGCGGGTGAGCACCCGAGGGGTGAGGATATTCCCCCAGTTACTATGCTACCTGATTCTACCACAGCTGAACAGACCGCACATGTCCCTACACCTATTGAAGGTGCAACAGTTCCTCCAACTGATATTCCAGTTCCACCTCCAGCTCCAGCTTCCGATTCTGGTGTGTCTGATGTTGATCTTAGGGGAGCCATACAAATGTTGACACAGATAGTGGCTTCTCAGTCCTAGAGATCGAGTGTTGGGCCTACTTCTTCCAGTCATCCAGGGGAACCTGCTAGTTCCAGGGTGAACAAGTTTCTTCAGTTAGATCCTCCAGTGTTTACGGGTACTTATCCCGAGGAGGACCCCCAGGATTTCATTGTTGAGATGCACAAGACTCTTCGAGTTATGCATGCTATAGAGACGGAGGGAGTGGAGTTGGCCTCCTACCTCCAGAAAGGGGTGGCCTATTCTTGGTTTGAGTTGTGGGAGGAATCCCGTGAGGAGGGAAGCCCTCCGGCAAGGTGGGGGTGAATTCACAGATGCCTTTATAAATCATTTCTTGCCTGCCGAAATTAAAGCAGTCCATGCCGCTGAGTTTGAAAGCCTGAAGCAGGGTAGTATGAATGTATGGGAGTATCATATGGAGTTTGTGTGCCTGTCCAAGTTTGCTATTCACATGTTTCCCACTATGGAGGCCAGAGTGCACCGGTTTGTACAGGGCCTTAGTCCCTTGGTTATTAATGAGGCCGCTACAACTTCCTTGAATTCTGATATGAACTATGGTAAGATGGTGGCATTTTCTCAAGCCACAGAGACCTGTAAATTGAAGAATAGAATGGAGCGTCAGAGTAGCAGCAAGGCCTGGTCCCCGGGCAACTTTGGTAGTTCTTCCGGTGGTGGTGGTGGTAGGTCGGCATTCAGGGGAGGGTCATCCGGACCATCCCAATCATTCGCCTAGTCTTCGATAGGTGAACAGTCATCTGGACCCAGTCAGGGCAACAGGGGACCCCACCAGTAGGGTCGGCCCGATAGAAGGTTTCAGCAGCGGAGGCTTCCATGCCCTAAGTGTGGGAGGATGCACTTTGGGTCCTACTTCATGGACCTAACAATATGCTATAGGTATGGTGTGAGGGGTCACATTCAGAGAGATTGCCGCTCGTCCCGCCAAAATATGGGCAGAGGTACGGTACAACCATCTAATTTTGCAGCTACTACATCCACAACACCTCCAGCTCGAGGCACCCCAGCACCCGCAGGGCGTGGTGCAGCTAGGGGTAGTGCATAGAATTCGGGAGGACCCAACAAATTTTATGCTATGCGGAGGCGTCGGGAATTAGAGGCTTCTCCAGATGTTGTCACAGGTATATTAACTGTCCAATCTCATGATGTGTATGCTCTTATTGATCCCGATTCCACTTTGTCATATGTCACACCTTATGTTGCTATGGAATTTGGGATAGAACCAGAACAGCTTCATGAGCCATTCTCTGTATCTACTCCGGTTGATGAGCCATTCTCTTGCTCAAGTTTTTGAAAATTAAGAAGGGAAACTCACTAGGTCTTCATCCTAGAGGTAAGATTCTACACCCTAACCCTTAATTTCAAATTTTTGTCTAGAAATGAGTAATTAGTAAGATAATTTTGGGCATGAGAGTTGTTTATTTTACATGCATGTGTTATCAAAGGGTGTAGGAAGATTGTTGAGCTAAAAATGGTAAAGATTGGATTGTGGGATGATGGAATCCTCCATAAAAGGACCTTGAAACCTTAATGCACACCAAGTGTTTGATAAAATGCTCAAATGAGCTAGAACCATTATCACCATCCTAATTCTGGTTCAATTTGTTATATTTCTAAAATAGATTGAAGTTGCTAACAATTTTGGAACATTTAGAGTGTAAGAAAGCTCAATTGAGGTATGTTGGCTAAGCTCTTCTTTAAGAATTGGAATTCCCATTATCTATGTAAGTTCCAAGATGTTGATTACAAATCGAGTATTCCGATAAGTTTTACGATAAAGATATGTTCAATTTGTGTTTCAAATGCTCTTATCATATTGCATTATAAATTGAGGATGTGTTCCAAACTATGGATTGTGTATCCACATGTTATAATTTCAAGTCGTGATTTATGTGAAAGTTATTATGCCAATGTGTGTAGAAATTGGGATTGTGATACACCTCCACCCGCATACATTGGAGTGAGGCGGCATGGCCGCTTTGTGTAGGGATTATGGTATTGTGGGACTGCACCTCCACCCGCATACATTGGGGTGAGGCGGTACGACCGCTTGGTGTATAGTTTTGGTATTGTTGTGGCACCACCACCCACATATATATATTGGTGAGGCGGCATAACCGCTTTGTGTTGGTATCGATATCGTTGATGTATTTCCACCCACATATATTGGGGTGAGGCGGCATAGCCACTTTGTGTAGGTTCTTGGTACTGTGGTTATACATCCACCCACATACATTAGGGTGAGGCGGCGGAGACGCTTGGGTAGAGTTGTGGTATTTTACTTACACCTCCACCTGCATACATCGGGTGAGGCGGCCCAAGAGCTCTTTGTGTGAAGATGGTTACAGAGGATCTCATCTTAAATCCTATAAATGTTATTGATAGCTCTTAATGAGCTTGCTCTGGTTTAAACGATTATCTATATTATTCTATTGTCTTTCTGATTCATCATATTCATATTGTATTTATAAATTCTTAAATTGGTGTTTGGTTTTCATACTAGTACTATTCGATGGTACTAACGTACCTTTTTGCCGGGGGTGCTGCATCTTTAAATGGATGCAGGTAGTTCCACAGCAGGAGGTATTGATCAGTGATAGCAGTACACCTTCTTCCCAACTGACTTGGTGAGCCCCACTTTATCTCGGGGTCATGTATCTTTTGTTCTTTGTGTATTCTATTTGAGGTATAGCCGGGGCCTTATTGCCGACATTATCATTGTACTCTTCTTTATCTATAGAGGCTCCGTAGACATAGTGTGGGTTGTGTATTGGTGCTGGAAAAGACAAACTATGTTATATTGTGGTTGCATTACTTTTCCCATTTAAGACTTTAAAAATGATGAAAACTATTGGTATTGAATTGGTATTGTAGACATCATCACGTTTTTGTCTAATTAATAAAAGTATGTATTATCTCCATTCGTGGATGAGTTTGGGTAGAAGAAAATCTAACAGGCTTGCTCGGTCGGGTTCACTAGGTTGAGCGTCGGTCGCGCTCCTCGGTTTTGGGGTGTGACAAATTCCATACCTATCTTCGAGAGGCTACAGGGAATCTAGGATAAACATCCAATCTTTCTTTCCTTATCGTGCTGCATTGATTTAGCTTGAAGTGTATCACTTTGAATTCCTTCCGCTCACTCGTATGTTACATGAGTGTTCAATATCTACTGTGAATCGATGGCTTGTGATTGCAGGGATGTGGTGTGAGATGTGTTTTGGTGATGGGCCAGTCTGGAGGACTTTAGGCCAGGTTTAGACCGCAACTTGGGTTCGATAGTTTCAGTTATGTAAGCATGTGCTTTTGGACTTATATGTCCGGTAGTGTCCCTAGGAATAGGATTTATGGATCGGTGAGTGTTTGGATGGCTATATGATGAGTATGTTGTGACTAAGAGGTGTATTCAGGTGGCTTGGATGTGACGAAAAAAGGGTTGCTTGAGATGTGAAAGGGACTATTGTGAGCATGATTTCTGTTTTGATGTGTTGTATAGTTTTGAGTTATAAGTGTTTGAGGGATCTTGCGGGTTGTTCATTTGTGGAAAGAAGTAGGTTCTTATGTCTTATTGACGAGCTTAGACTCGGGAAGATTTAGCGATTGCATAGTGGTTGTGGCCATGAAAAGGTATAAAGAGATGCCAGTTTGAGGCTAAGTAGGTGGGTTATCTCCTGCGGGGTGGTCTACGGATGTGTGATCCTTATGATGTTTGTGTGGAGAGTTTCTTTCTAATAGTGGGTTATATGTGTTGCAATTTGAGTTTGGATCGTTGGAAGAAGTTGATTTGACTGTTATGAGGATGAATGTGAGCTTTGATGTGTTTTACATGAGCTTATGAAGGATTTAGTTGGATTACAATGTGGGATTATGGCAGTAATAGAGTAAAGTTATTGTGGGTCATCAGATGTCGTGTCCTATGGCTTTAAGCCAAGTGGGGGAGTCTGCTATCGACAATTTGGTTGCATGCTTATGTATTATATTAGTTTGGTCTGAGGCATATTTATGGGTCGGTTATGACTTGAAGAGTTTGATTTTGAGGATGACTTGAGTAAGGAAATTTCTGGATTCACGATTTATTATACTTTATGGGAATACATCATATTTTGGAATGATCTGAGTTTGCTATTCATGGTGGAGGTAGTGTGCATGGAGTAGGGATTTACTAGTTGCTTAGAGAAGTGGGTTACTTCTTTGGGTGTTTGTGTGATAATGGGGCACCGGTCATTAGGCTTGTTTGGGCGGTGAATTTGAGATTAGAAGAGAAGGTTCTAATGGATTCAAGGTTCGTATGTGGCGTTTGAGGAATTTCGGAAATTTGTAAAAAAGCTAAGAATTGAGGTTTGAGTTGGATGGTGTCGAGACTTGCGATATTTTTGTATCATTATGGATTCTACATTTCAGTATCAGAGAGGTTAAGGAAACAAATTCAATTCACAACTTCAATTTACATAAGGTCTCTTAAGAGAGTATACAACGGCTTATGGTCCTTAAGACGATGTGGTTTCATGCTAGTATCTCTTGTGGTGAGCTTTGGGTAATGGTCGTAGTGTTCTGGCAAGGAGAAGTGTTTACTTAAAGGTAATTCGGAAGGAACTCAGAGAAATAGATTAGCTTGGTAGTGGTTTAGGTTGGCATGTTAATGTAAATGATCGGTTCTTTTGGTTCTTATGTTGTGGCAAGGCTTTACGGGTATTTTGTGGTAATACTCTTAGGTTTGGCGATTGACGTCGCTTGGTTGAGTTAGGGGGATTTAGTTCTGATGTCTTGGTTATGTGCAAATGGGTTTCGAAGCATTCTCGATGATTTCTGTCTGGGTTTGAGATAGATATTTTCTACCGGCATGAGGAGTATGTTGCATATTGTGATTTTCTCCTAGATGGGATCAAGCGAAAGATTTCTAGCTAATTGAGTATGTATTCTGATAGTGACTTAGAATTGATGTCGGGGTTCTCGTGTTTTCATAGGATGGCATGATAGATGCAGTGCATCGTGTGGGATTGAGATTTGCATGTGAAAATTTACGATTCAGTTTTGAAAGGAAGGTCATGAGTTCTAGACAACATGGATAGTTTCACGTATTTAGAAGAATGCTGGCATTATTTGGTATCACCTGAGAATACTGCGCATTTTAGAAGGTGCCTTGTGTTTTGACTTATGGATGCTTCATCGATAGTGCGATAATCGCCTGGTTGACCAACTGCTGATATTCAGATTATGCTATGTGGCACGAAAGAATTATGGAAGTATTTCTCGTGAAATGATTATGTATGAAGGAAGTGCCAGTTAGTTAAATGGTGGTGATGGGCTCAGATATAGTGATTCTTTTTTATTCTTGTGATTTGGAGACTGGGGGTCTCAGAGTCAGATTATTTCTTAGCTGCGGACTGCAAAGATATGGCCAAGTTAGCCAACTGATGGTATGTGTTGCGGATAGGTCCCAGTGGATCTCTGGAAAGGTTATCTACTAAGTTCGGAAGGATCAGAATTGATTTGGAGGACATTGGTAAGCCTAATGAGGATGTGTATTCTACATCGGGTCAGGTTTGGTCACTCAGCACGGTTATTATTGAGTGGTGTGTCATTCAGTTGGAGTTGAGCTTGTTTGTGTTCTGATATGTTCTATATGTTACTCTTCTATGCTACGATGTGTTGTAATCTTTTGGGTATTTGCACACATGATTCGTTATTGTTTGAGCCTGCTGGAAAAATTTGAGCGAGATGGGTTTTGGGGTGCTGAATGGTTGATTACACCTTGGTTATGGTCTTCCTCTTTGTGGTATGTAGTGTTGGTCTTCCTCTTTGTGGTATGTGGTGTTACCTGTTTCTCCATGGTTATGGTCATGCACTTGGTGTGTTTGTTGTTGATATCTGTATGATTGTTGATTTTAGGCATTATGGCTCAAGTTATTTCATGTGGACCGATGTTTGGATTGGGTCACACACGGCGACAGAGTTATGTTGGGATATTATCCTTTGTGTGAGATTCATGTGTTTTAGTTATACTATGTGTGAAGGGTTCATAGCATTATGCTTGTGGGGGTATCTGTTAATCTTGCGGGACGATTCACTCATTTTATTCCCTTTCCATTACTGGGAGCATTTAAGTTGTTGCTCATTTGGTGCACGGATTGCATGGTATGTGGCTTGAGGTGGTATTTGTGTAGCATGTCAGTAGAGCAGCTGTAATTGATGGGATGAGGTCATTGGACCCGGAATGGGTGCTATCAGATTTGATTACGGTATATTTGGAAACATAATGTCACTGATCGACTTAGATTTTGGCTATGGTCCTTGACGGACGCGAAAGCTCCATGACTTGTTGATGTGATGAGTGGTTACGAGTTTCTGTGCGTTTCTTTCATCATGGGCAGTGCACGAAGGTTTTGAACGAGATTTTATTTGAAATGAAGTTTATTACCGGGTTTATTTTTAGGAAGCTATTGTGGTCGGAAGTTATTATTGTGAGTATCTGAGTTATGTGGTATACCATGTGATTACATCTTGGGTTATAGTTATGGCTTGGTACAACTTATTTCGACTTATGCAGTGCATGGATGTGGGAATTGGATCTTAAAACTTATATGGATTTGGATGACGTTAGATCACCCTCGAGTAAGTGCATTGTGAGTTTACACAGTGATTTGATAGTTTTGGAATGACTCTTGGTACGTTCGAGGACGAACGTATGTTTAAGTAAGGGAGAATATAAGAACCCAATCGGTCGTTTTGAGCATTTGTATTATGTTCAGCTGTTTGAAGTCTTGAGTAGCTCAATATGATGTATTATGGCTTGCGTGTATCGTCGGTTTTGGTTTTTGGGTGATTCAGAATTAATTTCGAAGCATGATTCTGATTTTAGAAGCTTTAAGTTGGAAGAGTTGACCAAGTTTGACATTTGAGTATTTGACCTCGGATCAGTGTTTTGATGGTTGCGTTAGGTCTGCATGGTGATTTTTGACTCGAGCGTATGCCCGGATTAGCATTTGGAGGTTTCTAGAAGGTTTCAACACTATTTGGCGAAAGTTAGAAATTTGAAGCTTTGAAAAGTTCATAAGTTTGACCGGGAGTTGACTTTGATGATATAGGATTCGGATTGTTGTTTTGAGAGTTAGAATAGGTTCGTTGTGTCATTTGGAACTTGTGTGCAAAATTTGAGGTTATTCCGAGTTGATTTGATATGGTTCGGCACGAGTTTTGGAAGCTAAAAGTTCAAATGTTCATTAAGTTTGATTTGAGGTGCGATTTATGATTTTGATGTTGTTATGTGGGATTTGAGGCCTCATTTGAAAGTAACAATTCCATTCAGTTCGCTTTTGGAAAACTTGCTGGTTGCGGATTAGTTCGTTAGCAGGTCCGTATTATATTTTGGGACTTATTGGTATGTTCTGACAGGGTCCCAAGGGGCTCGATTGAGTTTCGTATTGGTTTGGGTTGTGTTGCGCTCGTTTTTGATATTTCGATGTCGTTTCTTCAAGTATAAATGGTACCACATTAAGAAACGGAGCTCTAAATTCTGTTTTGATTGAAGCACTAGATCCGTATCATAATTACGGAGTCATAGCAAAAAGAATCATCGAATTTGGACATCGTATGTGGGAGTTATGACCATTTTAGTATCAGAGAAGAACGTTGGTGCTGTTGCTTCGCAGATGCGGACCAAACTCCACATCTGCGACCCCGCATGTGCGATAAATGGTCCGGAAATGCAAAAACTACAGCTGGCAGACCACAGGTGCGGATATTTTGGCGCATAAGCGAAATTCCCGGTGTATTAAAAAACTAGATTGCGTTTATTAGAGCTCTGTTTGAGGTGATTTTTACGCCATTATTCTCGTTGTTTCATGGAGGTCAATATCTAACCTCAACTTTTGCATTTTAACATTATTATACTAGTTCATTTATGAATTAATCCATATATTGATTGGAGATTTGTGAGGTTGTTTTCTTCCTAAAACTTAAGGGGATGAAATTTATAGATTTGAAGGTCGATTTGAAGTTGGAATTGGACTGAGATAAGTATTTTTCACTCGGTTTTGATTATTCTACATGATTCCATCTTTGATTTTTGGTATTTAATTGGTGAATCTAAAAGTGAAATTGGAGGTTTTTATCTAAACTTTCCTAAAGTGAAATTTTGACTTCTGAACATTGATTCGGAGTTTGATTTGAGTGAAATTAGTATGGTTGGACTCGTATTTGAATGGGTTATCCGAATTTGTGAGTTGGGTCGGGTTTCGAGGTGTGGACCCGGGTTTGACTTTTTGGTTGACTTTGAGTATTGAGTAAAGATTCGACCTTTATCATTTGGGTTTGTTTCGTTTGGCACTAGTTGATGTATTTGAGTTGCTTTTGGCTAGTGTTGAGCCGTTCAGAGGTCGATTTGTGCGGGATGGAGCTAATAGAGTATTGTTTGGCTTGCTTGGTAGTTGATTTGGCTTGCTTGAGGTAAGTATCTTATCTAAACTTGGTTGAGGCACTAGTTGCCTGAATTATTTGTGATAGCTACATGCTATGGGTGCACATATGTGTGGGGTTTGAGCCATGTGAGAGCACCGGGGTATGTATCCATGCTCGAGGTAGTGCTTAGGCTATGATATGCCTAGAATTGACTGCTAAGTTTTAAGCTATAATGTTTCTCATATTTGTAACATTGTTGTGAACTATTTGAGCCATGTTTGAGGTTACGAATAGGCTAATTCCCTGAATAAACTTGGTAATTGTTATTTCTGTGATGTAATTGCCGATTTGAGCTATGATAACACAATTTGCACATGCCTACACTCTAGCATGTTATTATACCAGTCCAGGAGCATGAAAGCTGATATTTATTCATCATATACATGTGTTCTTGTATACTTGCTTCTGTGTAATGTGATTTGGACTGGATGCCCGTCACCACGCTCAGTGGATTGTATTGTTATGCTTGTGACCACGCCGGATGGATTGTATTGTTATGTTTGTGACCCCGTCGGGCGGATTGCATTGTTATTCCTGTGACCACATCGAACGGATTTTATTATTATGCATGTGAGCATGGAGGGCACATTATATAGTTATGACTGTAATCACACCGAGTGGATTGTGTTGTTATGCTTGTGACCACGCTGTGCGGATTGTGTTGGTATGCCTGTGACCCGAAATGTGCTTCAAAGCGAAATTCGAGACTAACTTGGTTTGAAAAATGATATTAGGCCTTCCTTGGATCGTTCTTTTGTTGTAGAATTTCCTATCCTTGCATATTTTTCCTAGTCAACCTCTTTTGAGACTTTAACCTTTTCTTTGGCAACCATATTATATGCGTTAACCTTTTGTTATTTATTGATCTATCTTTTGGCATCCCACCTCCCTAAGTGCTTTGAAAGTGTGAACATGGGCTATAAGCCTAAGTTTGGGGGTGACAGTTGGAAATATTTTGATGTGGAAGTTATTTATAAGGTAAAATATTATATATATATATATATATATATATATATATATATATATATATATATATATATATATATATATAGTGGAACTTTCCTTGGCTTTTGAAAAAGAAAAAGAAAAATATAAGAACGAAGAAAAAGGAAGAAAAAATAAGGAATTATAAATAATTGGAAGACTAGGTGATGAAATGAAAAATAAAGAAACGGTGGAAATATTTTGAAGGAAATGTACTTTGATTTTTGAAAATTGTAGTGCTTAGGGAGGTTTTGAGTCACTCTAACCAAAATTGTGCCCTACCTTAACCAAAAGCCTACACTACAACCCTTTATGTCCTAATTGATTTAGAACTAAGTGTGTCTATATTAGTGGAGAAATACATGAAGGGCAAGCCTATGGGACTACTTGTGTGCATTTGAACATCTTTGTGAGAGAGAGTTAATTCTTTCCATTTGATATCCCATTTATATTTTGAATTGCAATTTATAAGTGTGGGATTGTCTCTTGCTTGTGATGGCACATTGAGATTTTAGTTGCAAAGTTGTTCCATTTTTCAATTGAAAAGAATGAACAAAAGAAGAGTTGCTTTGTGACTAAGAGGCAAATTTTGAAGCTTTAGTGCCATGACTTGATTGCTACTTTGACTAACTTGGTGTTTGAGCACTTGAAATGAAGTGATATTCTTAAGATGTTGTTGGTGATTCACATGCCTTGGATTAATTGTTTGTACCCATTAAAGTCATGTGTTTGTGCTTAAAGTAGACTTTTGACTTGGTATGTTACTGATGCACTATTGAGTTAAATACTTGGAAGGAGATTTTGTGCTTTGATTTCTTGAGGACAAACAATAGTTTAAGTTCAGGGGTTTGATAAGTTGGTATTTTACCAACTTATCTCTTCTTTAATCTTAGATTTTTGCTATGTTTGATTGATAAAATAGTGTGTTTAATGTCGTTTACTTCTATTTTACAGGTTTTATGTGATTTACAAGTGATCGGGAAGAAACCAAGTGAAACCAAGTCAAAAAGGAGCTAAAATGAACATAGGAATTCTGCCCAGTTAATTACCCTTTCGCGAAAGCGAAAGAGAAGCTGTAGGAAACCAAACCTTCGCGAACGCGAAAGAATGATAGCGAACGCGATGGTGCAGGAAACAAACCTTTGTGAACGCGAAGGAGTGATCGTGAACCCGAAGGAGTGATCGCGAATGCAAAGAAGAAACGGGCGAAAAACTGGGCCGTTCTAGAAATTCAGGTTTTTGACCCCTAAACCATTTAATAGACGACCTAGCTCATCTTTGGGATATCTTTGGCTTATTTTTCAGTCTCTTGACTAGAGAAGATAAGTTTTGGAGCTAAGGTTCTTGCACACACACTTGGGTCTTGAAGATTTGAAGCTTTTGGTTGAGATTTCTTACTCATTTTTACTCATTTCTTCATTTCCTTGCTTTGTATTGTATATCTAAGTGTGTAGTATTTATTTCAATACTTGAATCTTCTTTATGGGAATATTCATATTTAATGTGTGGATTAAATATCTTGTTGTGCTTATGTATTGAATGATTTTCATTTAATATTGAAGTGAGTTATTGTTTCTTTAATTATGTAAGGCCCCGTAAAATTTCGCCAAGGAATTTGAGTTTTGTGGTGCCGAGGTGGCTAATGTGTTCGAAGGTACGGAATGTCTGGGTTGAAAAATACATGGGAGAGTTGGTGGAAATGTTTTGACAGAAGAAGGCAGTTCTGCAGTCAAGTTCGCGACCGCAGAACCACTCCGCGGGCCGCATAATTATCGCGGAGTCGAGTAGGAAAACTTGTTGAATTTGAAAGGTCATTTTGCGGTCCATTATGCGATCGCATATCCATTTCACGGTCCGCACTTCCATCACATATTTAGCATGAATAATTTCATTGGGTGATTTTGCGGTCCATTCTGCGTCCGTGATGACGTCCAAATCCACCACTAAAAAGTAAATGGACACGGTCACATGCAATATAATTTACCCAACTATGAGTCGGGGTCGAATCCTACAGAGAACAATATGTAGGCGATTAGGAATGTAAGAGAATTATCACTTATTATGCAATGTCAAACACTTAAAATGGTTGTTGAAATAATATTATAGCTAAATGCGAAAATGTAAACTAACCTAGAAAGCAAGTAAAATGATCAATGGCTACAAGCACGGGTGCATCGGGATTTACACTCAAGTAACGATCCAATATATTTCACAATTTTATAAATATGAATGAGTTTATTATTTATTAGCCTCGGATAATAATTCTATATTAGCTTCTCTCGAAGACTAACAAGACTTCCTAATTGAATTATCCCTAAAACAATTAAGAGATTAAGCACACCCGAATATGGCTACAAGTAGTTCATTCCTATCCCTAGGTAGAATCTATAAAGTGAGGGTTAACGCCTCAAGTTCTTGTTAATTAATCTTTCCCAACCCCGAATTATGTTTTCCAAAATTAATCCGAAGTGAATGGGCGAGTCCTAGGGTTAGCTAATCCCTTTGGAGACATTCAAGAACAAGAATAATTAAAAATATAATAACTCACTTCATAATCAATAAAAATCATTCAATACATAAGCACAACAAGGTATTTAATCCACACTTTAAATATGAATATTCCCATAAACAAGATTCAAGTGTTGAAAAAAATACTACACACTTAAATATTCAATACAAAGCAAGGAAATGAAGAAATGAGCATAAATGAGTAAGCAATTCTCAACCAAAAGCATCAAATCTTCAAGCCCCAAGTGTGTGTGCAAGAACCCTAGCTCCAAACCTTGTCTTCTCTAGTCTATGGACTGAAAAATAAGCCAAAGATCTGCCAAAGATATATTACAAATGAGCTAGGTCGTGTATTAAATTGTTTGGGGTCAAAATCGTGAAATTCCAGAACTGCCCAGTTTTTTCATCTAGTTTCTTCTTTGCGTTCGCGAAGGTTTGATTTCTGCTTCTTCGCGTTCGCAAAATCTCCTTCGCGTTCGTGAAGGTTTGTCTCCTGCTTCTTCGCGTTCGCAATTATACCTTCGCATTCGCGAAGGTTGGCTTCCTCCTTCTTCGCATTCGCGTACAGCATCTCGCGTTCGCGAAGTCTTGTTGTCCTGATGCTTCGCGTTCGCATCTAACCCTTCGTGTTCATGAAGGGTAGTTCACTGGGCAGATTTCCTTTGTAAATTTTAGCTCCTTTTTGACTCGTTTTCACTTGGTTTCTTCACCATCACTTCTAAATCACTTGATACCTGAAATATGCCAATAAACCTCAATAAATGCCTTAGTTTCTCAACAAAATCATACAAAAGCCCAAGTATCAAGAAGAGATAAGTGGGTAAAATACCAACTTATCAGTCCGTATAAGTGGTCTGCGGACCACAGACCTGTCACAGACTGGTCCAGGCCATCCTAGTTTTCGGCATCACTTTCGCGGTCCATTTTGCGGACCGCATATCTATTCTGCGGTCTATTCTGCGACCGCAAACTTGAGTTCGGAGGGTCCATTTTCCTATTTTTATAACCCGACCCCATTTTGATTAATAGCCTTTGGGGCTCATTTTAGAGCATATATCTGATATTTTAGGAGAAGTGAGAGTATCTTAGAGAGAGAATGAGAAGTCCTAGCATTCTAATCATCCATTCTTGCCCGAATCTTCAATAATCATGAAAGTCTCTCACTATTCCATCATCTATCCAGGTAAGTTCTTGTCCTACATCATCCATGCAAGTTTATTCAGGGTCTAAGTATGTTGTGGGGTTAGAGATAGGCCATGCATGTGCCAATAGGAGGTAGTATGTGGGGTTGTTAAACTATATCAGGTAGTTTCTTGTTGAAATTAGTTGAGAGAAGAAGGGATTACCATTGTAGAGCTTTGTAGTCAATTTTGCATTATAGGTGTTTGACAAAATTCCTAAGAGAGTTACACCATGAAAATCCTTCTAATTATTATCCGATTTTTGCTATCTTCCTATAGATTATTATTGCTATAAGTGTTGGGACATTATAGTAACTTAAGGAAAACTCAAACAAGGTATGCTGACTAATCTTCTCTCTTGGAATTGAATTCCATGATGTTCCCATAAGTTTCAAGTATGGTTGGTCCAAGTTCCTAATTCCCATGTTCCGAGTTATTCCTTATATATTTGACTATTCCGAATAAGCTTGTGTTGAAAGATATATACTAAAAATGTGCACCAAATTCTCCTATCATCTTGTGTTCTCCATCGGGAATGTATCCTAGTGTGACCAATATGTCGAGATAGTATGATTTCAAATCATGTTTAAATTGCAAGTTGTTATGCCCAATTGTAAAAGAAAACTAAATGCGCCTAAGACCCCTATTGTTCATATTTATGCTTAAGGCCTTGATTAAAAATGCTCTTATTGATGATGATCTATAAATTTGCTTGAAAGTGAAAGAAATGAGAGTGAGATATAAAACATGGCCATGGTTGTTGTAACTAGTGAATTTGATTTGAAGTCATGTTTAAATCTTAAATCACCATGCTCTCCTTTATAAATATTTCCAATTTGATTTGAGTTCTTACATACTCATGAGTTGAAATTGTGTATTGGCTTTTGGGAAGAAGTATTTAAAAAGGATACGGTGTATTACTCATTTATGATTTTTAACTTGTGTTGCGATTACAAGTCATTGTGCTCTGTACTTTGAAAAGGGTTCTATTGTGTTTAAAGCCTTCACTACTGATGAACTTAAAGTTATGATTTCTGAAATATTCTATATGTTGATGTTTGTGATGATGATCATGGAAAGTCAAGAAATGGAAAGTCAATAAATGAAAAGTGTGGAATATGAAATACGGCCAACGTGCCATTAATGAAGAATCATATGTATGGCCAAGAGAGCCAATGAAATAATGATGTTGTGAGTGGCTAAAAGTACTAATGAAGCTATATATATATATATGGCATGGAAGGTTACGAGGTTAATGTATTTGTATTTTTTTTTCCTTTGTGTGCAAAGCAAAAATGTTTTTGGGAGTATCGTTAGTCACCGAGGAAGGGTAGGTTGAAATAAACTAACCCTGAAACTACATGTGCCGGTGTAAGAGTGCGTATGATTATTCCCCTTATTTGGGATGAGATTGATGTGATGAGGATATTCCCCTTAATTGGGATGAGATGATTGCTAGCAAAGGGTTATGTCAATCCACAAGGCACTGTGGTGAGAAGACCTAACCGATCGGGTCGAGATCGGACGCCATGCCGCACACATAGTAGTGATTGTGATTGAGATTGTGATTGAGATAGTGATAGAGATTATGATTGTGATTACACCTCCACCCGCACACATTGGGGTGCGGCAGCAGGGCCGCTTTTTGTAAAGATTGTGATTGTGATTACACTTCCACCCGCACACATTGGGGTAAGGTGGCAGGGCCGCTTTGTGTAGAGATTGTGATTGTGATTACACCTCCACCCGCACACATTGGGGTGAGGCGGCATGGCCACTTTGTGTAGAGATTATGATTGTGATTGTGACTATGATTGAATGTATTTGGGTGAGACGGCCTAGTCGATCGGGCCGTGATCGGACTCTGTGCTAAAATCATAGTGGTATATCGGTACTAATGGTCTCCCAACTTAAAATAATATTATTTTCGCACTTTGAAAAATTTTCTGTTATAACTTGACGTTTAGATATCATTGATTGTTACTTGTTGCTTCCACGGTTTTCCCCTTCTTATATTGGCATTCTATTTCTAAAGAGGACATTTAGCTTCACATACTTGTACTATTCCACATGTACTAACGTCCCTTTTGCCCGGGGCGCTGCATCTTTAATGGATGCAGATGGTTCCACAGCAGGCGGCTTTGATAAGTGATAGCGGTACACCCTCTTCCCAGCTGACTTGGTGAGCCCCACTTCATTTCGGGGTCGTATATCTTTTGTTCCTTGTATCTTAGGTTTTGAGGTATAGCCAGGGCCTTATTGCCGGCACTATCATAGTACTCTTTTGTATCTATTAGAGGCTCCGTAGACATAGTGTGGGTTGTATGTTGGTGTTGGGAAAGTCAAACTAGTAATGTTGTATTTGAACCACACATTCCACTTCAAACGATGAAAGTGTTTGAATTTTGAGACTTATAAGTGATGTGACTAATGGTAATGAATTAGTGTTGCTAACATGATATTCTATTGGCCTAATTAATGAAATAAATCATCTCTTTATTCATGGGTGAGTTCGGGTAGGAGGTATTGTATAGGCTTGCTCGGCCGGGTTATCTCGGTTGAGCGCCAGTCGCGCTTCTTGAAGTTGGGGCGTGACAAATTATTCTTGTTCTTTAATGTTTCTAAAAGGATTAGCTAACCCTAGGACTCGCCCATTAACATCGAATTAATTTTGGAAAAGATAATTTGGGGTTGGGAAAGATTAATTAACAAAAACTTGAGGCGTTAACCCTCACTTTATAGATTCTACATAGGGATATGATTGAACTACTTGTAGCCATATCAGGTGCTCTTAATCTCTTAATTGTTTTAGGGATAATTCATTTAGGAAGTCTTGTTAGTATTCAAAAGAAGCTAATATAGAATTATTACCCGAGGCTAATTGCATAAACTCGCTCATATTTGTAAAATCGTGAAATACATTGGATCGTTACTTGAGTGTAATTTTTCTTGTATCCATGCTTGTAGACATTGATCATTTTATTTGCTTTCTAGGTTAGTTTGCATGTTCGCATTTAGACATAAATATTTTCTCAAAAACCTTTTAAGTGCTTGGTTTAGCATAATAAGTGAGAATTCTCTTACACGCCTAATCGCTTATATATTGTTCTCTATGGGATTCGACCCCGACTCATAGTTGGGTATACTATATTGCATGCGACCATGTCTATTTACCTTTTAATAGTTGATTTGGACGTCATCATGACCACGCCGGGCGGATTGTGATATAGCCTGTGACCATGCCGAGCGGATCCATTAAATTGAGCCTGTGACCATGCCGGACGGATTATGATATTGAGGATGTGACCATGAGGGGATGGTAGCACATTGGATTGGCCATGCTTGCGTGTGGATAAGGATCCATCCCCCTAGGGTCACCCTCTCATGTTTCTCTCTTGAAGGTGTACACGCGGATTGGGAGAAATCGACAGGTTTCTGGTTGATGTGAGCTCTGGGAGAGTTGGTTATTGCTATTTGTATTGGGTTGCACGTTGCAACATGAATTATTGACTTATTGCTATATGGATCAGGTTGCGCGCCTCAACGGACGGATATTTGGTTATTGCATTTCATCTTAACTTGTAATTTCCTTGATTATTTACCTGATTTACTTGCATATCTTCCTTATAAGTTGGATTGTTGACTGAGTAGAACACTTTAAAACAAAGAGATGTGAGAACCTAGGAGGTTTTTACCTGTGATTTACCTGATTTGATTATATATCTGTTCTATACTTGTTGAATTTATGAACTACACAGGTGATCAACGAGTATCATTTATAGTTCTTACTTCTATTACCTCGCTGAGGTTAGTTAGGATACCTATTGAGTACATGGGGTCGGTTTTACTCATACTACACTTCTGCACCTTATGTGCAAATCTTGGAGCTGATGTTACTTTGTACGGCGGGAGCTGGCATTAAAGATCTACCTACGTTCCGGTTATAGCTGCCACTTGTCCTTGGTAGCATTAGATTTGCAAGTTTGTTTATGTATATTCCAAATAGATGATGTATGTATTTTGTACCAGCTTTGTAAATTCTAAATCTTAGAAGCTCATGATTTGTACTACCAATCCTTGGGAGTTGTATGAAAATTTAGTTATTTTACTCATTTACTCTTATTATTCTCATTTGAGTTATGTCGACTGTTACTTGGCTTACCTAGTGGGTTGGGTTAGGTTCCATCACAACAAGATGGATTTTGGGTTGTGACAATAATTGTGCTTGGCCCGGTCACTTAGGTGAGATGGTCGTTCTTCAACAGCATTGCCACCTCCTCGCACAGATGTCAGCAGTCCCTAGTTCGGTGTCCATTAGTCCCATGATATTCACACCATAAATTAGGATCCCTCTGCCTGGGATCAGATCTCATTGGCCTCAGGAACCGTGATTCCTTGTTGTTTCTCATTGCCGATACCAGCTCCACTATGTTACCATTGAAATTATACTCTGACGGCTTGGGATAAGTGGAATCCCGGGAACCCGATACCTCTTTGTCCTACAATGACCTATTATTCCGTCCGCGATCAATTCTTCTATCAGGGGCGAACCTATCCGCTGACCTGAACCCTTTACTGCCGCGTCCTTCGGCGCCCTCGTGGGGAAAGAATTGGCCCTTAGAAGATCACCGATCCGCATCAAAATCATCTTTTGATTTATCCCTGTTCCTTTCTCTATCCCAACTATTAGTTGATGTCGGGAACCCGAGCTGATCATCTTCTATCATTTTATTTGATTCATAACGGTTATGGACGTCTGCACATGTGGTTGCTTGGAACTCGATCAGTCTTTCTTTCAGCTTACGGGAAGCACCGGAGCTCTTCGGGTTCAACCCCTTAGTAAATGCCTCATCTGCCCATTCATTTGGCACGGCCGGTAATAACATCCTTTCTTTCTGTAACCTGATCACAAACTCACGTGGCAAGTCAGACTCTCCTTGTGAAATTCAGAATATGTCCATCTTCCGGGCCTGGCCCTTGCATGGACTTTGATGAAAGAATCTGCGAGCATCTCAAAGGAATCTATCGAGTGTTTGGGTAAGATTGAGTACCATGTCAAGGCCCCCTTCGTGCAGGTTTCTCCGAACTTCTTCAGCAGGACCGACTCAATCTCTTGTTAAGCCAAGTCATTTCCTTTCACCGCCGTTGTATATGTTGTGATGTGCTCCTGAGGTCCAAAGTCCCATCATACTTCGTTATGTTTGGCATTTTGAACCATTTCAGAATCAACTCTGGTGTTGCACTCGGTTTGAATAGCAATTGGGTGTACTTCTTTGAGTCCGAGCACTTCAGCACTGGTGGTGCACCTGGAATATGGTCCATTCGAGCGTGGAACTCTTTCGCGTTCTGATCCACCCACTCGTTCATTTCCCTCATGAATCTCATGAGTTCTGTTTTGAAGGGATCATTGTCGTTGTTGCTACCGGATCCCCTGCCGATCCTCATGGCTCCGTCGAAGCCGACCTCACCCTTCGGGTGTTATTATCAACTCTTTGAACTATTTGATTTACAGGAGCGTCGGGGGGAACATGTCCTCTTCCATTCGTGTTGTTGGAAGGCCGGATAGTGCCTGCTTTAGGTTTGTCATGACTTGGTCTTGGCTCGAAAGATGGCTCATGATAGCGTTTTGCTGCTCTCTCAAGATCCTCACCGTTTCCACAACGTGCTCGTCCTCAGCGTCATTAGGAGTCGTTTCCCAATGTCGGGGATATTGCCCACCATGGACCGAAGTTGCTACATCTCCCTCGTTGCAGGTGTCACTGATCGAATCTTCATGTTGAGGCAGATTTTCCTGTGTCTCAACATTGTGTGCGATGTTGACATCTTTAGCTGCCATTTTTTACGATTTTTGCTATGAAACAAAGAATCAAACAAGTTAGTAATAGGCGCAAGGATCAACTCAATTACGCAATTGTCTAAGCCCCACGGCAGGCGGCAAACTGTTTACCCATAAAATGGTACAATTGAATTTATAGTGTGGTTTATAGACAAGCGAATTGATTTGATCCCAAAATGATAAATAAATTAAATGAGAAGTAAGACTTAGCATTGTAATTGAAAGAAATAGCAAGCCTTATTCCGAGAGCAAAGCTTCCGAAGACAACGATAAGGACAATATTAGACAGAAAATAAAGTTATATTATTCATCTTGATAGTAAAATGTAGCGTAAGGTTTTCCAGAGATTTCGTGTGTTATAATGGTTGTTCAAGTCCCATTTTATAGCTATACCTAGGGAACAAGATCTTAGGATCAAGCCCCTCTTAAATGACAATAATGTGGGCCATTGATGAATGTGTAACGGCAAGACATGAATACCAAAATTCTCTACAATGACTGCATATTTAATACTGAGGAATATTCTTCATTAAATGCTATCCGATGACAAACATTCGTTTGCCTGCATTGACTGCGTTCACTTCGGGATATACCCGATACCAACCGAAGCTATTGTCCTCGGTCTTGGTTCCCACTCACTTCATCTTCCGTCTACCTCCGATTCCACGTGTCATGTAATCATTCGAGCATTTAATATAAATCGATTTTACCCTATACAGTCACTTAAAGCTTTTTATTGAAACAACCTATATAATTATAATTTGCATAACTTTTTAGTGAATTTATTTTTGGCGAAATGGTGTCACGTGACACTGCTTACACCAACATATATCCGCCCCTGCATTTATTAAACTCCAAAACTTAACAATCCATAACTCAAATCCAAAACCAAAACAATGACTAGCAAACTTCCTATGCTCATAAATCCACCTTCTTGCACGACATAAAAGCTACATGTTAATTGTAAGTTAATCTATCAGAATTCATTACATAAGTACATAAAAAAGTCAGAAACTGAAATATCCCTTTGGTTCCCTATAAGAAAATAAACTCAATGAAGAAGAACTTAAGAGTAGATCCTCATGGACACCTTCTGTCAAGCAACTGAATTTATCAAGCAACATCGAACATAAAACTCTATCAATGCTTGAAATCAATCCTAAAAAAAAGTATATAGTATAAAACATTTAGAACTATTATTAAAATAATAAGTCATTAAGAAAATTACATACCATTTATTTTGTTCCATAACTAAGTACGAGAAAACATCAAAGCTTCCGAACTAACATGATAAAGTCTACTAAGATGCAAACTAATTAACCTTCCATTAGTGCTAAATATCAATTTTGAAGAAACGGTAGAAGCATGAATGGCTAAGAGGTCATGAGTCATCTTTGCCAAGTGAAATTTTTTAATCCATTTGTCTTCCACCAACTTAAACTATCGAATGATGGTGTATGAGGTAGTGCACTTTCTTCTTAATACAGATCCAACTTCGATCTTGTGTCCACGTACGCGCTTCTCGAAGCGATTAATCTACCAAAGCTAAATAGTCGATCACCCTCAACAACAATAGCAACTTCGTTAGAACTACAACTTGAAATGACTCATTGAAGCAAGCACCTTATTCTTATACTCTTAAAAGAGATCAAAATAGTGGTTTCGAACTTCTTGAATTTTATCTAGAGAAGTTCTTCACTATAAATTTGTGCAAGATATAACTCCAGCAATGTTTACTCGTAAAATGGTATAGTTAAATTTGTTATGTTGTTTATAGACAAGTGAGCTGATTTGATCTAAAAATGATAAATAAACAAGATTAAGAATAAGACTTAGCGGTCAAAATCGAAAGAAATGACAAGCTTGGCTCTAGGAGCAATGCCTCCGAGGACAAAAATAAGAACAATGTAAAGAGCAAATAAAGTTATTCTATTGAGCTTGAGAATGGAATATAGCATAAGGTTTGCCAAGAATTTCGTGTGTTACAATGGCTGTTCAGTCCACTATTTATAGCTATACCTGGGGAAAAAAGTTCCTACGATCAATCCCCTCTTAAATGAAAATAAAAGTGCCATTGATGAATATGTAACGGCGAGACATGACTGCAAATATTCTCTACAACGGCTGCCCATTTAATGCCAGGAAATATTCTTCACTAAATGCTATCCGATGGCAGACACTCGATCTGCTCACGTTGATCATGCTCATTTCGAGGTCTATCCGATGCCAATCGCAGCTGTTATTCCCGGTACGGCTTGTTACTCTATTTACTGTCTATCTGTCTTCGGTTCCACAAGTCACGCTACCATTCAATCATTTAATACGAATCAATTTTACCCTATACAACTGTCACAACCCAAAAATACAACTAGCCGTGATGGCACCTAGCCCAACCCTCTAGGTAAGAAAAATAACGATAAACACAATTTAATTGTAAAATTAAGAGTCAAAAGTGGAATAACTGAATCTTTAAACAACTCCCCAAGTACTAGTAGTACAAGTCATAAGCCACGAAGACTTAGATTTACAAAACTGAAATGAAATAAATACATCATCTGTTTGAAATGTACATGAAGAATTCGAATCTAAAGCTACCAAGGACAAGTGATAGCCATAACTGGAACGTGGGTACATCTTCAATGCAAGCTCCCGCCATTCACAACAGCATCAACTCCAAGATTTGCACGCAAGGTGCAGAAGTATAGTATGAGTACAACCGACTCCATGTACTCATTAAGTATCCTAACTAACCTCGACTAGGTAAAAGAAGCAAGAACTATAAATGATACTCACTAACACCTGCACAGTTCTTCAACAAGTATAGAACAGATATATGATCAAATCAGGAAATCTCATGTAAAACCACCTTGATGCTCACAATTCTTTATTTTAAAGTGTTCTACTCAGTCATCAATCCAGCATATAAGTAAGATATGCATGTAAATTAGGTAAACAATCAAGAAAATTGCAAGTAAAGATGAAATGCAATAACCACAAATCAGTCCGTTGCGGCACGCAACCCTATCCAAATAACAATAAGCCAATAAGACCTGTTACGGCGTGCAACCCGATCCAATAACAGTAACCAGCTCTCTCAGAACTCACATCAACAAGAAACCCGTTGGTTTCTCACGATCCGCATTACACCATCAATAGAGAAACATGAAAGGGTGACCCTAGGGGGATGGATCCTTATCCACACGCAAGCACGGCTAATTCAACATGCTACCAGCACGGCGTGGTCACATGCTCAACATCATAATCTGCTCGGCGTGGTCACATGCTCAATGTGATGGATCCACCCGACGTGGTCACATGCTATATCACAATTCACCCTGTGTGGTCACAGGCATATCATCACAATCCGCCCGGCGTGCTCACATGTATAACAACACAATCTGCACGGTGTGGTCACAGGCATAACAACACAATACTCTAGGTATGGTTACATGCATAACGACACAATTCACCCGGCGTGGTCACAGGCATAACAACACAATCTGCCGGGCGTGGTCAACGAAATCTAGTCCAATCATATCACACAGGAGCAAATAAACAAGAATACATGTATGTGATGAATGAATAATAAATTGCATGCTCCTGTACTAGCATAAATGATATGCTAAAGTGTAGGCCTGTGCAAAGTGTGCTATCATGGCTCAAATCGGCAATTTCATCATAGAATAGAATTTATCAAGTTCATTTAGGGATTAAACCTCTATGTAGCCTGAAACGTGGCCCAAATAGTTCACAACAATGTTATAAATATAAGAAACATCATAGCTTAAAGCTTAACAATCAATTCTAGGCTTATCATATCCTAAGCACAACCCGAGCATGGATAAATGCCCTCGGTGCTAGCACATGGGCTCAAACCCCACACATGTGCACACCCATAGCACGTAGCTATCACAAATAATTCACGCAACTAGTGCCTCAACAACCTTTAAATAAGATACTTACCTCAAGCAAGCCAAACAATACTTTATAAGTTCCATCCCACATAAATCGACCTCCAAACGACTCAAAACTAGCTAAAGGTATCTCAAAAACATCAAATAATGCCCAATGAAACAAACCCAGTCGATAAAGGTCGAATCTTTAATCAATTACTCAAAGTCAACCAAATCGTCAAACCCGGACCTGCACCTCAGAACCCGACAAAACTCACAAAATCTAATAACTCATTCAATTACGAGTCCAACCATACTAATTTCATTCAAATCCGACTCCGAATTGATGTTCAAAACAAAAAAATTTAATTTTGGAAAGTTTAGACAAAACCCCCAGTTTCTCTTTGAAATTCATAATTCAAATACCAAAAATAAAAGATAGAATAATGAAATATAATTAAAACCGAGTAGAAAACACTCAACCCCAATCGATGTGGTGAAAATCGCCTCCAAAATCGCCCAAATTTGAGCTCCATATATATGATAAAATGAACTAACTCTTCGAATAAATAGATTTGCTAGCGACTCCGCTTTTGCTGCCATAAAGTCACATCTGCGAGTCACCCTCTCAGCCCAGAATTCCACACATGTGGAGCCGCATCTGCGGGAACAACATCGTAAATGCGCAAAGCTCCAATCCCAGTCGTCTCGCTTCTGCGCTCTCAGGACCGCATATGCGGACACGTAGATGCAAAAATAACATCGCACCTACGCTCCCACCAAAGCTTCACCATACAGCGCATCTGCGCCAACAGTGGCTGCACCTGCGGTTTCGCATTTGCGGCCAACCCACTGCAGGTGCGGTAACACCAGAGACCTGAAACTTTAGCAATGCAATTAATCCAAAACATGGTCCGCAACATATCCAAAACGTGCCCGAGACCCTCGGGGTCCCGTCCGAATGTACCAACAAGTTCCAAAACAAAACACAGACCTACTCGAGGCCTTAAGTCACACATAACAACATCGAAATCACGAATTGCACCTCAAATCAAACTTTATGAACTTTTGAACTTTCAACTTCCAAAACGCGTGCCAGACCATATCAAATCAACCCGAAATGACCTCGAATTTTGCACACAAGTCCCAAATGACATAACGAAGCTATTTTAATTCCAAAACCACAATCCAAACTCGATATCATCAAAGTCAACTCTTGGCTAAACCTATGAACTTTCCAAGCCTTCAAATTTCCAACTTTTGCCAATTAATGCCAAAACCTTCAAGAAACATCCAAATGCAAATCCAGGCATATGTGCAAGTCCAAAATCACCATCCGGACCTAACGGAACCATCAAAACTCCAATCCGGGGTCAAATACATAAAGGTCAAACTTGGTGAACTTTTCTAACTCAAAGCTTCCTAGTTGAAAATCATTCTCCCAAATCAATCCCGAATCACCTGAAAACCAAAACCGACGATTCACACAAGTCATAATACATCATATGAAGCTACTCAATTCTTCAAACCACTGAACGGAATGCAAATGCTCAAAACGACCGGTTGGTCATTACATTCTCCCCCACTTAAATATACGTTCGTCCTTGAACGTGCCAAGAGTCGTTCCAAAGCCATTAATTCACTGTGTAACCTTACTATGCTCAGACCTGGGGGGTGATCCCAGATCACCCCAATCCATATAAGTCGGTCAACTCAACATAACTGAAGATTCTTCCTTCAACCTTAGCCATAAACCTTGGAACCCAATTTCCAACATCCGAGATTGCTTACAAGACCCGAATCTCGCATCTACACACTGTATAAGTCTGAGCAAGATGTATCAAGCCATAACCATCACCCAAGATGTAATCACATGATATACCACATAACTTGCATACCCATAGCAATAATTTTCCAATCATAGTAGCTTCAGAAACAAACCTGGTACCAGTAATAAACCTCAAATCAAATAAAACCTCGTTAAAAACCATCGTGCACTGCCGATGATGAAAGAAACATGCAAAAATTCATAACCACTCTTCAGATCAACAAGTCATGGAGCTCTCTCTTATCTAACAAGAACCAGACCAAATTCTAAGCCGACTTCCAACATTATTCTTCCAAACATACCGTAATCAAACTGATAGCACCCATCCTAGGTCCAATGAAATCATCTCATCAAACACAGCTATTCCACTGACATACCACACCATTACTATCTAAAGCCACAAATCGTGCAATCCGTGCACCAATAAGCAACAATTCAAATGTATTCAAACATGGAAAATGACTCAAATGAGAGAACCATTCCACATGCTCAACAGATACCACAACAAGCGCCATGATATGAACCCATCACACGAATTCAACACAAAGGATCATATCCCATCATCACTCTGCTACGATGCGTGACCCCATCCAAACACCGGTCCACATGAAATACCTCGAGTCATAATGCTCAAAATCATCAACCATACACAGATCAACAACAAACACACGAAGTGCATGACCATAACTATGGAGAAACGGATAGCACAATATACCACAAATAGTAAAAGACCATAACCAAGGTGCAGTAAACCATTCGACATCACAAGTACCATCTCACTCGAATTCTGCCACAAGGCCCAAACAGAACCGCATCATGTGTACATATAACATGATCAAAACCCATCGTAGCATGGAAGAGTAATATATAGAACATATTCGAACACAAACAAGCTCAACTCTAACCGAATGACACACCCTGCAACACTAACAGTTCTGAGTCAACAAATTCGACCCGGTGTAGAATACATTTCTCATTGGGCCTACCAATGGGCTCCCAAATCAACTTTGATCACACACGAAAAGATAAATAACTCTCCAAAAGTCCACAATAACTTAAACATAACACATACTATTAGCTGTCTAACTTTGGCCATACCTTCACAGTCCGCAACAAAGGAACGATTTGCCTCTAAGAACTCCTAATCTCCAAATCATTAGAATACTAGAATCACCATACCCGATCCCAACTCGACCACTCAATTGACAAACATATCCTTCATACATAATCATTCCACGAGAAATACATTCCTATTTCTTTTGTGCCACCAAGAAAAATCTGAACATTAGCAATCGATCACCCAAGCGAGTACCACAATACCAATGAAGCATCCGTAAGTCAAACTACAGCGCGCCTTTTGAAATGAACGCCATTCTCAGGTAATACCAAGTGGTACTAGCATTCATCTAAATGTTTGCAACCGTCCATGTAGTCTAAAATTCATAATATTCCCTTCAAAATTGAACCGCAACCTAGTACATGCAAATCACAATCCCACACGACGCACTGCATCTATCATGCCATCATATGAAAACACGAGAACCACATTATCAACCATGAGTCACAAGCAAATTACATAATCCATTAGCTAGAAACCTTACACCTGATCCTATTCAGGAGAAAATCACAACGCACAACAAACTCCCCATGCTTGTAGAAAATATCCATCCCTAGCCGTGGTAGAAATCATCAAGAACTCTACGAAGCCCATTTGCACATAACCAAGCCATCAGAACTGAATCCCTCTAACTCGACCAAGTCACGCAGGTCGCCAAAACTCAAGAATATTGCCACAAGACACCGGTTAGCCTCACCAAATCATAAGAACCAAAAGAACCGACTATACCCATTACCATACTGATCCGATCTACCACCAAGCTATCCTATTTCTCTGAGTCCCTTCCGAATTGCCTTCAAGTTAACACTTTTCCTTGCCAGTACACCATGACCCTTAACGAAAGCTTACCACAAGAGATCCTAGCATGAAACCATGTTGCTCTGAAGCCCATAAACTACTGTATTCCATCGTAAGCACCCAAAATACCGCACCTGAGATACCCATTATAAAGAGACCTTATGTGAATCTAAAGTCGTTTCATTAATCTCTCTGATACTAAAATATAGAATCCATAATGATACAGAAATACCGCCAGTCCCAACACCATCCAATGCAAATCTCAGATCTTAGCTATATACAAATGTCACATTTGAACCTTGAACCCATTAGAACCTTCTCGAGAGTTATCCACCCTATTAATCTCAATTTACCACCCAAACAAGCCGAACGATTTGTGCTCCGTTAACACGAAAACACCCAAAGAATTAATCCACACCTCTAAGCAACCGAGTAAAATTCCTACTCCATGCGTACTTCATCCGTCATGAATAACAACTCAAATCATTCTGTGATTTCCATTTACCCATAAAGTGTAATATATCTCGTATCCAAAATTCTCCGTACTCGAGTCATCCTCGATCTCAACCTCTGCCAGTCATAACTGATTCACAAGTATGCCTCAAACCGAAACTAGTACAACATATAACCATGCAATCAAATCGTCGATAGCAGACTTCCCCACTTGCCTCAAAGCCATAGAACAAGACATTCCATGACTCACAATACCCATACTCTATTATTGCCATAATCCCGTACTGAAATCCAACTAAATAGTTCATGAGCTCATAGAATGGAGATAATAAAATACCTCAAATCATCCACTAAGCTTGCACTCATCCTTATGACAATCAAGACAATTTTTCTCAACCGATCCAAACTCAAATTACAACACATGTAACCCACTGGTAGAAAGAAATTCTCCACACAACATCATAAGGATCACACACCCATAGATTACCCCGCAGGTGATAACCCACATGCTTAGCCTCAAATTGACATTTCTCTATACCCTTTCATGACCACAACTACAACGCAATCACTTATTATTCCCGAGTCTGAACTCGTCAACAAGAAATAAGAATCTACTTCATTCCACAAATGTACATCTGAAATATCTCTCAACATTCTCACAACTCAGAATCGTACAACATATCAAGACAAAAATCAAGCACCCAATGGTCCTCTTCACATCCCAAGCAAACTTTTCTCGTCCCATCCAAACCATCTAAACACCTTCCGCAGTCACATCACACTCATTATATAATCATCCAACCACTCACCAAGCCATAATCCCCACTCCTAGGACACTATCGGACATAGAAGTCCAAAAGCACATACTCACACACCTGAAACCACCGAGCCCCAAGCTACGGTAAAAATTCGGCCTCAAGTCCTCTAGATTGAACCATCACCAAAACATAGAAAACATATCTCGCATATCATCCATGGAACCACAAGCCATCGATGCACAGCTGATATCGAGCGCTCACATAACATACGAATACGTGTAAGGAATTTCAAGAGATACGCTTCAAGCTGAATCAATGTCGCATTTTAAGGGAAGAAAGATGGGAAATTTTTCCTAAATGCCCTGTAGCATATCGAAGATAGGTACGGTGGTCATCATACCGATCCGCAAGACTCTACTGGATATTTGCTCATGACTCGTAGAATCTATGAACCTAGAGTTCTGATACCAACCTGTCACGACCCAAAAATTCAACTAGCTATGATGGCACCTAACCCAACCCACTAGGTAAGCCAAATAACGGTAAACACAATTTAATAGTAAAATTTAGAGTAGAAAGTGAAATTACTGAATCTTTAAATGACTCCGCAAGGACTGGTAGTACAAGTCATGAGTCACTAAGACTTATATTTACAAAACGAAAATGAAATAAATACAGCATATGTTTGAAATGTACATGAACAGAATTCGAATCTAAAGCTACCAAGGACAAGTGATAGCCATAACTGGAATATGGATACATCTTCAATGCCAGCTCCCGCCATACACAACAACATCTATTCCAAGATCTGCATGCAAGGTGCGGAATAATAGTGTGAGTACAACCGATCTCATGTACTCAATAAGTATCCTAACTAACCTCTGTGAGGTAAAATAAGCAAGAACTATAAATGATACTCACTAACACCTGCACAGTTCATAATTTCAACAAGTATAGAACATATATATGATCAAATCAGGAAATCTCTAAAAATACCTTGATTCTCACAATTCTTTATTTTAAAGTGTTATGCTTAGTCATCAATCCAGCATATAAGGAAGATATGCAAGTAAATCAGGTAAACAATCAAGGAAATTGCAAGTAAAGATGAAATACAATAATCACATATCAGTCTGTTGCAGTGCGTAATTTGATCCAAAGAAAAATAAGCCAATAAGGCCTGTTGCAGCATGCAACCCGGTGCAATAACAGTAACCAGCTCTCCCAGAACTCACATCAACCAGAAACCCATCGGTTTCTCACAATCCGTATGTACACCATCATGAGTAAATAAATAAGAATACAAGTATGTGATTAATGAATAACAAAAATCATGCTCCTGGACTGGTATAAATGACACACTAAAGTGTAGGCATGTGCAAAGTATGTTATCATGGCTCTAATCAGTAATTTCATCATATAATAGCATTTATCAAGTTCATTAAGGGATTAAACCTCTATGAGGCCTCAAATATGGCTCAAATAGTTCACAACAATGTTATAAATATGAGAAACAACATAGCTTAAATCTTAAGAATCAATTTTAGGCTTATCATAGCCTAAGCACAACCCGAGCATGGATAAACACCCCCAATGCTAGAACATGGGCTCAAACCCCACACATGTGCGCACCCATAGCACGTAGCTATCACAAATAATTCTGGCAACTAGTGCCTCAACCACGTTTAGATAAAATACTTACCTCAAGCGAGCCAAACAATACTCTATAAGCTCCATCCCACATAATTCGACCTCCAAACAACTCAAAACTAGCCAAAAGTAATTCAAAAAAATCAAATAATGCCCAATGAAACAAACCTAGTCGATAAAGGTTGAATCTTATCAATTACTCAAAGTCAACAAAAAAGTCAAACCCAGGATCACACCTCGGAACCTGACAAAACTCATAAAATCCGACAACCCATTCAATTATGAGTCCAACCATACTAATTTCACTCAAATCCGACTCTGAATCGATGTTCAAAACTCAAAAATATACTTTAGAAAAGTTTAGACAAAACATTTTACTTTCTCTTTGAAATTCATAATCCAAATACAAAAATCGAAGATAGATTCATGAAATATAATCAAAACTGAGTAGAAAACACTTACCCCCAATCCATGCGGTGAAAATCGCCTCCAAAATCGCCCAAATCCGAGCTCTATAGCCTAATATATGATAAAATGAACTAACGAATCTTGCACCTGCGAGTCACCCTTTCAGCCTAGAGTTCCGCACCTATGGAGATACACACACTCTTGCAGAGCCGCATCTGCGAAAATAACATCGCAAACGCGGAAGGCTTAATTCCCAACCGTCTTGCTTCTACGCCCTAAGGACTACATCTGCGAACACACAGATGCGGAAATAACACCGCACCTACGCTCGCAGCCAAGCTTCACCATACAACGCATCTACACCAAAAGTGGCCGCACCTGCGGCCAACCCACCGCAGGTGCAGTAACACCAGGGACCTGAATCTTCAGCAATGTAATAAATCCAAAACATGGTCCGCAACACATCCAAAATATGCCCGAGCCCCTCGGAACCCCGTCCGAACACACCAACAAGTTCTAAAACTTAACATAGACCTACTCGAGGCCTTAAGTCACGTATAACAATATCAAAATCACGAATCTCACCTCAAATAAAACTTTATGAACTTTTGAACTTTCAACTTCCAAAACTCATACCGAATAATATCAAATCAACCCGGAATGACCTCAAATATTGCATGCAAGTCCCAAAATGACATAACGAATTTATTCTAATTCCCGAAACCACAATCCGAATCCGATATCATCAAAGTCAACTCTCTGTCAAACCTATAAACTTTTCAAACCTTCAAGTTTCCAACTTTCGCCAATTAACGCCAAAACCTTCAAGAAACATCCAAATGCAAAGTCGGGCATACACCCAAGTCCAAAATTACCACCCGGACCAAACAGAATCATCAAAACTCCAATCCGGGGTCAAATATACAAATGTCAAACTTTGTCAACTTTTTCAACTCAAAACTTCCTAATTGAGAATCATTCTTCCAAATCAATCCCGAATCACCTAAAAACCAAAACCGACAATTCACACAAGTCATAATACATCATATGAAGCTACTTAATTCTTCAATCAACTGAACGGAATGCAAATGCTCAAAACGACCAGTTGGGTCATTACAACAACCAACTTCATCTTATACCTCAGAAAAAAGATGGTAGCTACACCCATCAAAATGTGCACATTATTCCAATATTTTTTAAATTCAATAATATTAATGATGCCATAGAGCTAATCAAAGGATTTAGACTTTTCACCAAAGCTCCCAATTATAGCTTAATATAACAAATTTATTAAAATTATTAAGTTGAAGTTGGATATTGTCTCTGTGAGAACTGTTGGTGATAGAGCTTCAACTTTTTACAAGTTTCTTGTGATGCACTATGTTGCCCTTTAGTTTGAAAACAACGATAATTGGTGTTAGTTGGACACTGTTACACACATTACTAATATTATCTTCTGTCACCTGTTGGTTCCCCAAGTACACACAAGTAAACGTGGCCCGTGATCATCAAGTAATAAAGTAATTCAAAAGTTGAATATCGAACCCACAAAGACTTAGAATAATTATTATCTAAGCTAGATAATTTTGATTAACTGTCCAATATAATCAAAAGTAGTGGTTTTTTTACAAGACCACTATTGCAAAAAAAAAAAAAAAGACAAAACAAGTAATTAACTAACAAATAAGAGCGCAAGAATTTGTTGTTCAAGGGTTGTGGTACGTTTATCAATCCTATTGAGCTTGTAATTATACTTGTTAATCTGAACTATCTATGGTTTCTAGTTGACCAGATTGTTTATATAAATAGCATGTTCCCACAGTTCTATCCATCTATACATAACATTTCAATCTTATATTCCTATGGTATTGAATCTATCATATGAACGAATAAAATACGACATTCAACTAAGAAAAACTATTAGGCATATTCTTATCCTAGCCGCGAAATCCGTCCCCAAGCTACGAGGTCAAAAATAAGCTCTCTCTAATTATACTCTAATCTAGACATGACTTTTTCAAGCATAGCATAGATAGTAAATATAACTTGACTGCTGGCCAAACGATTAAGCAATTATGCATATAATTAGAGAAATAACCAAAGATGATAACTCGTATTAACTAGGAATATAATCAACAAACTTTAATATTCATGTCAACCACAATTCTAGAAAATAGAGTAATTATCTACTTATCATTGTAGTAACAATCGCATAAGTATTTTGCATAAATAAATCATAAAGAAAAGATGAAGGAATGAAGAACTCGAAGATTTTCACCTTCAAAGTTTCTACACATGGTGTTCTTATCTTCAAATAACGTCCAACCCTCAAACAATAAGTTTAGAACCATTTTATATATGGTGGAGAGGTGTAGGACCGGAATAACCCTCTTCAAGTCAAAATATGAGAGTTCCCGCGGTTGAGCGCCACAGCTGGCGCGAGGCGCCAAGCTGGACACTGAAGAATTTTTGTTGCTGCCTTTGCCGTTTTGAGGTGCCCCAAGCGCCAACATAGATGCCCAAATTTCCTGCACTTTATGCTCTTTTGCCTTTGGCGTTTTGGGAGGGGCCTTGTCCCCTTCTGGACGCCAAACTCATACTTCCTCAGAATTCTTCCTTTTTGACTTCAAATCGCGTACATTCTTTCCAAATCACTTCCAATTGACTCTTACATATATAAACACTAAAATTAGGCTCGAGTCATCCCATAACACATTAAAATTAACAAGAATAGGGACAAAATATAAGGCACTTAGTATGCAAAAATATAGATATTTAGCTAAACATCACCACCTTAAACTTAAGATCGTGCTCCTCCTCGAGCAATCTAAGATCTTGCTAACTCAAAAGTACAACACAAGACATCATACTACGGAGGAGCACATAGTAAGCATACTATACCTATGATCACAGTTGATACAAATAATTAAACCATTGCATACACATTCATACACTTTTTAACATTCACATGCTAAAATATAAGTGAACAATTTAAAATACCCAAACAAGCTGCCCTTAACAACCCAACCTCAAAGACTGACTCGTCGCCAGTAAGCATTCTCGACTTGCACACTCATATTGACAAGATAAGTTTATTAACGTCACCTATCCGTCATTTAGTCATGTGCCCATACCATAGAATAAGAGAGTATATAGTCCACACATTCAAATTAAGAGTTCAAATATAATTCAAGAATGAAAATAAATCGCTCACTCTCACAAAGAAATTCATGTGCTTCACGAGGTCGTAGCATAGGCGTGCCTGTATTGTATGTCTCTATTAATTTAAGCTCGTAAAATCTAGGATCAATTAGGTCTTTATGAATTGTAATGCAGGTTAAGAGGCCGGCAGGATGTATTTGGAATAGTGACTAACCCTTTTAAGCATTTTAATACGCTATACTTGACTTTCAAGTACATACTCTTCATGACCAACTCGAATGCGATGCTAGAAACCATATACAATTCAGCCTTTTTTCTTTAAGCACATATACATTCACTAGCCCGGATCAAGATAAATAGGAGGCGTATTTTTTATTTTTATTTTTTTGGTTTTTTTTTCTTCTTTTCTATTTGTATGTTCTTTGTTTTTCTCCTTTTTTTTTCTTCACTCTCTATAAGATTGGTTTGCCCGACTAGTGATCTTTCAAAGCATATTTGCACCTTTTGGCCTTTCATGGTTTCACTTAAAATCTTCCCCCAACTCTCACCTTGCTCTTCTAGCGACTTAAGTGCTTTCAGAGGTAAAGGTTCAACAAGATCTAGTTAAGAATAAAATGGAATTCGGCTTGTAATGTCGGTGCCAAAGAAAATGTTTATAGGCTCAATTTGGTTAACATATGATAAATTTATTTATGGTGTCATAATAGCTCAATGTACACTCAATGAAATACCCATGTCATCTCCTAGACTCACAAAACGTAATTATTTTGCTTCGACTAACACATGGGGTAAGTTCTAGACTAAAACAGGATAGTGCAGAATAAAATTTAGACCTCACGTCCCACAATGCGCATGACCCATTCGAGACGGTACCATTTCAACTCTCAAGTTAAAGCAAGTAATTATATAGTCAAGAAATATTAAGAAATAAAGCACTAAATGAACAACGAGTCAAAAAACTGAGAGAAAGCGTCACAAACATGCTTTTCAATTTATATAAGGATCAATTTTCATCAAAACATATCGGAAAGGTAACTCACATGCTAAGGCCTAACTATGCTAGCATCAAACAGGTCAAAAGGTACCTAGGAGCAATCAAGTCTTCTTCCTTTTATTTTCTAAAAATAAAAATATTCGGTTCAAGATACATCCCTTAAAAAAGAACATGTGCCCAAAGAAAACCCAAAGGGGGTTATTACATACTACCACTAACTAAAAATAAAAATATAATTTTGAGTTTTTTATGGACCTTAATCCCACAAGAAAGTTGTCCAAGAGATCTATCGTCGGAAAAAGTCCACATTTTTGTAATGGGTTTTTGATTTTTTTTTTGTCTTATTTCCCTCTTTTTCTTCTTCAAATTTTTTCTCATTAAGCTACTAAAACTCTATGACAAGTCTATACTAGTATACTATTAATTATCAAAGCAAGATAACGTCAAAACCTAGCTACATAATCATAAACAAGAAGCTAATGTTGATACTACTATACTATTATTACTATCCGACGAGAGTCCGCCACCACACACTTAAAAGATGCAGTATCCTTGATGCACATATAAGAAATCAAACAAGAGAGTGGAAAGAAGGAGCTCCCTACTACTTTGACCCATTAGAGCTGTAGTTCGAGCCATCCTCATCTGACTCCTCATCAATAAGTCCCCGAATCTGATCCGATCAAGTTGTACTGACGTCCTCAGTAACGCCCTCAATAGCCAATGGTCCATCGAACTCCTCACCAACTTCGTCCCTTCCAGGGGAAGGTGGATCAGTGTTCCGGTCCTCAGAAGAATATAGCGGACTACCAGGTGGCAATACCCCGGTGTAGTTTCAATTTTTCTTCCTCTGTAACTCCCACCTTTTCCAAAATCAAGCTCATTATACAATACCGATGGCGATTCAAATTGTTATCCCGGGATTGCTCAACTTTGGACCATGCTACGGCTACAATGCCGAAATATCTAGCAACTCTTTCGGTGCAGGCACAACCTCATCAACCCCATCATAAATAGGAACCTCCCTCCATAGCATATACTTTGTCAACAGGTTCCATAGAAGAACCTCCCCGAATCTCTCTGGAATATTATGTGGTTTATCGCATCGAGTATCAACTGAATAATGTTGACAGGTCCCCCCTCAACAGGAAATAAATCAAACAAACCTTGCTCTCGTGCGAAGTGTGCTCACTAGGCAAAATGCGAGCCTGAACAAAATTCTGCCAAACCTTAGCTGTTCTTTTAAATTCAGTCTTGTACATCTCCAAGTAGTTGTCTTTGCAAAGTGAACGAGTCCACTTTGCTGCCGAGTCCACCCCACAATGTATGATGGATGGCTTTGTAATCGAGATTGGGAACGAACCTGTAAAATATTTTGGGTTGTGGTTTATGACCCCCAAATAGTTGCATAAGGCTTCTTCTTGCAAATTCACCCATGTGCGTCCAGTTGGCATATAATTCCTTCACTATGCTCAGATTCGCAGGCCTGGGAGACCCTAGAAAATGATCCAGCTTTAACTCCTTTATTTGATACGAAAATAACGAGGAAAATCTTCTCTAAGGCTAGGACATTGATACCCACCTCGTAAATATGCCGCTCATATGGCACAAAGGAGTGGTACCATTTCTTAGCATCATCACTTTCAGATTGAAGCGCTGGACGAAGCACCCGAGGTTGCCTGTTAGAAGTCTCAGCCACTTGCTTGCCTTTTCCTATTTTGCTTGACGCAACTTCACTTTGCTTACATTTTCTTATGGGCGGAGCTGTAGTGGAAGGCTTTGTAGTTGCCTTTGGTTTGCTTTGCTGTTTGCAAGCCATTTGCACCTAATCCTGCAAACAAGTACATGCCTCATCTTAGAACGCTTAAAAGAACACAGAAATTCAAGAAATTAGGGTCTGCACAAACTCACACTTAAGACTGAGGCAGATGAGTAGTTTAAGCAAGAATGGACTAGCACACATTTTTATTCACAACAAATTCAATTCCAAGTGCGTAGGGTACTCAAGACTTCCACTTATCAACCAACAAGATATGTATGTAGCAGACAACATTGTAACATGCTAAACGATGTACTTGATCATCACACGAACCATAAATATTTGATCATAACATGCTTGACCCTCTGCCCACTACTAAACTACCAATATACACTAAGATTTGTCTAAAAGGCAAAAAGAACACAAAAGAAACTATACAATACAATTGCAAATAGTCTTTGCACACGACAGGCCCATAATAGCTGTGCGACATCGCTTAAAGCATGACACTTGTAGGATTTGGGCAACACAACCATGGTGCATTGCCCATAATCACTTCCTTGCACCCCATATTTATCTCTAATCATCGTGTATCAATATTCTCGTCTAGTTAGAATCAAACAATGGGGAAAGAATTTCACCCTCCAAAATTGACGAGGTGGATGGAATTATAATTTTCCACCTCGTATTCACTTATCATAAAAGAATTTCACCCCAATTGTCGCAAATCTTTTGCATATAAACTAACCTCCAACATTTACTCTACAAGAAAATGGGGGAAGAGAATTGGGTAGAGTTTGGGTGTTATGGGAGAGTAGAAGGGAAAGGGGAAGGGGAGCTAATTAGAGAAAAGAAAAAAAGAGAAAGAGAAAAGCAGAAACTTACCTGTGTGATGGCAAGAGAGAGAGAGAGTTGGGCGAGAGGGAGAATAATAGGGAGTGACCGATGAGGGGAAGGGATTCTAGGTGTTTTAATTTTGGATAGTTTTGTTTTTGATTTTTTTTTTTGGGGGGGGGGGGGGGAGGTTTGTTATAATTTGGAAGATTGGGTTGGGGGATAGGGCTAAACGGGTAGATGGGTGGGTCGGATCGATAGTGAGTTAAAATGACTTACTTGGGCCAGATGACCTTCAGTTCCAGAGAGGCACCTTGCATTCTTTTCTCCGCTACTCTTGGAATTTTGCTACGCCTCGCGCAAGCAATAAAAATTAGATTTTTTCCCGACAAATGCATGATTTAATGTCGCGGCATGATGCAGTCTCTCGCCTAGTCATTGGCGAGTATAACCTTCAACTTTGGACAATAGAAGTCACCTCCATAATAATGTTTTACTCTTGTCCGTTCTTGAAGAACGTTCTTTAGCCATGTAGGACTCGTAACTCAATTGCACCATATGGCGTAACTCTCACTACCTCAAACAGACCGCACCACCTCGATTTAAGCTTTTCCTAAAAGAGTCTTAACCTCAAGTTAGAAAAGAGAGCCAATTGACCCGTCTCAAACTCATTTGGAATATGCTTATCATGCCATCGCCTGGTCTTCTCTTTTTACAACTTAGCATTCTTATAAGCGTGCAACCGAAACTCATCAAGCTTATTTAATTGCAACATGCATCTTTCACCCGCCAACTCTGCATCAAAATTCAACTTCTTGATTGCCCAATAGGCCTTATGCTTGAGTTCTACCGGCAAGTGGCATGCCTTCTTATAAACCAGCTTGTAAGGAAAATCCCCAATTGGAGTTTTGTAAGCAGTATGATACGCCCATAGGGCATCAAAAAGCTTTGCAGTATAATCTTTTCTACTCACACTAATTGTCTTCTCATGAATCTGTGTATCTCCTTATTTGACACCTCAACTTGACCACTAGTTTGAGAATGATAGGTGGTCACAACCTTGTATTTTACCCTATATTTTGCTAAGAGATTATCTAGAAACCGATTACAAAAATGTGTGCCTCCATCACTTATCAACACTCGCAGGATGCCAAACCTTACATAAATGTGCTTTTTCACAAAGTTCACCAAAACCTTGGCACCATTTGTAGGAAGAGCAGTGGCATCCATGCACTTCGATCCATAGTCAACGGCCCCCAAAATGCACTTTTTTTCCATTTGAAGAGGGAAACAAAACCCATGATGTCTATTCCACACACATCGAAAATTTCAACCTCCAAAATGCCATGCAGTGGCATCTCATGTCTTTTTGTAATCGTTCCAGTTCTTTGACACCTATCATATTTCCTCACGAACTCATGGGCATCCTTGAACAACCTAAGTCAATAGAAGCTCGACTGCAATACCTTCGCAGCATTTTTGTCACCGCATGATGGCCACCATAGGGTGACGTATGTCAGTCATGTAAAATATCATTCATCTCAGATTCTAGCATGCATCTCCTCATCAACTGATTAATGAAATATTTTAACAATAACGGCTCATCCCACACATAGGATCTTACATCCCGTAAAGAATTTTTTTTGGCATGAGGTTCAAGGTCTGGTGGCAGCTCTCAATTCGCCAAGTAATTAACATAATCTGCATAAAATGGCATCTCCCCACTAGTAATAGCCAACAACTGCTCATCAAGAAAAGTCTCCTTTATCACACCTCCCTCAGCCACATGATTCCGAGTTTTCAACCTGGACAAGTGATCGACCACATGATTCTCTGTCCCTTATAGTCTCAAATTTTTAAGTCAAACTCATGCAAGAGTAAAATCCAATGGTTAGCCTTGGTTTAGCATCTTTTTATTCCCAAACAAATACCTGATGGCTGATTGTCTTTGTAGACAATGACTTTGATGTGAACTAAGTAAGTCTGAAATTTATCAAACACCCAAACTACAACAAGCAGCTCATTTTTTGTCACAATATAATTTATTTGAGCAGGAGTAAAAGTCTTGCTTGCATAGTAAATGGAGTGAAATACTTTGTTCATCCTTTGGCCCAAAACAACCCTAATTGTACCATCGCTGACATCACATATCAGCTCGAATGGCTTATTCCAGTACGGAGCCACTATAATTGGTGCACTCACTAACTTTTGCTTCAACTCCCCAAATGCATTCAAACAAGCATCGTCAAACTTGAATTGTACATCCTTTTCTAGAAACCTATATAAAAGAGAGGAAAATTTTGAGAAATCCTTAATGAATCGATGATAGAAACTCGGATGTCCCAGAAAACATCGGACTCCTTTCAAAGAAATTTGTGGTGGTAACTTTTCAATTGCTTCCACCTTAGCCTTGTCAACTTTTAGCCCGTCTTTGGACATCTTTTGTCCCAACACTATGCCTTGACGCACCATAAAATGGCACTTCTTTCAGTTCATCACAAGAATCCTCTCCTCACACCTAGAAAGCACTTCACCAATATTGGTTAAGCATTCATCAAAAGAGGGACCAAACATAGAAAAATCATCCATAAAGACCTCAACAAATTATTCCAGCATATCAGTTAAAATTTCTATCATACACCTTTAAAAATTTTACATAACCCAAATGTCACTCTCTTAAATGTATAAGTACCATAAAGGCATGTAAAGTGGTCTTTTCTTAATCCTCTGGGGCAATAGCAATTTGATTATACCTCGAGTAGCCATTAAGGAAAAGTAGTATTCTTGTCCGGTTAACCGATCATGCATTTGATCAATAAAGGGGATGGGGAAAGGATCTTTATGTGTAACATTATTCAACTTCTTACAGTCTATGCATATTCGTCAACCAGTTACTGTCCTAGTTGAGATTAATCCATTTTGTTCATTCACTACAACAGTCACACCTCCCTTTTTAGGTACATATTGGATAGGGCTCACCCACTTACTATCAAAGATAGGAAATACAACACCTGCATTGAGCCACTTAATCACTTTTTTTCTTACCACCTCTTTAGTGATTGAATTTAGACGGAGTTGATGTTCCACAATAGGCTTGTGTCCTTCCTCTATGAGTATTTTGTGTATGCCAAATGAGGGCTAATACCCTTTATGTAAGACATCATTCATCTAGTGGCATGCTTCCGCTCTCTCAGCATCCTCAACAACTTCTCTTCCTGCAAGTTAGACAATTGAGAAGAAACAATCACATGTAAAGTTTTAGAGCTTTCCAAATATACATAAAGAAGATGAGAGGGTAAGGGCTTAAGTTACAATTTCAGAGCTTCCTCCATTAAGGCTTAGGTAAGGGACCACTCGGCCTATCCAGAGGCTCAAGCTGGGGTTATTTTTTAATGTATTCACATGATGCATCTAGAACATACATCATCTCCTCAACCTCTTCTTCAAGTTCTATTTGATTGAAAAACATCAGTGTTTTTTCTAATGCATCATCTTTAAATAAACTTGGCCCCAGGATTGGTTCATCCACTTCCACTACATAAATCATAGCAACATCCACGTAATGACGAGGCAACTGAATGGTTCGGTACACATTGAAGACTGCCTCTTCATTGTCTACCCTCGTGATCATCTTACCTTCTCGAACTTTGATAATTGCATCTCCCGTGGCTAAAGAGGTCATCCCAAGATGAAGGAACTTGCTCCTAAACCTCATAGTCCAAGATGATAACTTCTAGTGGGAAGATAAACTTTCCAATCTGTAGCAACACATCCTCAATTACCCCCTCAAGGTATGCATAAGTTCTATCATCCAACTGTAGTATTACCATGGTAGGTCATGGAGCTCATAAGACTAATTGCTTGAACACTAATAACGACATCAGATTGATACTTGAATGCAAATTACATAGAGCTCTACCCACATCAAACTCTCCAATCCTCACATGGATTGTGAAGCTTTCCAGATCCTTAATCTTTTGTAGAAGCTTGTGTTGGATCCTAGAAGTGCACTCCCCGATGAGTGTGACTATCTCAAACTCAGTTAACCTTCTTTTGTTTGCAACAATTCTTTGATGTATTTAGAATATTTTGGGACATCACAGAGCATCTCCACCCAAGGGATGTTCAAATATAATTTCTTCAGCATATTTAGGAACCTATGAAACATGCGATCATCATTCTTCTTTTTCAGCCTTTGAGGAAAAGAGAGCGGTACACTTTCTTCTACTTGCTCAGGTTCTAGTGTGTTTCTCTCGGTCACCTTCAGGGGTTTTGTCAACTCTTTCCTCTTCGAGCCCAGATGGCTCCTTTTTCTTCCTAGGCAATCCTAACAATTCTCTCCCATTTCTCAAAGTAACTGCATTGACCAAAGGATTTTTTCTGTATCACATGGAAGAGCTCCCACATGTTTAGTATTTTGATCATTCGCCATCTACCAGACTTGCCTCTTTAAAGTTCTAAAATCTATATGTATCTGTTGATTATCGGACATTATCCTCTGGTTATCAAGAAATAGATTTTTCAACAAATCGGTCACACTCTCCTCTGCTTGTTGTGGTGGTTTCAATGGCTAATTGTAGTTGCATTGACGCCTGTTGTTGCTATGATTTCCACCTCATGTGAAGTTAGGATGGTTCCTTCAATTCAGCTTGTATGTGTTTTCATACTGAGCGTTCTGATTCATCGGACCTCTGCTTTGCTGCCCCATATAGTAGATGGACTCAGAATTTGTGGAACATTGGTTTCCCGTGTGATCCTCTCCACAAAACTCACAATAAACTATCATTTGTTGCATATGTTGCACTTGTGCTTGAGAGAGCTTGCCAACTTAATTAGCTATCTTGTTTATATCAGCTCTCAAAGCTGTGAGGACATCTATTTCAATCATACCACCTGTCTTAGGCAAGATTACTCTACTTGGTTCTCCTTCTCTTTGCCAGTTCTGATCATTTGCAGTGAAGTTGTTCAGCAAGGCATGTATTTCCCTTTATGGCTTCTCCATGTACATATCTCTGCAAAACCGAGTTGATATATATTTTAGAAGCTTCATCCAATCCTTCTGTGAAAGTATGACCCAAAATCTCATTCGTCTAACCATGGTGTGGGCAGTCTTTGAGTAGCTTCATAAATTTTCCCAAGCTTGACAAAATGTTTCGCCTTACTTTTGTTGGAATCCACAAATTTGGCTCCTTATTGATTTTGTCTTCTGAGAGGGGAAGAATTTAATTAAGATGTTTTGTGCCAAATCATCGCAGGTTTTAATTGAATTTGTAAGCTCCTTTTGTAACCACTTCGTTGCTTCCCCCAAATAGTGAAAAAGGAAATAATATTAGCATGACATAATCCAAAGAGACATTCGATAAAATTGTAGGTATCTTTGATCTCCAAAACGTTTTGGATATGCCTATACGGATCCTCATGTAGCAGGGCACATATTTACATTGGGATTGTATCAGCTGCACCATGTATTGTTTTAGCTCAAAACGACCGGTGATGATCGGCTTGACGATGGCTTGCGTCATATTGGCAAGGTTATGCCTTGAAGCTACTATCACTGGTAGTTCTTGATTTTCTGCCATTTCTACAGGTTGTGGAAGTTCAATAACTTCTTGATGATTCTCGTTTTCCTTAACCTGTGTTGTCGCTTTTGCTGCTTCTTCAGCCTCTTTGGCTTCTTTAACTGCTTTCTTATTTTTGTGAAAGAGCCTCTCAGGTTCGTTCTCAAAAGGTTCAAGTTTATCTTTACCCTTATCCTTCTTCCCTGACATTAAATCCACAGGTACCTGAGATAGATCAGGTAAATGAGACACGTGAAAACTTGAACATAAAACTTATAGAAATATTATTAAACAATCAATAGTTAAGTCCTTGAAAATCGCGTCAAAAACTTATTGGTTCCCCAGGTACATGCAAATATACATGGCTGTCAATTAATAAAGTGTCTCGATAGTCAGATGTCGAACCCACAAAAACATAAAATAATTATTAACTAAACTAATAAAAATTAATTAATTTGTCCAAGGTAATCAGAAGTGATGATTTTTCTACTAAGACTGCTATTGCAAAACAATTTAAAGAAGTAATTACCTAACGAACAAGAGCGCAGGAATTTGTGATCTAATTTTAGAGGAGGTGAAGATTCTAAGGTTGTGGTCGATTTATCAATCGTGTTGAGTTTGTAATTACACCTATGAATCCAAATTATCTACGGTTGCTAGCTAACCAGATTGTTTATATGAACAGCATGTTCCCGCAGTACTATCCGTCTATCATCAATATATCAATCATATATTCCTTTGGTATTGAATCTATCATGAACGAATTTAATATGACTTTCAACTAAACAAGACTATTAGGTATATTCCTATCCTAACCACAAAATCCTTTTCTAAGTCACGGTTTAAGAAATAAGCTCTCTCTAATTATACTGTAATATAGACATGGCTTTGCCAAGCATAGCCGTGATAGTAAATAGACCTTAACTGCTGACTAAACAATTAAGCAATTATGCACAAAATTAGAAAAATAACCAAAGATGATAATTTGTACTCCCCCTGTTTCAATTTATGTGAATCTATTTCCTTTTCAGTCTGTACGAAAAAGAATGACCTCTTTTCATATTTAGAAAATATTTATCCTTATGCAATGATTTATAGCCACATAAAATATGTGTCTCATTTTACACAACAAGTTGAAAAGTCTTCTCTTTTCTCTTAAACTTCATTCCCAGTCAATAAGTTCACATAAATTGAAACGGAGGGAGTATTAACAAGGAATATAATCAACAAACTTCAATATTTATATCATTTGCAACCCCAAAAAATAGAGTACTTAGGCACTCATATTAGTAGCAACAATCACACTAGTGGTTTGCATAAATAAATTACAACAAAAAACAAATGAAGGAATGAAGAACTCGCTAATTTTCGCCTCCAAAGTTCCTTCATACGGTGTTCTTGTCTTCAAATAATGTCCAACTCTCAAAAAGTAGGTTTAGAAACTCTTTTATACAATTTGGGGACGTGTAGTACCGAAATAACCCTCTCCAAGTCGAAATAGGAGAGTCCCGAGGTTGGGCGCCACAGGTGACACGAGGCACCAAGCTGGACACTAAAGAATTTGTGTTGCTGCCTTTGCCGTTTTGGGGGGCGCCACCCCCCAAATTTCCTGAACTTTGTGCTTATCTATCTTTGGAATTTTGGGAGGGACCTTGCGCCCTTCAGGACGCCAAACTCATACTCCATCAAAATTCTTTCTTTTTGGATTTAACTCGCACATATTCTTCTAAAATCACTTCCAATTGACTCCTACATATATAAAACTAAAATTAGGCTTGATTCGTCCCATAACACATCACAATTAGCAATAATAGGGCAAAAATGTATGGCACATAACATACAAAAAATATAAATTTTTAGCCAAACATCATTACTCTTAGCCCTTCTTGCACAATAATTTTAAGATGTATGCGGAACAATGCACATGTAATATTTGACCCATCAACAATACATCTCTCTTACAATGTTTGTCATCAACCAGAATTTTCATCGTAACATTATTTGTGCTAGAATTATCAATTATAATTCTTGATATTCTTCTTTCAATATTTAACTCTAACAAGTTATTAAGCAACGCACTACACAAAAATATCCTTAGTATGTGGAGCAGAAACATAAATAAATCTCAAAATATGGCTTGGAAGCCTCCATGAATCACAACAAAATGTATCGTAATAGCCATGAATCCTTTTTCGGTATTGTCTGAAGATCACATATCAGTTGTTATTGCGATTTTACTAGTTATTTTTTTCAACAACTTAGAATTATTTGATTTCAAATTGTCAAAATTCTTCAAATTATCATTCTTGATTGTGTTCCTAGATACTATTTTAAACAACAGCCGGAGACTAGCAACAAACTTCATCAATCTTACATGATTAACAATGGACAATGGGTACTCATGCAAAATGATGGCATAAATAATTTCTTTACGTAAACCATCTTGATCAAAATAATATTGTTGGCTACCATCATCACCCCCAAACCAATCTTATTTTGTAAGTTATTTGGCTTCTTGCGACATTTACGAAAATGCTCTAACATAGACAGTGTCCTATATTTTCTTGTTGATTTTATATGAGTATTACAATATTTACAAATACCAAATCGAACACCATCTATCACCACTAATTTAAAATGTCTCCATGTTGTAGAAATAAGTTTTCTTTTTCCAGTTTCATACATAACTTCAGTATTAACTTCATCAGATTTCATAAGACTTTGGCTCTCATTCTCAATAGGAACAGTATTAAAAGATGAACCTGTTACAATCCATGTTTAAACCTTCATTCTTGACTTTCCTTCTAGCCAATACATCCCTTTCTTGACTCAAAAGAATGAATTCATATCATCTTCCATTCATTCCAAGATAGTATCTTCCCATCCTTGCATCATATTCAAGTTCCTTATTATAAAACCAAGGATCCCCGAATACTATATGACATCCATGTAAACAGTAGACGTCACACCACACATATTCTTCATAATCTCCATGGGAAATAAAAACTCAATCCACATCAACAATCCATACTTCATCCTTATAGTTAGGCGCCACATTATTTCTATAACGAATTCTCAACCTTTCTACCAAAGTAAGACTAATGAAATTGGTATCACTTCCATTTACTAGTAAAGTGTAGCCTTTATGTCCATCAACACTTACAATGAATTTGCTCCAACACTTTTCTAGCCCATAATTATCATTGTAATGTCCATGAGAAGCCCTACTAGTAGTGAGTTTACTAGATTGACTCCTTCTATCTGAACCACCAAAAAAACCATCCAAACTTCCCTTGTAACTCCTTGTACCTGTGGAAGACATATTTTGTCACGTCCCGACCTCGGGGAGCACGATCGGCGCTCAACCGAGATAACGCGGCTGAGCAAGTCTGCTAGATACCTTCTACCCAATCTTGCCCATTAACAATATAAGAATCAGTACAAGTGATAGACATGAGAAGATTCAAGTGTTCCACATTCTATTTCCATTACTCAAAGGATATTCATTTACGATTTTCAAAATATTACAAGTTTATAGATATGATGAAAAACAGGTTTGCCAAATACCAACACTTCTAGTTCTATTTCCAACATCAGACACCACCCACAACCTGTCTACAGAGCCTCTAAATAGAACAGAAGTGAAGAATGGAAGTGCCAGCGATAAGGCCCCGGCTATATCTCAAAACACAATATACAACGTCAAATGACATAAAGCCCAGAACAAAGTAGGACTCACCAAAACCTGTTGAATAGGGAGTAACTGTTATCGAGGATCAATATCGCCCGCTGATGAACCACCTGCATCCATTGAAGATGCAACACCCCCGACAAAAGGGACATTAGTACATATAGAATAATACTAGTATGTAAAGTTAAATGTCTCCTTTCGAAATAGAACGCCAATATAAGAAGGGGGAAAAACTATGGAAACGACAAGTAACAATCAACAATATCCAGATGCTAAGTTTAAAATATAACAATTATTAAAATACAGATATAATATATATATTTTTGGTTGAGAGATCAGTAGTACCGATATAGAAATACTACAGTGTATTTTGCACGGAGTCCGATCATGCCCCCCGATCGGCTAGGCCGTCTCACCCGAAGACATCAACCACAATCATAATTACTATCACAAACTCTAATCATTATCTCAATCGCAATCTCAATCACAATTTCAATTACAATTTTCAGCACAATCACCACCATGGCGTCCGATCACAACCCGACCGGCTAGGTCGTCTCACTACAATGTCGCGTGGATCGACATCACCCTTTTCTAGTAATCATCTCATCCCAATAAAGTGAAATATTCTCATCATAACAATCTCAGCACAAATAAGGGGAACAATCACAATGCACCCTACACCGGCACGTGTAGTTTCGGGGTTAGGTTATTCCTACCTACTCTTTCTCGGTGACTAACGATACTCCCAAAAACATTTTGTTTTGCAAATAAGGGAAACAGAAGTACAAATATATTTTATATTCACCTCATTATCGTTCACACTATATATATAAATATCTTCATTAGTACTTTCAACTATTCACAACATCGTTATTTCCTTGGCTCTCTTGGCCATACTTATGATTCTTCATTCATGGCATGGTGGCCGTATATCATATTTCACACTTTCATTTCTTTACTTTCAAGGATCATCATCACAAATATCAACATATCAAATATTCTGAAAATCATAACTTCAAGTTCATTAGTAATGGAAACTTTAAACACAATAGGTTTCTTCCCAAAGAATGGGGCAAACTGACCAATAGTAGGAACACACGTTAAAATCATAAACGAGCAATGCACCATTTATTTTTGAAATAATTTTCACAAAAGGGCAGTGAACAATTTCAACTCATGAATATGTAAAGGCTTAAAACACATTGGAAATACTTACGAAGCATAACAATAGTTAAAACAACCACATTGGGGCAAGACTTGAGGACATAAGCTTTTAGGCAAATCTATTTTCGAAGTCAATTTGGAACAATTGAATCAAGGCTCATTTCATAACCTTTCTCACATCATATCATTTCATTGGCACCATCGGCCACAAGTATAATTTTCATTCTTGGTACGTTGGCCACACTTTATATCTCCAACTCAATTCTTTCACTTTCAAGCATCTTTATAGATTATTAATAACAAGGCATTTCAAATCAAGACTTTAGGTACACATATGAGCAATAGGAGTTTTAGACGCATGGAGTATTCTTTCCAAGTTAAGCATAATGGACTTTCATTTGAAACACGACTCAAAGCCATAACATTTTAATACACATATCATTCTTGAACACATTCCCGAAGGATAACATAATGTGATAGGAACATTCGGAACACATTTTGAATACATAATTCTCGACACTTTGCTTACTCTGGACAATCGAATTTATTGGGAACAACTCGGAACATGGGAATAAGGAACTTGAGCCAACCATACTGGAAACTTACGAGAACATCATAGAATTCAATTCCAAGAGAGAAGTTTAGCCATCATACCTTTCTTGAGCTTTCCTTAAGTTACTACAATGTCCCAACACTCCTAGCAATAACAATCTATAGGAAGATAGCAAAAATCGAATAATAATTAGAAGGATTCCCATGGTGTAACTCTCTTAGGAATTTTGTCAAACACCTAGTATGCAAAATAGACTACAAAGCTCTACAATGGAACTCCCTTCCTCCCTCAACTAATTTCAACAAGAAACTAACCAAAATGGTTCATTAACCCAACATACTACAACCTATTGTCACATGCATGGCCTATTTCCAACCCCACAATATACTTGGACTCATAACCTCTTGCATGAAAGCTTAGGAGTAGGACTTGCCCGGAAAGATGATAATCTATTGATTGGCTTCCTTGGTTCTTAAAGATTGATACAAGAATATGTGATTAGAATTCTAGATTTCCTCCTTCTTTCTCTAAAATACTCTTACCTCTCTCTAAAATCATCAGACATTCGCTTCAAAATGAGCCCCTAAGGCTATTTCTCAAAATGGGGTCGGGTTATAATAATAGAAAAATGGACCCTCCGAACTCAGGTCTGCGGTCGCAGAATGGACCGCAGAACAGATATGTGGCCTGCAAAATGGACCGCAAAAATTATGCCAAGAACTGGGTAGGTCTGGACCGGTCTGCGACAAGTCTGCCGTCCGCAAACCACTTATGTGGCCGCTGAGTGGACTGTAGAATCACTCTCCAGAATTCTTCATGCCAAATCTGCGACGGATGTGAGGACCGCGAAATAACTATGCGATTGCATAATGGTCCGTAGAACAACCTTCAAAATTCAACAAATTCTCTGCTCAACTCCACGATGATTATGCGGCCCGCGAAATGGTTCTGCGGTCGCGAAACTGATTGCATAATTGCCTTCTTCAGCAGAGATTTCCATCAACTCCTCAGTGCATTCATCTACCCAAAACCTCGGCACCACAAAATGTTAAATTCCTTGGCAAAATTTACGGGGCCTTACATATTTAAGACAAGAAAAATGGTTAGTATAAAGTAAGGACCTTACTAGTCACTTCCTCACGTGTATCACTCGATGTTGATGTCACTCAAGTTCACTCATTTATATACTCAAGGTCGTAGGTATTCAATACCTTCACTCAAATGTTCTCACCACTCAAGCCTTTTACCGCTCTATTGTATTTGCTAAAGTTGCTTCCGAACTCCACAATAGTATCTGTCACGACCCGAAATTTCCTACCGACGGGACCGTGATAGCGCCTAACATTTCACTTGCCAGGCAAGCCAACGTTAGAGAATGATTAAACCAATTCCTTATTTTCATTCATTAAGTAACAATAATTAACTAAAATAAAATATAATAAGTGCGGAATATCATAAAAACTTTATTAATTACTACCACCCGGATCTGGAGTCACAATTCACGAGCATTCTAAAATTTACTACAAGTAATAGTCTAAAAGAAATACAACTGTCTGAATAAAAGAAATAGTAGAACAGAAATGATAGACGAGGACTTCAAGGTCTGTGGACGCCGACAGATCTATCTTGAGTCTCCGGACAGCGGACCAATAGCAAAATCTCAATCAACAAAAGCCGGTTTCAAAATCTGCATAGAAAGTGCAGAGTGCAGCATCAGTACAACCAACCCCATGTACTGGTAAGTATCGAGCCTAACCTCGATGAAGTAGTGACGAGGCTAAGGCAAGGCACCTACAATCAACATGTACAATTTAACAGTGTATACGCAAATAACAGGAATGAAGAACTAAACAGGAAATGTCGAGAGGGGAAAACATACTGAGGGGAATACCAGATAAAGAACTACAACAGAATGATCACCGGAGCAGTCAATATACCATGAATCAACAGGAATAGTGAATACAGTAAAGAAAAATGCACGGCATCACCCTTCGTGCTTTTACTCTCAATCTCACCATAAAATTAATAGAAATGGCATGGCATCACCCTTCGTACTTTTACTCTCATATCATGGCACGACATCACCCTTCGTGCATTAACACTCATAATATGGCACGACATCACCCTTCATGCATTAACACTCACAATATGGCACGGCATCACCCTTCGTGCATTAATACTCACAATATGGCACGGTATCACCCTACGTGCATTAACACTCTCCCTTACCATAATGCAATGCATAAATAGCAACAGGGAGATAGAATAACAAGTACAAATCGTACTTCAACAATTGGTTCCATAATATCAATCTCAACTTGAAATAAAAACTGAATTATCACCCGAAAATCCGTAAACATAATAGGAACGATAATTTGGATAACACTAGTATAACACGTAGCAATTTGGCATAGGAATGAGACAATGTCAGAAAATAGAGAAACATGGAAAAACAGGTAAATTAGCGGCGCAAAGGTACTTGTCACCTCACATATACGCCGCTCACAAGAATTTCACTTAGCAATTAATCTAAGGTTCCTAATTCCCTCAAGTCAGGATTAGACACAACACTTACCTCACTCCGAAGGCCACTTATTCCTCAATCACAACCTTTCCTTTGGAATTCACCTCCAAACCACTCGTATCTATTCAAAAATGACTCAATAATATCAAATATTGCTAAAGGAATCAATTATATTGCATAAATTAAATTTCCCAAATTTTCCTCCAAAAAGTAGAAAAATCAACCCCGAGCCCGCTTGGTCAAAACCCGAGGTTCGGACCAAAATCCTTTTTACCCATTCACCCCCGAGCCCGAATATGTAATTAGTTTTGGAATATGACCTCAAATTGAGGTCTAAATCCCCAAATTCCCGAAATCCCTATTTTGTATCCTTACCCCTAATTCTACCATAAAAACTCTAGATTTTTGGTTGATAATTCAAGGAATGTAATGGGTAATTGAAAGAAAATGGTTTAGAATCACTTACCAACACTTTGGGGGAAGAAAATGACTCTTGCAAATCGCCTCTACCCGTTTGGATCTTGAAAAATGTTGAAGAAATGGCTTAAACCCATGTTTGATTCTGTTTTATGCACTGGGCGACAGTGTGCATCGCGTTTGCGAGGCCACTATCGCGTTCGCGAAGGGTACTGGCTGCCAAGCTTTCGCGTTCGCGAGATGTTGCTTGCATTCGCGATGGTTGCGCTCCCCTGGCCTTCGCGTTCGTGAGACGTTGCTCGCGTTCGCGATGAAAGAACGACCAACCCTCCCCCAGGTCCCCATGTTCTTCGCGTTCGCGATGAGCAGGTCACGTTCGTGAAGGGTAAATCCCCCATCACTTCGAGTTCACGGCCAGGCCTTTGCGTTCGCGAAGAAGGATTCTCAGCCTCACCGAATTACTCTTCGCGTTCGCGAGAGTACCTTCGCGAAAGCGAAGAAGGACATGCCATAACACAGATTCTGCAGAAAAACCAGATTTCCAAAGAAACATCCCGTGGCCTATCCAAAACTCACCCGAGCCCTCGGGGCTCCAAACCAAACATGCACATAAGTCTAAAAATATCATACGAATTTGCTCGTGCGATCAAATCGCCAATATAACACCTAGAACTCTAAATTTAGCACCAATTCAAATGAAATTCTCAAGAACACTTTAAAATCCATAACTTCTCAATTGGACGTCCGAATCACGTCAAATCAACTTCGTTTCTCACCAAATTTCACATACATGTCTTAAATATCGTAATGAACCTGTATCGGGCTCCGGGACCAAAATACGGACCCGATACTAACAATGCCAAATATCGATCTATTCTTAAAAACAAATAATTTCCAAACTTTTAATTCTCATCAAAAATTTATAACTCAAGCTAGGGAACTTCAAATTCGATTCCGGGCATACGTCCAGGTCCCACAATTCGATACGGACCCTTAAAAATAAATAATTTCCAAACTTTTAATTCTCATCAAAAATTCATAACTCAAGCTAGGAAACATCAAATTCGATTCCGGGCATACGTCTAGGTCCCATAATTCGATACGGACCCACCGGGACCGTCAAAGCACAGATCTGGGCCCGTTTACAAAATATGTTTCCCAAAGTCAACTAAAATTAACTTTTAAGGCAAATTGTTTTTATTTTCATTAGTTTTTAACATAAAAGCTTTTCAAAAACCTGCCCGGACTGTGCACGCAAATCGAGGAGGGTAAAAATGAGATTTTTAAGGCTTAAGAGCGCCGATTCGAGTTCTAAAACATAAGATGACCTTTTGGGTCATCACATTCTCCACCTCTAAAACAACCGTTCGTCCTGGAACGGACATAGGAAAATACCTGGGCTGGTGAAAAGGTGGGGATATCTACTCCGTATATCGAACTCGGACTCCCAAGTAGCTGCCTCAATAGGCTGACCTCTCCACTGCACTCGAACTGAAGGGTAACTCTTTGACCTCAACTGACAAACCTGCCGGTCTAGAATGGCCACCGATTCCTCCTCGTAAGTCAAATCCCTGTCCAATTGGACAGAGCTGAAATCTAACACGTGGGACGGGTCACTATGATATTTCCGGAGCATAGACACATGGAATACCGGATCAACTGAGGATAACCCTGGAGGCCACGAAAGTCGATAAGCTACCTCCCCCACTCTCTCGAGGATCTCAAATGCCCGATATACCTAGGGCTCAACTTGCCCTTCTTCCCAAATCTCATAACACTCTTCATGGGCGATACCCGAAGCAATATTCTTTCTCCAACCATAAATGCAATATCACGAACTTTACGGTCAGCATAACTCTTTTGTCTGGACTGAGCTGTACGAAGTCAATCCTGTATAATCTTGACCTTGTCCAAGACCTCCTGAACTAAATCTGTACCCAATAACCGAGCCTCCCCCGACTCGAACCACCCAACTGGCGACCTACACCGTCTACCATATAATGCCTCATAGGGAGCCATCTGAATGCTCGACTGGTAGCTGTTATTGTAGGCAAACTCCGCTAACAGCAAAAACTGATTCCAAGAACCTCCAAAGTCAATAACACAGGCGCGGAGCATATCCTCCAAGATCTGAATAGTACGCTCGGACTGCCCGTCTGTCTGAGGATGAAATGTTGTGCTCAACTCAACTCGCGTACCCAACTCATGTTGAACTGCCCTCCAAAAGTGGAAGGTAAACTGCGTACCTTGATCAGAAATGATAGACACGGGCACACCATGAAGACGGACAATCTAACGAATATAAATCTCTGCCAACCGCTGCGAGGAATAGGTAACTGCCACAGGAATGAAATGAGCTGACTTAGTCAGCCTGTCCACAATGACCCAAACTGCATCAAACTTTCTCCGAGTCCATGGGAGTCTACAACAAAGTCCATAGTGATACGCTCCCACTTTCACCCGGGAATATCTAACCTCTGAAGTAAACCACCAGGTCTCTGATGCTCACACCTCACCTGCTGGCAATTTAAGCACCGAGCTACATAGGCAACTATGTCCTTCTTCATTCGCCTCCACCAATAATGCTGTTTCAAGTCTTGATACATCTTGGCGGCGCCCGGATGAATAGAATACCGGGAACTATGGGACTCCTCAAGGATTAACTCACGAAGTCCATCCACATTAGGCACACAAATACGACCCCGCATCCTCAAAACTCTGCTATCTCCAACAATAACCTGCTTGGCATCACCGTGCCGCACTGTGTCTCTAAGGACAAGTAAATGAGGATCGTCATCTTGCCGATCTCTGATGCGCTCAAATAAAGAAGATCGAACAACTGTACAAGCTAGAACACGGTTGGGCTCAGAAACATCTAACCTAATGAACTGGTTGGCCAAGGTCTGAACATCCAATGCAAGCGGTCTCTCACCAACTGGAATATATATGCAAGGATACCCATACTGACTGACTTTCTACTTAAAGCACCGGCCACCACATTGGCCTTCCCGGGATGATACAATATAGTGATATCATAGTCTTTCAATAGCTCCAGCCACCTCCTCTACCTCAAATTGAGTTCCTTCTGCTTGAACAAATACTGCAAGCTCTGATGATCAGGGAATACCTCACATGGCACGCCGTAAAGAGAGCGCTTCCAAATCTTCAGCGCGTGAACAATGGCTGCCAGCTCTAGATCATGAACAGGGTAATTCTTCTCGTGAACCTTCAGTTACCGTGACGCATATGCAATAACCTTGCCACCCTGCATCAATACCGCACCCAAACCAATACGAGATACATCACAATATACTGTATAAGATCCTGAAACTGTGGGTAACACCAATACCGATGCCGTAGTCAAAGTTGTCTTGAGCTTCTGAAAGCTCGCTTCACACTCGTCTGACCACCTGAACGGGGCACCCTTGTGGGTTAATCTGGTCAACGGGGTAGCTATAGATGAAAACCCCTCCACAAATCGACGGTAATAGCCTGCCAAACCTAGGAAACTATGGATCTCTGTAACTGATATGGGTCTAGGCCAGTTCTGGACTGCCTCAATCTTCTTAGGATCCACCTGAATACCCTCTACTGACATAACGTGACCCAAGAAAGCAACTGATCTCAACCAAAACTTGTATTTTGAGAACTTAGCATATAACTGGCTGTCTTTCAGAGTCTGAAGAACGATCCGAAGATACTGCTCATGCTCCTCTCGACTGTGGGAGTAGATCAAGATATCATCAATAAACACAACCATAAAGGAATCCAAGTAGGGTTTGAACACCCGGTTCATCAAATCCATGAAGGCTGCTGGGGCATTTTTCAGCCCAAATGACATCACTAAAAACTCATAATGCCCATACCGAGTTCGAAAAGCTATATTAGGAACATCGGATGCCCTAATCCTCAACTAGTGGTAGCCACATCTCAAATCAATTTTTGAAAACACCTTGGCACCCTAAAGCTGATCAAATAAATCATCAATCCTCGGCAATGGATATTTATTCTTGATGGTGACTTTGTTCAACTGCCGATAATCTATACACATCCTCATCGATCCATCTTTCTTCTTCACAAACAACACAGGTACACCCCAGGGCGAGACACTAGGTCTAATAAAGCCCTTATCAAGCAAATCTTGCAACTGCTCCTTCAATTCTTTCAACTCTGGTGGGGCCATGCAATATGGCGGAATGGAAATAGGCTGAGTGACCGGAGCCAAATCAATGCAGAAATCAATATCCCTGTCAGGTGGCATCACCGGCAGGTTTGCAGGAAATAGCTCTGAAAACTCACGAACAACTGGAACCGAATCTATGGAAGGAACCTCCGCACTAGAATCGCGGACATAAGCCAAATAAGTTAGACACCCCTTCTCGACCATATGCCGAGCCTTTACGTAAGAGATAACCCTTCTGGTATAATGGCCGAGATTCCCTCTCCACTCAAATCGAGGCAACCCCTGCAAGGCTAAGGTCACCATCTTGGTGTGACAATCTAATATAGCATGATAAGGTGACAGCCAATCCATACCCAGTATGGCATCAAAATCAACCATGTCGAGAAGTAGAAGATCTACACGAGTCTCAAGACTCCCAATGGTGACCACACATAAATGATAAATATGATCTACAAAAATAGCATCTCCCACTAGCGTGGACACATATACAGGAGCACTCAAGGAATCACGGGGCGCAACCAAATAGGAAGCAAAATAGGATGACATATAGGAGTAAGTAGATCCCAGATCAAATAGAACTGAAGCATCTCTACTGCAAACTAAAACAGTACCTGTGATAACAGCATCATATGACTCAGCCTCAGGCCTGACTGGGAAAGAATAACACCGGGGCTGGGCCCCACCACCCTAAACTATGTCCCTGGGATGGCCTCTAGCTGGCTGGTCTTCACCTCTAACGGCGTGACCTCCACCTCTAACTGTCTGGCCCTTACCTCTAGCTGTATGACCCCTGCCTCTGGCTGGCTGTGTAGGTGGTGCAGCAACTGGTGCCGGAACCATGGCACGAGAACTTTGATGTTGTGTGTTGCCCGTTGCCCGAGGGAAAAATCTAGCAATGTGCCTCGGATCACCACAAGTATAACATAACCTCGGCTGCTGTGACTGCTGACCCTGAAACTGACTCTGTCGACCTGAATAACCACCTTGATAACTCTAGAGTGGAGGTGCACAATAGGAGCTGGTGGTGCACTGTAGGCTAGCTGGTCGGAATAATGCATAGGAGGGCCACGACCACCTAAGGCACCGTGGGATGCCCGGAGCGCTGATGAAATGGCCTAGGAGGATGGCCGCTAACAAAAGTACTCCTGCCTCTAGATGAGGCACCGCTGAACTCACCGGAATGACGAGGCCTCTTTTCAGACCCCTGACCTCCTTGAGTAAGAACCATCTCGACTCGTCTGGCGACATTAGCAGCCGCCTGAAAAGAAATCTCACTCCCAGTCTCCTTAGCCATCTGTAATCTGATAGGCTGAGCAAGTCCATCAATAAACCTCCTCACCCTCTCTCTCTCGGTGGGAAGCATAAGAATGGCATGACGGGCCAAATCCACAAAACGGGTCTCATACCGAGTAACCGTCATACCGCCCTGCTAGAAACGCTCAAATTGACGGCGACGCTCCTCCCTCAATGTGATAGGCAGAAACTTCTCTATGAAGAGCTGAGAGAACTAGTCCCAAGTAAGAGCAGGCGACCCAGCTGGTCTGGTCAACAAGTAATCTCTCCACCATTTCTTGGCGAAACCAATCATTTGAAATGCAGCAAAATCAACCCCATTGGTCTCCACTATACCCATGTTCTGTAGAACCTCGTGACAGCTGTCAAGATACTCCTGGGGGTCCTCTGAAAGGGCACCACTGAAGTGAACAGGAAAGAGCTTGGTAAACCAGTCCAATCTCCATAAAAGCCTCAGAAGACATGGCTGGCCCATCTCCGACCTGTGCCGCAATCACCGGCTGAACTAATCTGACTGGCTGAGCTGCTGGAGCCTGATACTGGGGAGCCACCTACTCCGGAGCAGGAGTGGTAGGAGTCTGGGCTCCTCCTCCAGCCTGAGAGACTGCTCGTGCCATGGGAAATGGGCCAGTTTGGGCCACACTCTCCATAAGGCCTACCAAACGGACCAAAGCATCCTGAAGTACTGGGGTAGCAATGAACCCCTTCGGAACCTGAGCTGGTTCGATAGGAACAGTCTGGGCTGGAACCTCCTCGCCAATCTCTATCTGAGGCTCCACTGCTGGGGCTGCTGCTCGGTCCCTAGGCCGAGTTCTACCCCTGCCTCGGCCTCTGGCACGACCTCGGCCTCGACCTCTGCCCCACGTAGGAGCTATCACTAGAGGCTCTGGCTGCTGCTAAGCTGAGAAAGCAGTACGCGTTCTTGCCATTTGTGAGAGAATAAGAGTAGAAGAGTTCAATCAGTATTGCGAAAGCAAAAATCGCACGACAAGGAAAAATAGAAGTGAAACTTGTTCCTAAACTTCATAGCCTCTGGAAAATAAGCACAGACGTCTCCGAACCGATCCTCCAGACTCTACTAAGCTTGCTCGTGAATCGTGAAACCTAGGCAACCTAGTGCTCTGATACCAACTCATGACCCGAAATTTCCCACCGACGGGACCGTGATGGCGCCTAACATTTCACTTGCCAGGCAAGCCAACATTAGAGAATCATTAAACCAATTCCTTATTTTCATTCATTAAGTAACAATAATTAACTAAAATGAAATATAATAAGTGCGGAATATCATAAAAACTTTACTAATTACTACCACCCGGATCTGCAGTCACAATTCACGAGCATTCTAAAATTTACTACAAGTAATAGTCTGAAAGAAATACAACTGTCTAAATAAAAGAAATAGTAGAACAGAAATGATAGACGAGGACTTCAAGGTCTGTGGACGCCGACAGATCTACCTTGAGTCTCCGGACAGCGGACCAATAGCAAAATCTCGATCAACCAGAGCCGGTATCAAAATCTGCACAGAAAGTGCAGAGTGCAGCATCAGTACAACCGACCCCATGTACTGGTAAGTGTCGAGCCTAACCTCAACGAAGTAGTGATGAGGCTAAGGCAAGGCACCTACAATCAACATGTACAATTTAATAGTGTATACGCAAATAACAGGAATGAAGAACTAAATAGGAAATGTCGGGAGGGGAAAACATACTGAGGGGAATACCAGATAAAGAACTACAACAGAATGATCACCGGAGCAGTCAATATGCCATGAATCAACAGGAATAGTGAATATAGTAAGGAAAAATGCACGGCATCACCCTTCATGCTTTTACTCTCAATCTCACCATAAAATTAATAGAAACGGCACAGCATCACCCTTCGTACTTTTACTCTCATATCATGGCACAGCATCACCCTTCGTACATTAACACTCACAATATGGCACGTCATCACCCTTCGTGCATTAACACTCACAATATGGCACGGCATCACCCTTCGTACATTAATACTTACAATATGGCACAGCATCACCCTTCGTGCATTAACACTCTCCCTTACCATAATGCAATGCATAAATAACAACAGGGAGATAGAATAACAAGTACAAACCGTACTTCAACATTTGGTTCCATAATATCAATCTCAACTTGAAATAAAAACTCAATTATCACCAGAAAATCCGTAAACATAATAAGAACGATAATTTGGATAACACTAGTATAACACGTAGCAATTTGGCATAGGAATGAGACAATGTCAGAAAAACAGAGAAACATGGAAAAACAGATAAATTGGCGGCGCATAGGTACTCGTCACCTCACATATACGCCGCTCACAATAATTTCACTTAGCAATTAATCTAAGGTTCCTAATTCCCTCAAGTCAGGGTTAGACACAACACTTACCTCGCTCCGAAGGCCACTTAATCCTCAATCACAGCCTTTCCTTTGGAATTCACCTCCAAACTACTCGTATCTATTCAAAAATGACTCAATAATATCAAATATTGCTAAAGAAATCAATTATATTGCATAAATTAAATTTCCCAAATTTTTCTCCAAAAAGTAGAAAAATCGACCCCGGGCCCGCTTGGTCAAAACCCGAGGTTCGGACCAAAATTCTTTTACCCATTCACCCCCGAGCCCGAATATGTAATTAGTTTTGGAATCAGACCTCAAATTGAGGTCTAAATCCCCAAATTCCCGAAATCCCTATTTTCTACCCTAACCCCTAATTCTACCATAAAAACTCTAGATTTTTGGTTGATAATTCAAGGAATATAATGGGTAATTGAAAGAAAATGGTTTAGAATCACTTACCAACACTTTAGGGAAGAAAATGACTCTTGAAAATTGCCTCTACCCGTTTGGTTCTTGAAAAATGTTGAAGAAATGGCTTAAACCCGTGTTTGATTCTGTTTTATGCACTGGACGGCAGTGTGCATCGCGTTCGCGAGGCCACTGTCGCGTTCGCGAAGGGTACTGGCTTCCAAGCCTTCGCGTTTGTAAGACGTTGCTTGCGTTCGTGATGGTTACGCTCCCCTGGCCTTCGCGTTCGCGAGACGTTGCTCGCGTTCGCGATGAAAGAACGACCAACCCTCCCCCAGGTCCCCAAGTGCTTCGCATTCATGATGAGCAGGTCGCGTTCGCGAAGGGTAAATCCCCCATCACTTCGCATTCGCGGCCAGGCCTTCGCGTTCGCGATGAAGGATTCTCAGCCTCGCTGGATTACTCTTCGCGTTCGCGAGAGTACCTTCGCGAACGCGAAGAAGGACATGCCAGAACACAGATTCTGCAGAAAAACCAGATTTCCAAAGTCCAAAACATCCCGCGGCCTATCCGAAACTCACCCGAGCCCTCGGGGCTCCAAACCAAACATGCACACAAGTCTAAAAATATCATACAAATTTGCTCGCGCGATCAAATTGCCAAAATAACACCTAGAACTCTAAATTTAGCACCAATTCAAATGATATTCTCAAGAACACTTTAAAATCCATAACTTCTCAACTGGACGTCCGAATCACGTCAAATCAAATCCGTTTCTCACCAAATTTCACAGACATGTCTTAAATATCATAATGAACCTGTACCGGGCTCCGGGACTAAAATACGGACTCGATACTAACAATGCCAAATATCAATCAATTGTTAAAAATAAATAATTTTCAAACTTTTAATTCTCATCAAAAATTCATAACTCAAGCTACGGACCTCCAAATTCGATTCCGGGCATACGCCCAGGTCCCATAATTCGATACGGACCCACTGGGACCATCAAAGCACGGATCCGGGCCCGTTTACCAAAACTGTTGACCGAAGTCAACTAAAATTAACTTTTTAGGCAAAAATTCTTATTTTCGTTAGTTTTCAACATAAATGCTTTCCGGAAACCTCCCCGGACTGCGCACGCAAATCGAGGAGGGTAAAAATGAGATTTTGAAGGCTTAAGAGCGCCTATTCGAGTTTTAAAATATAAGATGACCTTTTGGGTCATTACAATATCCAAAAAGTAGCCCTTCCACTTTGACGTTGGAGTGGAATTTATGTTGACACGAAAGAAAGGCACAATAAAAGAAAACAGACAAGAGTCAAACAACTAACAATATAATTAAGGAGAAAAGCACGAACTAATTGGCATGAAATGAAAAATACAGACACAAATAACTAGAGTAACACAAGTAGAATAATTACTAATGTTAACTGGCTAAAAATAATCAAAGAAAACACAAGAATAACTCAAAAATTAAGCTAGAGAAAATCATGTCCACGGTTTATTTTCGTTGCCACAAATGGGCTGGGGTGGTGCAATTTTGTGCCCACGATTTAATTTCATGTTCACGAAAATTTCTTATTTTCTGAGGTTCAAGTCTGTCCACCTCCATGAAATTTTTCCGGCACCACATTTTTGGTCCACGAATATGGGCTTTCAGCTTCTTCTTCTTCACTTTTTGGCTCGATTTTGAATTTCCAAATTGATCCAAATCAACTTGAAATGCCTTCAAACTTCATATTGCACTAAGGAATCACCTTAAGATCAAACCCCAATGATTTTTAACATCAAATTTATGAATCACATAAACTCAAATGGATCAAATGGTATTTGTTTTCATTAACCCACTTATGGACTTGATTTACTAACGATTCAACCACCGCAATACATACCCAATAATGCCCCATATTCTGCTACCAATAATGCTGCCCCACATCACGATCCATCTCCGTAGCACCAAACAAATAGAATTCCATCAACTCTTAGCGTCCTCAAGGATCATCTCTATCGAACCGTCAACACTGGAAACAACGATTCGACACCAAAATCGCAACACACCGTTATCTTTGATAACCTCTTCTTAGATACAATTTCACAACACCGTGCCCCAAAGGCAAACAAATGAAGACCATCATACTGACGAGACTTAATGCGTTCAAACAAGGATGACGACAACCTAGACAAGAATTCCACCAAGTTTGGAGATATCAAATCTCGCTACTCAGTCAGCTAAGGCCTGAACACGCATAGCCTAATTACATCTCTGGTGCTGGAATTAAATACCGAATCTTCCAATCGCGTACCGAATAATCATTTTCATGAAGCACTCACTGCCATAACACATGTATAAACACCCTGCCGTTCACACCAATACTGCGCGATAATCAATGTATGAACATCACAATACACTATGTATAGCCACGAAACCATGGGCAACACTAACACTAGGATGAAACAACAGAACACCCTCCACAAGGCGACGGTAATAGTCCGTCCGTATACACAGGGAAAAACAACCTGCACCATGTTTGTAGTATCTCCACAACTCATTGGTACCCAACCAATATCGAATGCCCGACATTGCATACAAATGATTAGGAAGGAATTGAAGGCATAAGCTTCAACAAAATCAAATAGAACAACAATGAATCAAGAAAGGAAAGTTCTCCGAACAGTCCTGTAGTCTCTCGACAATAAGTACAGACGTCTTCGTACTGATCCGCAAGACTCTACTAGACTTGCTCATAACTCGTGAGACCTACATGAACCTAGAGCTCTGATACCAAACTATCATGACCCAAATCTCACTATTGGCCGTGATGGCGCCCGACACTACCGTTTGGCAAGCCAATAATTAAATCATTATGTCAATAGTAAATCAAAAATGCATTTCGATATAATTAAAGAAGTAAAGAGTGAAAGTTTGTTTGTTTTCATAATGTCACGGTCCAAACCGATGAGCCGTGACGAGTGCCCGAGTCCTACCTGACGAACACCCCTAAGTATACGTCTAAGATATAAGCATGAATTAAGGGTAGGTCATGAATAATATCTGCTATAAAACTGTTGAAGCACATGAATAACATACGTGAGGAAAACATGTCCAAAAGATATATATACATATACACACGGAATACGGTAGGGCGAGCAAACAAGGCTGCTATAGACAACTATATATCCAAAACTGGAAGCCGACAAGGCCACATACTATCCAACTATACATGACTGTCTACAGACCTCTAATAACCCGTCGTACCAATATCTACATACAAAAGTAGCGTACCAAAACTAATAACAGCTCTGAATCAAGTGTAGCACACCAACTCTCGATGATCAAGGATCCTAAAAAGGGGGACTGTCAGCCTGTCTACCTGCACCTGCGGGCATGAAACGTAGCGTCCCCAGGCAAAAGGGATGTCAGTACGAATAATGTACCGAGTATGTAAGGCATAAAAATCAGTCCATAAAAGACATAAATGAAACATGGAGTAAAAGAATCCACCTGTAAGTCTAAATAACTTTGTGAATCCTGAAATATTTATAAAGTCATGCATGTGCGTATAAATGTCGTATTATGCATAGGTATATGTGTTCATAACATCATCCAGCCTCTGAGGGCATCCCGTCATATCATCTCGGCCTCTGTGGGTAAAATCATCACTTATACCAGCTGATCAGGTGGTGGGGCATATATAAAGCCGTAACCTTTTCCCATATCCCATATACATATAATATACGAGTATATAACGCCATATGGTCATGGGTCAATGTACATGTATAAATGAATGAAATGCATAAGAAGTGAGTTGATAAAATTTCTTGGAATGTCATAAGATCAATATGTCTTTGGATAAACTTTATCAATTACGTATTTTTCTGAGACCCATGAACAAAAAATTATAATAAGATACATGGGAAATCAAGAACATAGGCACCCCTAGTGCTTCCATGAATAGAGGCATTTATGAAAGTTGTGCGTTTACTCGTTTCGTTAATATCGTATGGATCATGTCAAAAGAAAAGAAGGGATAGCCTTAACATACCTGAACCGATTCTCTTGAGAATCTCTCTAACACACGCCAATCGCGAAAAATACACGTAACGGCAGATCGAAGTAGGGAAAAATCTGTATGATATTCTTGAGAAAGATTATACCGAGCTCCCTTAGAATTGCAAATCCTGTTGCTATTACGTAGTATAACTTCGTATGAATTTTTTTGCTGAAGATCTGTTACCTGTAGATTAGATATAAGCACCTCTCTTTGTGAATTAGAGAGGTCTTATACCTTAGCGGGTGTGGGGCCCACTCATGTGGTGACTTAGCCACATAACCCTCTAAATGTGCCACCTTATTATGTGAACTTAAGAGTCACATTTTCCTAAGGCCTTTGCTGCCACGTTGAGTCCCATTAGGCTTATCCAAAGATGCTAATTAATTAGTTAATCCCCCGCTAAAAATCAATAATTACCCAATTATTCACATAATTAAGAATTATTCCAAATTACATAAAATACTACTCAATTTTAACATACCTTATACATCTTACTATCATGGTGATGTGGTACCTTGTATGGCACTAGTCCATAAATACTGGGTATTATAGCTCGGACCGTATTTTATTCCAAATTGACAACCTTCAATGAGACTCATTTTCTTTGATTTGTTTACCCTCTAACCTTCACGGTACTTACTTACCATCTGTTATAAATAGTATAAATACTTATAACCTCAAAAATAAATCTCATTCTCGAGCCTACGTCGATTAACTTATGACGAAACTTTAACGTACGAAATGCGGGGTGTAACAACCTTCCCCCCTTAGAAACATTCATCCTCGAATGTTTAACTCCCCGAGATCTATATAAATTTTTGGCAGAGTCGCCTTTGTAACAGTACTACTACCAACCCTTCCTGTAGGAAACTCAATAATCCAATGCCACATAGGGCCACAATGATCAATAACGATAATAGCCTCACACGACCAATGACAATAACTAACACATGAATCCATACACGCACCTTAAGGCTGTGATGTCTCAGTCGGATCCTCCTGTGGAAGAGGAAACAAGTGGGGATACCTAGACTTCATGCCTTCTTCGGCTTCCCAAGTCATTTCCTCCACATTATTATTTCTCCAAAGTTACGTCTTTAGTCCTCAATCTCCAAACCTGTCTATCTAGTATAGCAATGGTGAACCCAACTGAGCAAGCCTGTTAGATTTCATTCTATCCAAATTCATTCGTGAATAAATAGGAGATGTACTCCGTTAATCAAATACTGAAGAGATTTCATTAACCGCTTCCATTTCATTCCCATTAACAACATCATTCAATATTTCAAAAATAGTACGAGTTTATATATTTAATGAAAAACATGTTGTCAACTACCAACAGTTCTAATCCAATTCCCAACATCAAATACCACCCACAACCTGTCTACGGAGCCTCTAAGTACAACTGAAGAATAATATGGAAATGCCGGCAACAAGGCCCCGGCTATACCTCAACCACAAAGTACATATACATGACCCTGAAACGAAGTGGGGCTCACCAAATTGGCTGAAAGGAGTGTACTTCTATCACTGATCAATGCCACCTGCTGTAGAACCACCTGCATCCATTAAAGATGCAGCGCCCCCAGCAAAAGGGACGCTAGTACTATCGAATAGCACTAGTATGTATAGCTAGAAATCCTCTTTCAAAATAGAATTCCCATATGATCTATACGTGGAACACATAATATAATGTAATTGAAACAACCTATACAAACAAGGACAACAAAAGGGGCACCTATTGTCTGCATTAATAATGTGTCTCATTAGACCGTCCTTAGTGTTCACATATCATATGATACACTTTTGCGTTTCATAGACCGTCCATAGTGTTTATTCATACCGTACATCTATACCTCTTATACATAATGCACCTATGCGTTTCATAGACCGTCCACAGGATTTCATATCATAATGGATTTCATAACACAATGTACCTATGCGTTCATAGACCGTCCACATGATTTCATAACACAATGTACGTATGCATTCATAGACTGTCCACAGGATTTCATAACATAATGTACTTCATAACACAATGTACCTATGCGTTTCATAGACCGTCCACAGGATTTCATAACACAATATACCTATGCGTTTCATAGACCGTCCATAGGGTTTCATAACACAATATACCTATGCGTTTCATAAACCGTCCATAGGGTTTCATAACACAATATGCCTATGTGTTTAATAGACCGTCCATAGGGTTTCATAACACAATATACATATGCGTTTCATAACACAATAGACCTATGCGTTTCATAGACTGTCCATAGGGTTTCATAACACATTGGAAACAAAAGTACAAATACGTACGTCTCATAAACTTTCACACCACATATCACCTAATCCGTACTTTCAACCACTTACAACATTATTATTTCATTGGCTCTCTTGGCCATACATATGATTCTTTATTCATGGCGCAATGGCCGTATTTCATATTCCACACTTTCATTTCTTCCCTTTCATAGATCATAATCATAATTATCAACAAGTAGAATATTCCGGAAATCACAACTTTAAATTCATTAGTAATGAAGGCTTTAAACACAATCGATTTCTTTCCAATAAATAGAGTAAAATGATAGGTAATCGAAGTACAAGTTAAAATCATACACGATTTCCACTCACGAATATGTAAGAATGCAAAACACATTGAAAATTTCTTACAAAGCATAACATTAGCTAAAATAGCCACATATAGGCATCACTTGAGTTCATAAACTTTTAGCCGATTATATTGTCGAAGTCAATTTTGGAATAGTTGAGTCAAAACTCATTTCATAATCTTTTTCACATTATTTTATTTCATTGGCACCATTGGTCACAACAATAACTTTCACTATTGGCACGTTGGCCACACTTTATATTCCCAATTTACTGATTTCACTTCCAACCATCTTTATAGGTTATCAACAATAAGACATTCCCAATCAAGACTTTAGGTACACATATGAGCAATTAAGAGTCTTAAGAATATTGAGATTTTCTTACAGCTAGGCGGTAATTTGACTTACGATGTGGAGCCGGTGGCTATTTTAGACCGGCAGGTTAGAAAACTGAGGTCAAAGAGCATAGCATCAGTGAAGGTGCAGTGGAGAGGCCAGCCAGTGTGAGTAGCTACTTGGGAGGTTGATCAGGAGATGCGGAGAAAATATCCACACTTATTTGAGACTCAAGGTATTATTCTAAACCCGTTCGAGGACGAACGTTTATTTAAGAGGGGGAGAATGTAACGACCCGGCCGGTCATTTTGAATATCATAACACTGTTCCCCCATTTACTACTCAAATTATACTTTATAGCTATTTTATTACTTGTCGGGGTAGTTGGTTTGGGTCCAGAAGGAATTCAGAATGAAATGAGACACTTAGTCTCATAATTGAAAATTTAAGTTAGAAAAGTTCATCGGATGTGGACCTATGTGTAAAAGACCTCGGATTCGAATTCTGATTATTCCAATAGCTCCGTATGGTGATTTTTGACTTAGGAGCATGTCCAAAAATTTATTTGGAGGTCCGCAGAGGAATTAAGTTTGAAATGCCGAAAGTTGAATTTTTGGGAAGTTTGACTGGGGGATTTACTTTTTCGACTAAGATTGTATATTGATATATGACTTGTTGGTACTTTTAGTTGAGGTCCCGAGGGCCTCGGGGTGATTTCGGGTGGTTAATGGATTTGTCGAAGTTGGAATTAGCAGCTGGAGCTGCTGCTTCTGCTATTTCCGCACCTGCGGAAGGAAGAGTCGCAGGTGCGAGGCCGCTGATGCACGTAGGGAGTGTGCAGGTGCGAGCAATGCCGGGCTAGGTAGGTTGCATAGGTGCGAGTTGGAGGTCGCATCTGCGAGCCCGCAGGTGCGAAACCTGGGGTGCAGATGCGGAAAGGGCAATGTTGGGTAAGCTTCGCAAAAGCGGAGAAAATGCGCAGATGCGCCTTCGCAGGTGCGACGGGTTTGCTGCAGATGCGGAGTCTGGGTGCGTAAGTGAGTTGTGCAGGTGCGGTCACGCGGGTGCAAGAAAATGGTCGCAGGTGCGAAAAACCTGGGGAGAAACCATAAATAGAACCCTTCGCGATTTTGGTGCATTCTTCACCATTTCTATTCGGTTTTTGGAGCTTTTGGGAGAGATTTGAAGAGGGAATCAAGGGGGTTTCGTTGAGGTAAGTTACTGGAGCCCTAATACTTGTATATAAGGTGATTTTCCGTTGTTTAACCATTGTAATTAGTGAAAATGAGGGGTTAGGGCTTGGAATTGTTGGAGAGTATTTTAAGGATTTGAAGGACCAAACGATGTCGGATTTTGATGAATTTGGTATGGTTAGACTCGTGAGTGAATGAGCTTTCTAGTTTTGTAAATTTTGTCAAATTTCGAGATGTGGGCCCGGGGGCCGGGTTTGAGCCAATTTCGGGTTTTGGTCTAATTTTGTAGCTTTTCTTGTGGAATTCATTCCATTAGCGCGTATTCATGGTATTGTACTGATTGTGAATAGATTTTGAGCATTTGGAGGCCGAGTCTAGAGGCAATAGCATTGCGGGGTAGAGATTTGACTAGTTTGAGGTAAGTAACGATTGTAAATCTAGTCCTGAGGGTACGAAACCCCAGATTTTGTATCATTCTACTATTTTTAGTGACACACATGCTAGGTGACGGGCGTGTGGGCGTGCACTGTTGGGGATTTGTGACTTGGTCCGTCCCGTAGCAACTGAAGTTGCATACTTTATTGAAACCATATGATACTTATATGTTTTAGAAAGAATTTCTGTAAATTGGGCTGAATGCCATGTTTGGGCCTTGCGCAAAGGTTGTTGGACCCTTAGGGACTGTTTCTTACCATGCTCATTGTTTTTGATTGAAAATCTATACTCAGTCATGTTTATACTTGTTTACCGCATAACTCAGTTTTATGACTCTATTTTGATGCACATAAATGTTTTGGGCCGAATGCCCTGTTTTATTGAAATGCCCGAGTGGCTTGAGAGGTTTATGACTGAGTGAGGCCGAGGTCCTGATTTGTGAGGATGAGTGTGGATCGGGGCTGCCCGCCTACAACATACTTTATTATTATAGCACGTGAGTTGTCTGTGCAGATTATAGCGCTTGGGCTGAAGGAACCCCTCCGGAGTCTGTACACACCCCTAGTGAGCGCAGGTACCTACTGAGTGTGAGTGCAGAGTGCTGAGTGACTGGGAGGCATGAGTGATTATGAGGTATGCCCGAGTAGCAAAAGTGATTGTGAGGTATGCCCTAGTGGAACGAGTGACTGTGAGGTTTGCCCGAGGGGCTGTATATGAGTGATGTTTTTGCCCGAGGGGTTGTTTATGATTTCATCATTTTTTCTCACCTTTGCATTTTCCTCTGTTTGAAAACTGTTGAAAAATATCTTTAAATGATTTTTACTGGAACTGGGTTTAAACTAGATGTTTTGATTCAACTCCTGGTTTTAAAAGCATGTGGTATTTTACTGAGATTTCCTGATATGAATGTTATATGCTTTATTGCTCGTCACTACTGCTCAGTCTTTATTTATTGTTGTTACTTACTGAGTTGGCATACTCACGTTACTCCCTGCACCTTGTGTGCAGATTCAGGTGTAGCTGGACACGGTAGCGATTATTGATTGTTCTGGTTGCAGATTTTCTTGGAGATCGCAAGGTAGTTGTTTGGCAATCGCAGCCCCTGCTCTTCTCCCTCTTATCTTCCTCTAGTTGTATTTAGCTATTTTCCAGGATGAGTTAGCCTTGATATTGTTAGACAGATTGTAGTAGATGCTCATGACTAGTGACACCCTGATGTCGGGCTTTTCTTTTCTGCACTTCTATTTTTTTTCTTTGATTTGAACTCCTTAGATGAAGGTTTTATGTTAAATAGTATTGAAATTATCTTTGAAATGAAAATATCGATTTGTTTGGAAATGAATCGGCTTGCCTAGTTCCATGATAGGCGCCATCACGATAGATTAGGTTTTTGGGTCGTGAAAATACCCATTATGCGGTCCATTGTGCGACCTCATACCTGTTTTCGGAGGGGTAATTTTCCTATTTTCATAACCCGACCCCATTTTGATAAATAGGTTTTGGGACATATTTTGGGGAAATGATCTGATGATTTTAGAGAGAAGCGAGAGTGTTCTAGACAGAGGAAGTAGATGAAGTGTCTTGTTTATCAAATTCTTGTCTAAGCCTTAAAATCCAACAAGAAATCCCTCAAGTTCTTCATCAAAGAGGTAAGGTTCTAACCCCTAATCTTCAATTTCGAGTTTGGGTAATGATGGGTGATTAAGAGTATGATTCTTGGGTGTAAGAGTATTATTTATACGTACCAATAAGGTTTATGGAAAGAGTGTTGAGTTCAAATGGGTAAAGATTGGGTTGAAAATGGTAGAAATCTTCAAAGACTTCAATTGAAGATTTGAGGGTCGAGTTGATGTCGGAATTTGGTGAAATTTATATGGTTGGACTCGTGGTTGGATGGGCGTTAATATTTTGTAACTTTTTTCGGGTTAAGTAACAGTTTTAAATCTGGTCCTGAGGGTATGAAACCCCGGATTGTTGTATCATGTGATTATTTTGGAGGTGACGCACATGCTAGGTGACGGGCGTGTGGGTGTGCCCCGAGGGGATTGTGACTTGGTCCTCCCCGGGAAATTGTAAAGTTGAATAATTTGTTATTAGCTATATGCTCTCTATGTGTTGATAAAATTTGACTAAAAAATCATGCTTAGGCTATGTGATAGTACTGTTGGGATCCACAGAGGTCGCGTACTTGTTGAATTGCCTGCTAAATGCTATATGTACGCAGTCTCAGTTTTTACTTGCACATTTTGTCTCAGTCTCTGTTATTATTATTGATACATCATATCATTGTTGTTTGGGCTGATTGTGTGATTGTTGAGAGCCCTAGAGACTGGAGAGCTTTATGACTGAGTGAGGCCGACGGCCTGATTGTGAGATATTATATTATAGCACGTGAGTTGGCCGTGCATATCCTTATATTAATAGCATGTGAGTTGGCCGTGCAACATGTGAGTTGGCCGTGCAGATCCAGATATTTATATAATGGCACATGAGTTGGCCGTGCAGCACGTGAGTTGTCCGTGCAGATCCTTATATTATACTATAGCACGTGAGTTGGCCGCGCAACACATGAGTTGGTTGTGCGGATCCAGATATTTATATTATGGCACGTGAGTTTTTCGTGTAGCACGTGAGTTGTCCGTACAGATTATAGCGCTTGGGCTGTAGGAGCCTCTCCGGAGTCTGTACACCCCCAGTGAGTGCGGGTACCCATTGAGAGTGAGTGATGAGGGTTGGGAGCCCAGTGAGTGATGAGGGTTGGGAGCCCAGTGAGTGATTGTTTTCCTGAGAGGTTTTACTTGATTTCCATTTTTTGTTTCACTTAGTTGCTATCTGTCATTGTTGTGAAATCTCTGAAAGATTTTTATATACGGATTATATGAATAAGAACTGTATAAAAATTGATTTGACATTAAACTGCCAGATTTGATAGCATGTCTATTCTTTACTGGAATTACTGGAAATGAACTATAATTGTGTAGCTCGTTACTATCTTCAGTTCCTTATTTATTATTGTTACTTGCTGAGTTGGTTGTACTCATACTACACCCTGCACTTCGTGTGCATATCCAGGTGTCTCCGGACATAGCGGGTGCTGATTCTTTCACACAATAGATTTTTCGGAGATTCTAAGGTAGCTGTTGTGTTTCGCAGACCTTGCCTCTCCTTCCCTATCTCCTTATTTACTGTATTTGGTCTCAGACTGTTACGGACCGTATTTTTCAGACTTCTATTCATAATTAGATGCTCATGTACTCAGTGACACTAGGTTTTGGGAGTGTTTGTATCGGAAATTTTGAGGCCTTTTATTAAACTCAAATTATTATGTCCTTCAAACTTAAAGGAAATTGGGGGTTATTGGTGTTATCAGCTTGCCTAGTTTCGAGATAGGCGCCATCACGACATGTTAGATTTTAGGTCGTGACATCAATGTATTAATGTTTTTCTGATTGTAGCTAAAATGTAGTAGAAATGTAGTTATTTTGTTTTCTGGTTTTGAAACAAGTTTTATTAACTTGATGTTTCTTTTGGTGCAGAATCAAACATTTTTTGCACCACATGATGTTGATTATGGAATCACTAGGTTCCAGACATTATCCGACCCTGCTATTCCTGGCCAAATCAAGAATTTACTGTCTGAAAATGGGTTAAAGGTGTTTAAGAAGACATGTTTTGGGCATTTTCTTTCCTTGCCCAAAATATGTATCCAAAATCAGGCAATTCACCTTCTCATGAAGTATGAATTGAACGCATTTGTTTTTGACTTTTTTACAGCAGAGATAAAGGGTGAGAGGCTAAACTTTGGGTTGAGGGAGTTTGCCCTGATCAGTGGCCTTAGATATTTTACAGAAGTGACGGAATTTGGTTACACAACTAAGTATGATAGTAAATTAATGAGGAGCTATTTTCTGAACAAGGAAAAAGTTGAGAAGTCATACTTGAAACAAATTGTAACCAATCGTAGTTGGGTGAACGATGAGGATGTAGCCAAGCTGTGTATTCTCTATCTGATAGAATTCTTCCTGTCCTTCAGACAAATATAATTTAAGTTTGATAGACCATTTTAGGTTCTATTTGATGGACTCGGGGCAGTATGCGAACTACGCATGTGGTATCGAATCTTATACAAAATTGCTTCAGTCCGTTAGGCACAAGCTCAATCCTTCTGTGCATTTTTATGTCATTCGAGGTTTTGCACTAGCTATGAAAATATGGTTGTATGAGTGTTGCTCTACTGTCAACATGGATATAGCTACAATGGTTGGTAATTTGATCCCCCGCATACTTAACTAGACAGCTAGTAAGCACAAGATATGGTTATCTGCATTGGAAGATAGAATGATCAAACCATCATGGATCAAGGTAAATGGTTTTCACTTCTGGGCAGACAATTTAATACAAATTATCTACACATTTTATACATATTATGACTAGGTCCCTCACATTTTTTTCACTCAGTTCACCAACATAATTGAAGCACCAAAAGATCTTTCAAAAATGAATTTGCCAGATAAAGTTGAATACATCCTTGAAGAAGCTGAAACAAAGGTCAAGCATCCGACAGATGCTCCATCTCCATCCGGACATAAGCAGGAAATGAGAATAGATGACAAGAAAGATATTGTTGAAACAAATAAAAACATTAATAAATGATGTTGATAAGGTAACATCTATACATAATCCTAGATGGTTTCTTTAATTTATGCTATGCAAATTATTTCGTTAACTCTTTCTATTTTAATATGTAGGTGGGTTCAGACCTTGGAACCTTCAAGAAAGAGGTATACATAATTCTTGATTTTTAGTCTTCTCTCTCTCTCTCTCTCTTATATATATATATATATATATATATATATATATAAAATAATTGTAAGATACATTATAACTATTAATTATTCTTTAAGTTTTTCAAGACTAGGTAGCATTCGACTGCTACTCAATGATTCCATCAAGTCTGTTTTACAGGCAATAAACAGTCAAAAGGATAACATTGATGCTAAGGTTTCATTCGAAATATATTCATTTTGGACAACAATTTTTACCATGTCTAAGTTTCTATTATCATTCATAAAGTATATAGCCTAACAAATTATGCTTGCAGTTTACTGGCAGTTCTACGAAAAATGATGAGCATTACAAAGAAAAGAACTGTGATGACCCAAAGGTCATCTTATGTTTTAAAACTCAAATCTGTGCTCTTAAGCCTTAAAAATCTCATTTTTATCCTCCTCGATTTACGTGCGCAGTCCGGGAAGGTTTTTGGAAAGCTTTTATGTTGAAAACTGATGAAAATAAGAATTTTTGCCTTAAAAATTGATTTTAGTTTACTTCGGTCAACATTTTTGGTAAACGGGCCCGAATCCATACTTTGACGGTTCCGATAGGTCCGTATCGAATTATGGGACCTGGGCGTATACCCGGAATCGAATTTGGAGGTCCCTAGCTTGAGTTATGAATTTTTGATGAAAATTAAAAATTTTGGAAATTATTTGTTTTTAAGAATTGATTGATAATTGGCATTGTTAGTATCAGGTCCGTATTTTGGTTTTGGAGCCCGGTACAGGTTCATTATGATATTTAAGACATGTCTGTGAAATTTGATGATAAATGGAGTTGATTTGACGTGATTCGGACATCCAATTGAGAAAATAGAAATTTTAAAGTGTTCTTGAAAATTTCATTTGAATTGGTGCTAAATTTAGTTCTAGGTGTTATTTTGGTTATTTGATCACGCGAGCAGGTCCGTATGATGTTTTTAGACTTGTGTGCATGTTTGGTTTGGAGCCCTGAGGGCTCGGGTGAGTTTCGGATAGGCCACGGGATGTTTTGGACTTGGGAAAAATCTGGTTTTCTGCAGATTCTGGTGTCTGTCATATCCTTCTTCGCGTTCGCGAAGGTCCTCACGCGAATGCGAAGAGTAACTTGATGAGGCTGAGACTTCTTCTTCGCGAACGTGAAGTGATGGGGGATGTATCCTTCACGAACGCGACCGGCTCATCGCGAACTCGAAGCATGTGGGAACCTAGGGGGGAGGGGGTTGGTCGTTCCTTCAGCGCGAACGCGAGCCATTCCTCACGAACACGAAGGCCAGAGGGGAGTGATCATCGCGAACACGAGCTGGGTCTCGCGAATGTGAAGGATTGGCATCCAGTACCCTTCGCGAATGCGACAGTGCTCTCGCAAACGCGATGAACACTGTCGCCCAGCACTTAACAGAATCCAAAACGGGATTTTTGCCAAAAACTCATTTTTCTTAAAAACCAAACAGTGAGGGGCGATTTTTAAAGAGTCATTCCTTCCCCAAATTATTGGTAAGTGATTCTAAACCATTTTCTTTCAATTACCCATTATATTTCTTGAATTTTCAACCTAAAATCTAGAGTTTTCATGGTAGAATTAGGGGTTAGGGTAGAAAATTGGGACTTCGGGAATTTGGGGATTTAGACCTCAATTTGAGGTCAGATTCCAAAACTAATTACATATTCGGGCTCGGGGGTGAATGGGTAAAAAGATTTTGGTCCGAACCTCGAGTTTTGACCAAGCGAGCCCGGGGTCAATTTTTCGACTTTTTGGAGGAAAAATTGGGAAATTTAATTTATGCAATATAATTGATTCCTTTAGCAATATTTGATATTATTGAGTCATTTTTGAATAGATACGGGTGGTTTGGAGGTGAATTCCAATGGAAAAGTTGTGACTGAGAATTAAGTGGCCTTCGGAGCGAGGTAAGTGTTGTGTCTAACCCTGGCTTGAGGGAATTAGGAACATTAGATTATTTGCTAAGTGAAATTCATCTGAGTGGCGTATAGGTGAGGTGACGAGTACCTATCCACCGCCAATTTACCTGTTTTTCCATGTTTCTCTATTTTTCTGAGATTATCTCATTCCTATGCAAAATTGCTACGTGTTATACTAGTGTTGTTCAAATTATCGTTCTTATCATGTTTACAGATTTTTCTGGTGATAATTGAGTTTTTATTTCAAAGTTGAGATTGATATTTTGGAACCAAATGTTGAAGTAAGGTTTGTACTTGTTATTCTATCTCCCTATTGTTATTTATGCATTGCATTATGGTAAGGGAGCGTGTTAATGCACGAAGAGTGATGCTGTACCATATTGTGAGTATTAATTCACGAAGGATGATGTCGTGCCATATTGTGAGTATTAATGCACGAAGGGTGATGCCGTGCCATATTGTGAGTGTTAATGCATGAAGGGTGATGCCGTGCCATATTGTGAGTGTTAATGCACGAAGGGTGATGCCGTGCCATGATATGAGAGTAAACGCACGAAGGGTGATCCCGTGCCGTTTCTATTAATTTTATGGTGAGATTTAGATTAAAAGAACGAAGGGTGATGCCGTGCATTTTTCCTTACTATATTCACTATTCCTGTTGATTCATGGCATATTGACTGCTCCGGTGATCATTCTGTTGTAGTTCTTTATCTTGTATTCCCCTCAGTATGTTTCCCCTTCCAACTTTTCCTGTTTAGTTCTTCATTCCTGTTATTTGCGTATACATTGTTAAATTGTACAGGTTGATTTGTAGGTGCCTTGCCTTAGCCTCGTCACTACTTCGTCGAGGTTAGGCTCAACACTTACCAGTACATGGGGTCGGTTGTACTGATGCTGCACTCTGCACTTTCTGTGCAGATTTTGATACCGGCTCAGGTTGATCGAGATTTGCTACTGGTCCGCTGTCCAGAGACTCAAGGTAGATCTGTCGGCGTTCACAGGCCTTGAAGTCCCCGTCTATCTTTTATGTCCTACTGTTTTGTTTCATTCAGACAGTTGTATTTCTTCAGACTATTACTTGTAGTAAATTCTAGAATGCTCGTGAATTGTGACTCCAGATCTGGGTGGTAGTAATTAATACAGTTTTATGATATTCCGCACTTATTATATTTCATTTTAGTTAATTATTGTTATTTACTGAATGGAAATAAGGAATTGGTTTAATGATTTTCTAACATTGGCTTGCCTGGCAAGTGAAATGTTAGGCGCTATCACGGTCCCGTCAGTGGGAAATTTCGGGTCGTGACAGTTGGTATCAAAGCACTATGTTTCCTATGTCTCACGATTCACGAGCAAGCTTAGTAGAGTCTGGTGGATCGGTATGGAGACGTCTGTGCTTATCTTCTAGAGGCTATGAAGTTTAGGAACAAGTTCCACTTCTATTCTTCTTTGTCGTGCGATTTTGCTTTCTCAATACTTATTGAACTCTTCTACTCTTATTCTCTCGCAGATGGTGAGAACACGTACCGCTTCCTCAGCTGAGCAGCAGCCAGAGCCTCCAGTGACAGCTCCTACGCGGGGCAGAGGTCGAGGCCGAGGCCGTGCCAGAGGCCGAGGCAGGGGCAATGCTCAGCCTAGGGCAAGAGCAGTAGCCCCAGCAGTGGAGCCTCGGATAGAGATTGACGAGGAGGTTCCAGCCCAGACTATTCCTGTCGGACCAGCTTAAGTTCCGGAGGGGTTCATTGCTACCCCAGTACTTCAGGACGCTTTGGTCCGTTTGGTGGGCCTTATGGAGAGTGTGGCCCAGACTGGCCCATTTTCTATGGCACCAGCAGTCTCTCAGGATGGAGGAGGAGCCTAGACTCCTACCACTCCCGCTCCGGAGCAGATAGCTCCCCAGTATCAGGCTCGAGCAGCTCAACCAATCGGATTAGTTCAGCCGGTTATTGCGGCACAGGTCAAAGATGGGCCAACTATGTCTTCTGAGGCTTTATGGAGATTGGACAGGTTTACCAAGTTCTTTCCTGTTCACTTCAGTGGTGCTCCTTTAGAGGACCCCCAGGACTATCTTGACAGCTGTCACGAGGTTCTACGGAACATGGGCATAGTGGAGACCAATGGGGTCGATTTTGCTGCATTTCAGATGACTAGTTCCTCCAAGAAATGGTGGATAGATTACTTGTTGACCAGACCAGCTGGGTCGCCTGCTCTTACTTGGGACCAGTTCTCTCAGCTCTTCATAGAGAAGTTTCTGCCTATCACATTGAGAGAGGAGCATCGCCGTCAGTCTGAGTGTCTCCAGTAGGGCAGTATGACTGTTACTCAGTATGAGACCCGTTTTATGGATTTGGCCCATCATGCCATTCTTTTGCTTAACACCGAGAGAGAGAGAGGGTGAGGAGGTTTATTGATGGACTTGCTCAGCCTATCAGATTGCAGATGGCTAAGGAGACTGGGAGTGAGATTTCTTTTCAGGCGGCTGCTAATGTTGCCAGACGAGTCGAGATGGTTCTTACTCAGGGAGGTCAGGGGTCTGACAAGAGGCCTCGTCATTCCGGTGAGTTCAGCGGTGCCTCATCTAGAGGCAGGAGTACTTTTGGTAGAGGCCATCCTCCCAGGCCATTTCATTCAGCACTCCAGGCATCCCATGGTGCCTCAGGTGGTCGTGGCTCTTAGATGAATTATGCCGACCAGCTAGCCTACAGTGCACCATCAGCTCCATTAGTATACCTCCTCTCCAGAGTTATTAGGGTGGTTATTCAGGTCGACAGCCACAGCAGCCGAGGTTATGTTATACTTGTGGTGATCCAAGGCACATTGCTAGATTTTGCCCTCGGGCAACGGGTAGCTCATAGCATCAGAGTTCTCGTGCCATGGTTCCGGCACCAGTTGCTGCACCACCTGCTCAGCCAGCCAGAGGCAGGGGTCAGGTAGCCAGAGGTAGGGGTCAGGCCGTTAGAGGTGGAGACCAGCCAGCTAGAGGTCGTCCCAGGGACGTAGTTCAGGGTGGTGGGGCCCAGCCCCAGTGTTATGCTTTCCTAGCCAGGCTTGAGGCTGAGTCATCTGACGCTGTTATCACAAGTACTGTTTTAGTTTGCAGTAGAGATGTTTCAGTTATATTTGATCCGGGATCCACTTACTCCTATGTGTCATCCTATTTTGCTTCCTATTTAGTTGTGCCCCGTGATTCTTTGAGTGCTCTTGTGTATGTGTCCACACCAGTGGGAGATACTATTGTTGTAGCTCGTGTTTATCGTTCGTGTGTGGTCACCGTTGGGAGTTTTGAGACTCGTGTAGATCTTCTACTTCTCGACATGGTTGATTTTGATGTCATACTGGGCATGGATTGGCTGTCACCTTATCATGATATATTAGATTGTCACGCCAAGATGGTGACCTTAGCCTTGCAGGGGTTGCCTCGATTAGAGTGGAGAGGGAATCATGGTCATTCTGCCAGCAGGGTTATCTCTTATGCGAAGGCTCGGCATATGGTCGAGAAGGGGTGTCTAGCTTATTTGGCTTATATCCGCGATTCTAGTGCGCAGGTTCCTTCCATGGATTCAGTAGTTGTTCGTGAGTTTCCAGAGGTGTTTCCTGCAGACCTGCCGGGGATGCCACCCGATAGGGATATTGATTTCTGCATTGATTTGGCTCCGGGCACTCAGCCCTTTTCCATTCCGCCATACCGCATGGCCCCACCAGATTTGAAAGAATTGAAGGAGTAGTTGCAAGATTTGCTTGATAAGGGCTCTATTAGACCTAGTGTCTCTCCCTGGGGTGCACCTGTGTTGTTTGTGAAGAAGAAAGATGGATCGATGAGGATGTGTATAGATTATCGACAGTTGAACAAAGTCACTATCAAGAACAAGTATCCATTGCCGAGGATTGATGATTTATTTGATCAGCTTCAGAGTACCAAGGTGTTTTCAAAGATTGATTTGAGATCTAGCTACCATCAGTTGAGGATTAGGGCATCCGATGTTCCTAAGACAGCTTTTCGGACTCGGTATGGGCATTATGAGTTTCTAGTGATGTCATTTGGGCTGACAAATGCCCCAGCAGCATTCATGGATTTGATGAATCGGGTGTTCAAACCCTACCTGGATTCTTTTGTGGTTGTATTTATTGATGATATCTTGATCTACTCCCACAGTCGAGAGGAGCATGAGCAGCACCTTCAGATCGTTCTTCAGACTCTGAAAGACAGCCAGTTATATGCTAAGTTCTCAAAATGCGAGTTTTGGTTGAGTTCAGTTACTTTCTTGGGTCACGTTTTATCAGCAGAGGGTATTCAGGTGGATCCTAAGAAGATTGAGGCAGACCAGAATTGGCCTAAACCCACATCAGCTACAGAGATCCGTAGTTTCCTGGGTTTGGCGGGCTATTACCGTCGATTTGTGGAGGGATTTTCATCCATAGCAGCCCCGTTGACCAGATTGACCCAGAAGGGTACCCCGTTTAGGTGGTCAGACGAGTGTGTAGTGATCTTTCAGAAGCTCAAGACAGCTTTGACTACGGCACCGGTATTGGTGTTACCCACAGGTTCAGGATCTTATACAGTATATTGTGACGCATCTCGTATTGGTCTGGGTGCGGTATTGATGCAGGGAGGCAAGGTTATTGCATATGCTTCACGGAAGCAGAAGGTTCACGAGAAGAATTACCATGTTCATGATCTAGAGCGGGCAACCATTGTTCATGCACTGAAGATTTGGAGGCACTATCTTTACGGCGTGCCATGTGAGGTATTCACTGATCATCGAAGCTTGCAGTATTTGTTCAAGAAGAAGGAACCCAATTTGAGGCAGAGGAGGTGGCTGGAGCTATTGAAAGACTATGATATCACCATATTATATCATCGCGGGAAGGCCAATGTGGTGGTCGATGCTTTGAGTAGAAAGTCGGTCAGTATGGGTAGCCTTGCATATATTCCAGTTGGTGAGAGACCGCTTGCATTGGATGTTTAGGCCTTGGCCAACCAGTTCGTGAGGTTAGATGTTTCTGAGCCCAGCCGTGTTCTAGCTTGTACAGTTGCTCGGTCTTCTTTATTTGAGTGCATCAGAGATCGGCAGGATGACGATCCTCATTTACTTGTCCTCAGAGACACAGTGCGGCACGGTGGTGCCAAGCAGGTTACTGTTGGAGATGACGGAGTTTTGAGGATGCAGGGTCGTATTTGTGTGCCTAATGTGGATGGACTTCGTGAGTTGATCCTTGAGGAGTCCCACAGTTCCCGGTATTCTATTCATCCTGACGCCGCCAAGATGTATCAGGACTTGAGGCAGCATTATTGGTGGAGGCGAATGAAGAAGGACATAGTTGCCTATGTAGCTCGGTGCCTAAATTGCCAGCAGGTAAAGTGTGAGCATCAGAGACCTGGTGGTTTACTTCAGAGGTTAAATATTCCTGAGTGGAAGTGGGAGCGTATCACTATGGATTTTGTTATTGGACTCCCACGGACTCAGAGGAAGTTCGATACAGTTTGGGTTTTTGTGGATAGGCTGACTAAGTCAGCGCATTTCATTCCTGTGGCAGTTACCTATTCCTCGGAGCGGTTGGCATAGATTTATACTCGTGAGATCGTCCGTCTTCATGGTGTGCCCGTGTCTATCATTTTTGATCGAGGTACGCATTTTACCTCACACTTTTGGAGGGTAGTTCAGCGTGAATTAGGTACGCGGGTTGTGTTGAGCACAGCATTTCATCCTCAGACGGATGGGCAGTCCGAGCGTAGTATTCAGATCTTGGAGGATATGCTCCGCGCCTGTGTTATTGACTTTGGAGGTTCTTAGGATCAGTTTTTGCCATTAGCGGAGTTTGCCTACAATAACAGCTACCAGTCGAGAATTCAAATGGCTCCCTATGAGGCATTATATGGTAGATGGTGTAGGTCGCCAGTTGGGTGGTTCGAGCCGGGGGAGGCTCGATTATTGGGTACAGATTTAGTTCAGGAGGCCTTGGACAAGGTCAAGATTATACAGGATCGACTTCGTATAGCTCAGTCCAGGCAAAAGAGTTATGCTGACCGTAAAGTTTGTGATATTGCATTCATGGTTGGAGAAAGAATATTGCTTTGGGTATCGCCCATGAAGGGTGTTATGAGATTTGGGAAGAAGGGCAAGTTGAGCCCTAGGTATATCGGGCCATTTGAGATCCTCGAGAGAGTGGGGGAGGTAGCTTATAGACTTGCGTTGCCTCCAGGTTTATCCTTAGTTCATCTGGTATTCCATGTGTCTATGCTCCGGAAATATCATGGTGACCCGTCCCACGTGTTAGATTTCAGCTCTGTCCAGTTGGACAAGGATTTGACTTACGAGGAGGAGCCGGTGGCCATTCTAGACTGGCAGGTTCGTCAGTTGAGGTCAAAGAGTTACCCTTCAGTTCGAGTACAGTGGAGAGGTCAGCCTACTGAGGAAGCTACTTGGGAGTCCGAGTCCGATATGTGGAGTAGATATCCCCACCTTTTCACCAGCCCAGGTATTTTTCTAAGTCCGTTCGAGGACGAACGGTTGCTTTAGAGGTGGAGAATGTGATGACCCAAAAGGTCATCTTATGTTTTAGGACTCAAATCTGCGCTCTTAAGCCTTAAAAATCTCATTTTTACCCTCCTCGATTTGCGTGCGCAGTCCGGGCAGGTTTCCGGAAAGCCTTAATGTTGAAAACTGATGAAAATAAGAATTTTTACCTTAAAAGTTGATTTTAGTTAACTTCGGTCAACATTTTTGGTAAACGGGCCCGGATCCATACTTTGACGGTCCCGGTAGATCCGTATCGAATTATGGGACTTAAACGTATGGCCGGAATCGAATTTGGAGGTCCCTAGCTTGAGTTATGCATTTTTGATAAAAATTAAAAGTTTGGAAATTATTTATTTTTAAGAATTGATTGATATTTGGCATTGTTAGTATCGGGTCCGTATTTTGGTTCCGGAGCCCGGTATAGGCTTGTTATAATATTTGAGACATGTCTGTGAAATTTGGTGAGAAACGGAGTTGATTTGACGTGATTCGGACGTCCAGTTGAGAAAATAGAAATTTTAAAGTATTCTTGAGAATTTCATTTCAATTGGTGCTAAATTTAGAGTTCTAGGTGTTATTTTGGCGATTTGATCACACGAGCAGGTCCGTATGAATTGGTGCATGTTTGGTTTGGAGCCCCGAGGGCTCGGGTGAGTTTCAGATAGGCCACGGGATGCTTTGGACTTGGGAAAAATCTGGTTTTCTGCAGATTCTGGTGTCTGTCATATCCTTCTTCGCGTTCGTGAAGGTCCTCTCGCGAACGCGAAGTGTAACCTGATGAGGTTGAGACTTCTTCTTCGCGAACGCGAAGGCCTGGTCGCGAATGCGAAGGCCTGGTCACGAACGTGAAGTGATAGGGGATTTACCCTTCGCGAATGCGACCGGCTCAACGCGAACGCGAAGCATGTGGGGACCTGGGGGGGGGGGGGGGGGTTTGGTCGTTCCTTCAGCGCGAACGCGAGCCATTCCTCACGAACATGAAGGCCAGAGGGGAGTGATCATCGTGAACGCGAGCTGGGTCTCGCAATCGCGAAGGCTTGGCAGCCAGTACCCTTCGCGAACGTGACAGTGCTCTCACGAACGCGATGAACACTGTCGCCTAGCACTTAACAGAATCCAAAACGGGATTTTTGCGAAAAACTCATTTTTCTAAAAAAACCAAACGGTGAGGGGCGATTTTTCAAGAGTCATTCCTTCCCCAAATTGTTGGTAAGTGATTCTAAACCATTTTCTTTCAATTACCCATTACATTTCTTGAATTTTCAACCTAAAATCTAGAGTTTTCATGGTAGAATTAAGGGTTAGGGTAGAAAATTGGGATTTCGGGAATTTGGGGATTTAGACCTCAATTTGAGGTTGGATTCCAAAACTAATTACATATTCGAGCTCGCGGATGAATGGGTAAAAATATTTTGGTCTGAACCTCGGGGTTTGACCAAGCGGGCTCGGGGTCGATTTTTTGGAGGAAAAATTGGGAACTTTAATTTATGCAATATAATTGATTCCTTTAGAAATATTTGATAATATTGAGTCATTTTTGAATAGATACGGGTGGTTTGGAGGTGAATTCCAAAGGAAAAGCTGTGATTGAGAATTAAGTGGCCTTCGGAGTGAGGTAAGTGTTGTGTCTAAACCTGACTTAAAGAAATTAGGAACCTTAGATTATTTGCTAAGTGAAATTCATATGAGCGCATATATGTGAGGTGACGAGTACCTATGCGCCGCCAATTTACCTATTTTTCCATGTTTCTCTATTTTTCTGAGATTGTCTCATTCCTTTGCCAAATTTCTACATGTTATACTAGTGTTGTTCAAGTTATCGTTCTTATCATGTTTACGGATTTTTCTGGTGATAATTGAGTTTTTATTTCAAAGTTGAGATTGATATTTTCGAACCAAATGTTGAAGTAAGGTTTGTACTTGTTATTCTATCTCCCTGTTGTTATTTATGCATTGCATTATGGTAATGGAGAGTGTTAATGCATGAAGGGTGATGTCGTGCCATATTGTGAGTATTAATGCACGAAGGGTGATGTCGTGCCATATTGTGAGTATTAATGCACGAAGGGTGATGCCGTGCCATATTGTGAGTGTTAATGCACGAAGGGTGATGCCGTGCCATATTGTGAGTGTTAATGCACGAAGGTTGATGTCCTTCCATGATATGAGAGTAAAAGCACGAAGGGTGATGCCGTGCCGTTTCTATTAATTTTATGGTGAGATCGAGAGTAAAAGCACAAAGGGTGATGTCGTGCATTTTTCCTTACTATATTCACTATTCGTGTTGATTCATGGTATATTGACTGCTCCGGTGATCATTTTGTTGTAGTTCTTTATCTTGTATTCCCCTTAGTATGTTTCCCTTCCGACTTTTCCTATTTAGTTCTTCATTCCTGTTATTTACGTATACATTGTTAAATTGTACAGGATGATTTGTAGGTGCCTTGCCTTAGCCTCGTCACTACTTCGTCGAGGTTAGGCTCGACACTTACTAGTACATGGAGTCGGTTGTACTGATGCTGCACTCTGCACTTTCTGTGTAGATTTTGATACCGGCTCAGGTTGATCGAGATTTGCTACTGGTTCACTGTCCGGAGACGCAAGGTAGATCTGTCGGCGTTCACAGACCTTGAAGTCCCCGTCTATCTTTTATGTCCTATTGTTTTCTTTCATTCAGATAGTTGTATTTCTTCAGACTATTACTTGTAGTAAATTCTAGAATGGTCGTGAATTGTGACTCCAGATCCAGGTGGTAGTAATTAATACAGTTTTATGATATTCCGCACTTATTATATTTCATTTTAGTTAATTATTGTTGTTTACTGAATGGAAATAAGGAATTTGTTTAATGATTTTCTAACGTTGGCTTGCCTGGCAAGTGAAATGTTAGGGGCCATCACGGTCCCGTCGGTGGAAAATTTCGGGTCGTGACAAGAACAATCAACACATTCCGGGCAGTAGTGCTAAACCAGTGTTGGCCAGCAGCAGTAAAATATGTATCTACATTATATAACAATATATCTACATATAGCCTAAATTACTAACAAATAATCTACATTATATTTCCAATGGTTTTCTTAGATACAGGACGCTTGAATAACATTCAAACTGAGGAGAATGTTCATGTAGGTGTTGACTTATCTTCCCAATTTCAAGGGGCATTGGATGAAGAAAATGCAGGTATGATTAAATGTCATGACCCCAAATTCCCTCTGTAGGATGTCGTGATGGCACCAAGACTAGGTAAGCCTATCAATGCAGAATAACAATAGAAATATGAAATAAATAAATCTGCGATTCACATAATTACAACTCCCAAAAACCCGGTAGAAATAAGTCACAAGCTTCTAAGAATTTTACCTTAATGTGTTTATATATCAGAGTCTAAAGAAAATAAGGAACCAACATAATAAGGATAGAAGGGGACTCCGGAGTCTGCGGACACTGTCAGATATACCTCGAAGTCTCCGTACGCAGGTAGCTCACCGATGTCTGGACTGGAAAGATGTACCTTATCATGACCCAAAATCTCACCAGTCGTGATGGTGCCAATCTCAATACTAGGCAAGCCGAATATCTCAATAAACCACCATATCTTTTAAATTTGAAAACAAAATAATTAAATTCACTGGAAGAAATCTCACAATTTCAAATATAACACTCCCAAAACCCGGTCTCACTGAGTACATGAGCATCTAATATGAATACAGTGTCTGACTGATTAAAACCACTGTCTGAAAGTATAGAACAATATAATAACTGAAGGAAAGAGAGACAAGGTCAACGGACGCCAAGCAGCTACCTTGATAGTCTCCAACTGATAGTACTCTGAAATCTAACAATCCGGTGTCCGAAAGCACCTGGATCTGCACACGAGGTGCAGACGAGTACAACTAACTCAATAAGTAAAAAGACTAACCTCTGGGCTGAAAGCAATGATGAACTCCGCAGGTACAGTCCAGTATAAATAATGGTACAGAAATGTAGGCATGCTTTCAAATTTAATAGTTAAACTCAGTATAAGTGAAATAGATCAATAGTGCATGATATGAGGAATATGACATCTCAGTAGAAAGACCTAATGTAAATACTGGTCACAAATTATCCGGTCACTAGGTACTATTTATGGCCAATCCAGCCCAGGGTGTTCCAACCTGTATATAAATACACATCGATTGACAGTCAGTCACCCAGTACCGTATAAGGCCAATCTAGCCCTGGGATAATTTATTCCCAATATAAAGGATACAGATAAGATCCATGTCCAGATAAACTCGTTATAATACAAATAAGTAAGGCAAGTCCATGCCCTGGAAAACTCCATCCCAAATATATATATAAGCAGTAAGTAAGGCAAGTAAATGCCATGGAAAGTCCATCCCGAATATATATGATCATCTACGCTCACTGGGGGTGTGTACAGACTCCGGAGGGGCTCCTTCAGCCCAAGCGTGATATAAAGCTAATATGGCCTACTGCAGGCAGGCAGTCCCGATCCGTATAATAATAAAGCCAATAAGGCCTGCTGCAGGCGGGCAGCCCCGATCCACAAAATAGTAAAGCCTATAGGGCCTGCTGCAGGCGGGCAACCCCGATCCATATAATGATAACGTATAAAGCCATTATGGCTTGCTGCTTCGCGCAGCTCAATCCCATAAATATCCTCACGATGGACAATTATTACTGAGAGTGAAATATATATTTTTGAACAATTAATTCAACAACAACACGACCCCATGGATCCCAAAATATTGGCACGTAGCCTAAACATGATCTTTAATAAGAGCATCAGCTCAATTTCTGTAACACGTGGAGAATGTTCAGATATTAACATGATTCATTATTCTTACAACTGCACAGGATTTATTCAAAACATAATTTATATGGTGCACGTCCATATGCTCGTCACCTATCGTGTGTGTCACCTCCAAACAATTTATATCATACCAAATTCGGGGATTCATACCCTCAGAACCAAGTTTAAAAATGTTACGTACCTCAAACCGTGAAATTCTTTACTCCGATATGCCTTTGACTCGGGAATTGGCCTCCAAATGCCTCGAATCTAGCCACAAATAATTCGTTTTAGTCAATAAAATTTATTGGAATTAATTCCATATGAAAATACAATTTTTCCATAAAAATCCGAATTTTTAACTCCAAAAATTGCCCGTGGGGCCCACGTCTCGGAACTCGACAAAAGTTACAAAATATGAACCCCCATTCCACAACGAGTCTAACCTTACCAAAATTACTAATTTCCGATAACAATTCGGCCCTCAAATCCTCAAATCTTATTCCAAATCCCTAGGCCTAAATTCCCGATTTACACCTCAAAGATACATAATCTAGTCAGAGTATTCGATGATAATTCAATACTATGGAGTAGAAATGATCATAAGTGACTTACCTCAAGATTTTCCCTGATTTCTAGCTCAAAAATTGCCTCACCCGCATTTGGAGATGTCAAAAATGACAAAATTTCTCGAACCTTTCTGTTTTGTACACTGCCCAGTGCGTTCGCACCTGCGGTCTCACTTCTGCGGTGAAACACCGCATCTACAGAAATCACTAAGTCCAGCTGCCTATGCTTCTGCAAGCCTTGGACCGCATATGCGCCTTCATAGGTGCGGAAAATTCCATCGCACCTGCGCTTGTCCTCCTACTTCTGCGCAACATGAGCCGCATCTGCGGCATCGCACCTGCGACAGATTTCTCGTAGGTGCGATCACAACAGAAGGCAGAAATTTTCCAGATTTCTTCTAAGTCTGAATTTGATCCGTTAACCATCTGCAACTCACCCGAGGCCCCTGGAACCTCAACCAAATACACCAACAAGTCCTAAAACTTACCACGGACCTACTTGAGGCGTCAAATCACATCAAACAATATCAAGACGATGAATCATACCCCAATTCAAAATCTATGAACTTTAAAATTTCAAGTTTCTACAAACGACTCCGGAACCTACCAAATCACGTCCGATTGATCTCAAATTTTGCACATAGGTCATAAATGACATAACATAGGTATTCCAATTTTCAGAATCAAATTCCGACCCTGATATCAAAAAGTCAAACCCTCAGTCAAACTTTCCAAAATTTCAACTTTCGGCATTTCAAGCCTAATTCCACCACGGACCTCCAAATAATTTTCTGAACACGCTCCTATGTCCAAAATCACCATACAGAGCTATTGGAATCATCAAAATTCAAATCCTAGGTCGTTTACACATAAGTCCACATCCGGTCACTTTTCTAACTTAAAATTTTTAATTATGAGACTAAGTGTCTCATTTCACTCCAAAATCTTTCTGGACCCGAACCAACTAACCTGATAAGTCATAAATTAACTATAAGGCATAAATTGAGCAGTAAATAGGGGAACGGGGCCGTAATGCTCAAAACGACCGGCCGGGTCGTTACATTCTCCCCCACTTAAACATACGTTCGTCCTCGAACGTGCCAAGAGTTGTTTCCAAGCCACCAAATCACTATTCCATCTTATCACGCTCATACTCGGGTGTGATCCCACGTCACCCTATTACACATAGGCCTGACAACACAATACAACTGAAAATCCTTAATTTAACCTTAGCCCAAAACCTTGGAATTCAATTCCCAACCTTCAGAATTTCTTTTCAAGACACGAATCTTACATTTACACTCTGTATGAGTCTGAACAATCTGCATCAGCTATAACTATAATCACGAATATAACTACTTAACATACTACATAACTCGCAACCTTGTGCTCAAAAATGAAAAATGTCTCGCAATAGAGAACCAACTGTATTGTAAGTTCAACAAGCACCACCACAACTGTAATGCTATAAGCTCATTATATATAGTAGAACCAATACACACAAGTTTAATAACAGTAACCAGCTCTTCTAGAGCTCACATCAACATCACTCGTACGGACAACTCACGTGCTATAGTATCAATATCTGAACCTGTATGGACAACTCACGTGCCAATAATATCAATAGTTTGAATATCAACAGTCTATCAACTAGGAGAGTATCGTAATACCAATGAACATCTATAAATCAAAACAAAATGCCCCTTTCAACTGCACACCCTTCTCAAGGATTACCGAGCAACTATAACCTTCATCTAAATATATAACACTGACCATTCCTTTCAGAATTTGTGATCTTCCTTTCAAGAATGAATTGCCACCTCGTACCTATAAATCTAAATCCCTAACAACACACCACATCTATCACGTGAAAAGCACGAGAATCTCATTATAAACTCTGAGTCACCAGCAAATTACCAACCCTATTAGTTGGAAACTTTTCTCTTGCTTCTCTTTCCTTTCTTAATTAAAAATGTAGAATCCATAGTCATACATAATTAACGCAAGTTCCGACACCATCCAATGTAAATGGCCGATTATAGCGATATATGAATCCGAAAAATTTTAAATTAACACATATACACTTTGAATCCATTATAACTCTTTTGAAAGTCACCCACTATGCTCAAATGTAAATTGAATCGCCCGAACAGGTCGAAAGACATGTGCTCCTTTAGCACAATCAACTCTCAAAATAAGTAACCCTACCTTAACATGACCAATCAAATTCATACTTCGTGTGTACTACATCCTTCCAAATAACAACTTACTCATTCCATAATTTTCATATTTTCATAAAGTGCAATGTAACCTGCATTCAAGAAATTTTCTTACTCGAGTCATCCCCGATCTCAACCTATGCAAGTCATAACTAATCAACAAGTATTCCTCGGACCAAAACCAATGCCACACCTAATCGTGCAATCAAATCGTAGATAGTAGACTCCCCCACTTGGCCCAAGGCCATATAACAAAACATCTGATATCTCACCATACCTAGATAATATCTAAATTGACTATACTAAGCAGTAAAAGACCAACTCTGGTCTCGTCCCCCAATAATTTCCACACACGACCGATACACCTGGTACACAATTATAGTATCGCTTGTCGGCGTAGATACATGAACATATGAAACTAAGGACTCACGGGGCACATCCAGATAATGAACAAAATATGATGAAATATACGAATATGTGGAATCAGGGTCAAATAATATAGAAGCCTCTTGTGGCACACTAAAGAAATACATGTGATCACTGAATCTGAAGCAACAACATCTGGCCTGGCAGGAAAAGCATAGAATCGGCCCTGACTGCCACCGGATTGGCCTCCCCCTCTTGGGAGACCCCTAGCTGACTGAGCTCCACCCTGAGTTGGCTGAGAGGGTGGTGGAGCAACTAGTGCAGAAGTAGTAGCCTGACTCCTCTCTGTCACCACGCTCCTGGCTACGGACCACCTCCATCTGTCGAACAATATCAACCACCTCGTCAAAAGTGGCACCAGATATCCTCTCCCTAGTCATAAGCAACCGCAATTGATACGTGAGGCCATCAATGAACCTCCTAATCCTATCCCTATCAGTGGGAACCAATCAAACTGCATGACGATCCAACTCAAAAAATCTCATCTCGTACTATATCACAGACATGCCATCCTGACGTAACTGCTCAAACTGTCTGCGCAGCTCCTCTCTGCAAGACTGCGGCACAAACTTCTCCAAATAGAGAACGGAGAACTCCCGCCATGTAAGTGGTGCTGCATCAACTGGCATGCACCTCTCTTAAGCCCCCCATCATATGAAGGCAGCCCTATAAAACTGAAAAGTAGTGAACGAGACCCCACTGGTCTCCAGAAAACCCTGAGCATCCTCTGGCTGAACATCGCTAAATGATGGAGGTCGAAGCCTCTCAAATATCTCAAGTCTTCTCTACTCATCATCTGACATAACAGGGAGTATCGGGGCCTGCGCGGCTACAACTGGTTGGGCTGGTAGTACCTCCGGTGTCTGAAGTCCCTATACTACCTGATCTTGAGTACGGGCAACAGGGGTATGAGTACCTTCCCCACCCTGAGAAGTAGCAGTTGCGGCCTGAGCCAAAACCACCTGAGCAAGACCAGTGCAAACTGTCAATATCTGGGCCAAAGTCTCCTGAAGGCCTAGAATCTCAATGGGCACAGCTGGTGCCTCAGTTGGTCCTGTCGGCTCAGCTATATCTGGAATCTGCTCCTGAGCTAGAGCAACTGGTGGTACTAATGGTGCTGGTCCAACCTCGACCTCTACCTCGGCCCCGGCCTCTACCACGGCCCCGACCTCTCACGGCCCTATCTGGTGGCACTGGTGGATGATCGTCCGATCCGGTAGTACATGTTCTCACCATCTGTGAAAGAATAGAATAACAGAAATTTAGTCTCCGGAATCAACAATTTCGCACAACAAAATACAAGAAAGTGAAATTTTCCTAAGGGTTCGGCAACCTCTCGAAGATAAGTACAGACGTCTCTGTACCGATCCGCAAGACTCTACTAAACCTGCTCATGACTCGTGAGACCTATGTTACCTAGAACTCTGATACCAACTTGTCACAACCCAAAATATCATTTGTCGTGATGGCGCCTATCTCAATACTAGGCAAGCCGAATATCTCAATAAACCACCATATCTTTTAAATTTGAAAACAAAATAATTAAATTCAGTGGAAGAAATCTCACAATTTCAAATGTAACACTCCCAAAACACGGTGTCACTGAGTACATGAGCATCTAATATGAATACAATGTCTGACTAATAAAAACCACTGTCTGAAAGTATAGAACAATACAATAACTTAAGGAAAGAGAGAAAAGGTCAGCAGACGCCAAGCAGCTACCTTTATAGTCTCCAACTGATAATACTCAGAAATCTAACAATCTCCGTGTCCAAAAGTACCTGGATCTGCACACGAGGTGCAGAGTGTAGTATGAGTACAACTAACTCAATAAGTAACAAGAATAACCTCTGGGCTGAAAGTAATGATGAGCTCCGCAGGTACAGTCCAGTATAAATAATGGTACAGAAAGGTAGACATGCTTTCAAATTTAACAGCTAAACTCAGTACAAGTGAATTATATCAATACTGAATGATATGAGGAATATGCCATCTCAGTAGAAAGACCTCATGTAAATACTGGTCACAAATTATCTGGTCACTCGGTACTATTTATGGCCAATCCAGCCCAGGGTGTTCCAACCTGTATATAAATACACATTGACTGACAGTCAGTCACCCAGTACCATATAAGGCCAATCCAGCCCTGGGATAATTTATTCCCAATATAAAGGATACAGATAAGATCCATGTCCAGATAAACTCGTTATAATATAAATAAGTAAGGCAAGTCCATGCCCTGGAAAAATCAATCCCAAATATATATATATATATATATATATATATATATATATATATATATATATATATATATATATATATATATATATATATATATATATATATATATATATAAGAAGTAAGTAAGGCAAGTACATGCCATGGGAAGTCCATCCCGAATATATATGATCATCTACGCTCACTAGGGGTGTATACAGACTCCGGAGGGGCTCCTTCAGCCCAAGCGTGATATAAAGCTAATATGGCCTACTGCAGGCAGGCAGTCCCAATCCGTATAATAATAAAGCCAATAAGTCCTGCTGCAGGCGGGTAGCCCTGATCCATAAAATAGTAAAGCCTATAGGGCCTGCTGCAGGCGGGCAACCCCGATCCATATAATGATAACGTATAAAGCCATTATGGCTTGCTGCGTCGCGCAGCTCAATCCCATAAATATCCTCAAGATGGACAATTATTACTGAGTGTGAAATATATATTTTTGAACAATTAATTCAATAACAACACGACCCCATGGGTCCCAAAATATTGGCATGTAGCCTAAACATGATCTTTAATAAGAGCCTCAGCTTAATTTCTCTAACACGTGGAGAATGTTCAGATATTAACATGATTCATTAATCTTACAACTGCACAGGATTTATTCAAAACACAATTTATATGGTGCACGTCCATATGCTCGTCACCTATCATGTGTGTCATCTCCAAACAATTTATATCATACCAAATTTGGGGATTCTGTCACGACCCAACTGGAAGGTCATGACTAGAACCCGGGCCATACTTGCCGAGCACCAACGTACATTTTATCTAACCTTCCTTATTTTCTTTAAGGGCCGACAAGACCAATATAAATGGTAGACATGGATCATGAACATCCAACAATGAAAGATAATGTCATGAACATACGTAACATGGGATGACAAGACTGTCAAGAAACTATATATAAGGTACGAGCTACCGTGGTGCCATGAAAGACTATACAACAAAAATCAGCTGACAAGGCATTCCAAACCATACATGAGTCAACACCTATCTATGAGCCTCTAAAAGAACATAAGTGCTACAACATTGCCGGAACAGGGCCCCGACATACCCATAATGTCCATAACAAAAATGCATATCAAGACCACGGCAAGTCCGGAGAAGGGATCTCGCCAATTACCGCTGAACCGGATAGCCTACTGTGATGGGGGAGCTGCGTCTACCCGTCTATTAGGACCTGCAGCATGACATGCAGCGTCCACAAATAAAAAGGACGTCAGTACGAATAAAGTACTGAGTATGTAAGGCAGGAAAGCATAAGTAAGAACAATAATGTAAACAGTGATAGGGAATATACAACCTGTGACGTCTGGGTACCTCTGAGGGCAACTGACATGAAATACATGATACATACATATATATATACATAAACTTTTAAAACATACGCCTTTGTGGGCATCATCATCATATCGTACCCGGCCGTAATAGGCTCGGTAAAACGTACCCGGCCATCATAGGGCTCGGTAGAATCGTACCCGGCTACGTGGAGCTCGGTAAAACCCAACTGATCAGTGGTTGCACAATAGGTGCCATACCTGGCCGACTATAGCGCGGCTCGGTAGAGTAAAATAGATACATATATATGATGCATGCTGGACTCATTGGAATCACATTTTGAACCTTTCGGAGTAACGTAAGGTCGGTATCCTTCGTACACGTTATTAGGATTAACTCTTCATCAAGAATCTTATAAGAATCAGGAACTACCAACATCATTGATAATATAAGAATAAGAGAAGTAACATCAATATCAATCGTTTCATAAGAAGGGCAGCAATGTAAGTACTGCTAGCTTCTAAGAGTAGAGTATCTTTGGGAGCTCCTTCATTACATTATGTACAATCGGAGTCGTGCAAAAGAATGAAGGGGATAGCCTCACATACCTTGTATATACTGCCCAACCTCAAGCTATGCAAATGTCACGACTCCTTAGTCTACAATAAGAGAAATGACACTATCATTATCGTTTAAGCGTTGTAACTATTATGTATCGACCGCAACCTATTTTACGATGAAACGGACAGCACCTCCCCTATTTATATGACTTCCCACAAGTCAATACAATCACCAAACAGCCCAAACAACATCATTAATAATCATATTGAGCCTCCAAAACAGTCCACCAACTAACAACATTACTACCAAGCCTTTCGATATATATTTCACAAGTTCTAGCATCAACAACTTAGCCACAACTTGGATAATCTTAAATATATATAGAGTAAGAGGTCCCTTACCTTTAAAAAGAAAGAAAAACTCCAATTTGACCTTAATTTTCCACGAAATATCCCTTCAATTCTGCCACAAGAACAAGGAAGCGAAACTAGCAATTAATTCGGGTTTTTCGGCACTAGAATTACTTTAGAAGACTTGAAATCACCTAGGGTTGATATTAAAAACTTGAAGGTGTATTTACAGAACATAAAACACTTAAAACAACCTCCCACACGAGCTGGAACAACACAAAAATCAGCAACAACAAGAAGAACAAGAAACTTACTAGCGCCACGGGATTCCCGACATTTGATTTGTGTTGTTTGCCCTTTGTTTGGGTCTTGGATCATGAGAGAACCTTGAGAGACTGTTTTTAGGGTTATAAGGTCTGAATATACTGAAAAATAATGACTTAAAACGGGGTTGAGGTATCTTATATATGTCCATATGTCTTAAACCGCCTTTGTGGGCCCCATAGAGAGTAGCTTGGCGCACTCTCGCAAAAACGCAAATATCTCTCTATTCCGAGATTGTATCGACGAACGGTTTAATGTGTTGGAAACTAGACTCATAGATCTTCAATTTTATAGGTAGATCACCCCATAATTCCTAGCACATTGGGAGAAAAATTCAGTATCATTTGACCTAAAGTTTAAGTAAAATTATAAACCTAAGTTGCGACAACTTTTATCGACTTTTGTTTCATAACTCGCTTGACTTCAAAACTTATGATACGGATATTATATGATTCAAATACATTAAAACAAGACCTCTTGGGATAGTTAATAACCTCTAGTGTTACCCGAAAATACGGGTTACAACATCCTTGATTCGTTTAACTTCTAATACTTGTTAACCATTCTTATACACCCTTGTATCGTTTAAGACCAATAGGATTAACTTCTTATCATCTCAAAGATAATCTCTTCTTGGATTTACATCGACTAACTTACGACGTGATCTATGGTATGCGAATTTGGGTTGTAACACCCTCTCCCCCTTAGGAACATTCGTCCTCGAATGTAAGGGTTTATGGGGTGTCTAACTCATCGTGGATTCCGACGGAGATTTCCGGCTGAGTTTCCCCCATAAAATGGACACTAGCCAAACTTGCAAGCAGTTAAACCCAACCTATGGCCTTACAAGACTATACAAAGCATTATGGATATGTACATTATCTGCATATCACCATTTTGTATTAAAAAAAAGAGTATTCACAAGCTATTGCTTACCTCATAGAGCCGTTTCACCTTATAATGCGTCCTTCTTTCCCCCGGCATCCTCGTTATCTTCACTCTGGAATAGGTAAGGGTATTTAGACTTCATCTCCTCTTCTGCTTCCCATGTCATTTCTTCTATATTCTTGTTCCTCCATAATACTTTCACGGAAGCTACATCCTTTGTTCTCAGCTTGCAGACTTGTCGATCTAATATAGCCACTGGCACTTCATCATATTATAGATCCTTTGTAACTTGTACATCTTTGATAGGGACGACCCGAGAAGGGTCTCCAATACATTTCCTCAACATAGATACATGGAATACCGGGTGGACAAATTCCAATTCAGATGGCAATTCTAACTCGTAAGCCACCTGTCCAATTCGTCGAAGAATTTTGTACGGCCCAATATACCGCGGACTCAACTTACCCTTCTTCCCAAATCACATAACACCCTTCATCGGCGAGATCTTCAGGAAAACCCAATCACCAACCTCAAATTTCAGATCACGACGTCGGACATCGGAATAAGACTTTTGCCTGCTTTGTGCCGTCCTCAGTCGCTCTTGTATCACTTTCACCTTCTCAATGGCTTGGTGAATCAAATCTGGCCCATATAATTCTGTCTCACCGACTTCGAACCATCCAACTGGTGATCTACATCTCCTCCCGTACAGTGCCTCATACGGGGCCATTTTAATACTGGAATGGTAGCTATTATTGTAGGCAAATTCTATAAGTGCCAGATGGTCATCCCAATTCCCCTTGAAATCTAGAACACATGCTCGTAGCATATCTTCAAGCGTCTGGATGGTACGTTCAGCATGTCCGTCAGTCTGCGGATGGAATGCAGTGCTGAGATTTACTTGTATGCCTAAACCCTTCTGAAAAGACCTCCAAAAGTTAGCCGTAAATTGAGCTCCTCGGTCTGATATAATAGATACCGGCACACCATGAAGCCTAACAATCTCCTTGATATACAACTTCGCATAATCTTCAGCCGTGTAAGTTGTCTTAACTGGTAGAAAATGGGCAGATTTTGTAAGTCGATCAACTATCACCCAGATGGAGTCAAACTTATGATAAGAGCGAGGTAATCCAATAATGAAGTCCATATTAATCACCTCCCATTTCCAGGTCGGAATCTCTATATTCTGAATCAATCCACTGGGTTTCTGATGCTCGATCTTTACTTGTTGACAATTAGGACACTGGGCTACAAATTCTGCAATAGACTTCTTCATGTTATCCCACCAATACTGCTCCTTAACGTCATGATACATCTTTGTCGAGCCAGGATGGATAGAATATCGGGACTGATGAATCTCAATCATAATCTTCTCTCGCAACCCTGCCACACTAGGCACACATAATCGGCCCTGGTATCTCAGTGTCCCATCTCCTCCGATCTTGAAAGCTGTAATCTTACACTGCTGAATTCCCTCTCTCAATCTTACTAAGGTAGGATCTTCATATTGTCGTGCTTTTACCTCGGCTGCCAAAGATGATTCTGCTGTATTCTGTACAGTAACACCTCCGTCATCAGAGTCCAACAATTTGATTCTCATAATGGCCAGCTGGTGAAGCTCTTTGGTCAACCCTTGTCTACCTGCCTCAATATGTATTAAGCTTCCCATTGACTTATGGCTGAGAGCGTCTGCCACAACATTGGCTTTACCGGGATGGTACAATATCTCGACGTCATAATCTTTCAGTAATTCAAGCCACCTACGCTGCCTCAAATTCAACTCCTTCTGCTTGAAGATGTATTGTAAACTCTTGTGATCTGTGTAGATGTCAACATGGACGCCGTATAAGTAGTGCCGCCATATCTTCAAAGCATATATTACTGTAGCCAATTCCAAATCATGAGTCGGGTAATTCTTTTCATGCTTCTTCAATTGTCTTGATGCATAAGCAATCACCTTCCCACGTTGCATCAATACGCACCCCAAACCTATACCTGAGGCATCACAATATACCACATAACCTTCTGTTCCTTCTGGGAGAGTGAGCACTGGCGCAGATGTCAATCGATTCTTTAGCTCCTGAAAACTATGTTCACAAGAATCAGACCACTGGAACTTGGTAGCTTTCTGTGTTAACTTAGTCAATGGTGCTGATATAGAGGAAAACCCTTCTACAAACCGCCTATAATATCCTGCTAGCCCCAGGAAGCTGCGGACTTCTGACGGTGTTGTAGGTCTCGGCCAATTCTTCACTGCATCGATCTTCTGAGTGTCGACACTAATACCCTCATCAGATATCACATGGCCAAGGAATGCTACTGAGTTCAGCCAGAATTCACATTTAGAGAGCTTAGCATATAACTTATGATCCTGAAGGGTCTGTAATACTATCCGTAAGTGGCCCGCATGTTCCGCCTCCGAACGAGAATACACCAGAATGTCATCAATGAATACGATCACGAACACATCAAGATAGGGCCTGAATACACTATTCATGAGATCCATAAAAGCTACTGGGGCATTTGTTAGCCCGAACGACATCACCAAGAACTCAAAGTGCCCATATCTTGTCCGGAAGGCCGTCTTTGGAATATCCTTCGCCTTAACCCTTACCTGATGATACCCTGAACGCAAGTCAACCTTGGAGAAATACTTGGCACCCTAGAGTTGGTCAAACAGGTCATCAATCCATGGAAGTGGATACTTGTTCTTTATTGTAAACTTATTCAACTGTCGATAATCGATACACATCCTTAACGACCCATCTTTCTTCCGCACGAACAAGACTGGTGCACCCCAAGGTGAAGTGCTAGGCCTAATGAAACCCTTATCCAGCAAGTCCTTCAACTGCGCCTTCAACTCTCGCAACTCTGCCGGGGCCATCCTGTATGGAGGGATAGAGATCGGTTGAGTGTCAGGCAACGCATCAATGCTAAACTCAATCTCCCTTTCAGGAGGAAGGCCTGGGAGTTCATCTGGGAAAACATCTGGAAATTCATTGACCACGGGGATTGATTGTAGAGTAGGCGGCTTCGCCTCTGCATCCCTAACGCGAACAAGATGATAAATGTAACCTTTTGAGATCATCTTCCTTGCCTTAAGATAGGAAATAAACCTACCTTTCGGCGTAGCAATGTTCCCCTTCCATTCAATGGCGGGTTCACCCGGAAACTAAAACCTAACCATCTTCGTACGACAGTCAACATTTGCATAGCATGAGACCAACCAGTCCATTCCCATTATCACATCGAAATCAACCATTTCTAATTCAAATAAATTTGCTGAGGTTTGAAGACTACAAATCATCACAGTGCAACCTTTATATACCCTTCTAGCAATCACAGAATCTCCTATCGGAGTGGATACCGCAAGTGGTTTACTTATCAATTCAGGTTCAATGCCAAACCTATTAGCCACAAAGGGTGTAACATATGATAAGGTAGATCTTGGATCAATTAGTGCATATACATCATAAGAAAACACAGACAATATACCTGTAACAACATCCGGAGACGACTCGAGATCTTGTCGACCTACTAGAGCATAGGTTCGATTTTGAGCAACACTCGAACTCGGCACTGAACCTCTACCTCTACCACGACCTGTCAACTGTTGAAAACCTTGTGCTGGAGGTCGAACTGATGAGGAAGAACCAGACACAGATCCAGTCGGTTGAGCCATACCACCACCTCCTCTGTTAGGACAATCCCGCATCATATGGCCAGGCTGTCTGCAAGAATAGCACGCATCGGAACCTCGACGGCACAGTCCAAAGTGGGCCTTGCCGCACTGATCACAACGAGGTGTTGGGGGTCTCGTCTGACTAGTATCTCTATGAAATTGTGAGCCTGATGCCCTCGAACTCTGACCTGAACCAGAATAGGTAAATCGATCATACCGAGGCCTCTGAAACTGTGGAGGAGCACTAGCTACAGGTGGCGCCAAACTCCTCGAAGATTGGAGCCTGATACTGCCTCTGAACTCATCAGAATACCCTGCAAATCTCGCCCTCTTATGCTGGCCCCTATCCTGCTCCCTATCTGCCCTTTGCTGGCGCTTACGATCCTCTAGGGTCTGGGCATAAGCCTGAATACGGGAAATATCCATGCCCTCTACCAAGGAGGCTGTTGTGCACTCATTTATCAGATGTGGTCCCAACCCGTTCACGAACAGATGCACCCTATCACTCATCTCTGACACCATATGGGGAGCATACCTTGCTAAAGAATCAAACTGTATACTATACTCTCGTACACTCATATTACCCTGTCGAAGGTTCAAGAACTTATCAGCTCTAGCTCGTCGTATCTCAACTGGCAAGTAGTGACGAAGAAAGGCCTCAGAAAATTCCTTCCACACGGCTGGAGGAGCGTTCGGACCCCTAGATCTCTCCCAACTATCATACCAGAAAACCGCTAAATCCCGTAACCGATAAGAAGCCAACTCTACTGCCTCCGTATCACTAGCATGCATAACCCGCAATGTACGATGAATCTGATCAATAAATATTTGTGGGTCCTCCTTGGGGTCTGATCCGGTAAACACTGGAGGGTCTAGATTAATAAAATCACGAACTCTCGCACTAACCGGTTTATCAGCAGCACCGGTATTCTGCCTTTGAGCCTGAGCAGCTACCAAGCTAGTCAACAACTGCACCGCACTGCGCATATCATGGTCTGTAGTGCCAGACGGGGAACTGGATGTACTGGGTGCCTCCTAATATCCTCTGGAGGAGACGGAGAGGTATGAGATGGCATCTCACTCTGAGCCTCACTTTGGCCTTCTCTGGCTGGAGGCACCTGAATGTTACCCTCTCCCACAGCTGTATCAAGCCGTTTACTAATCGCTTGCTTCCTAGTCGAAGGCATCGCTGAAAGAAAATAAGGTGAATATTAGATATGAACACTTACGACTCAACTCTACGCACGATCTAGATTCAGGAAGAAGGTAACAACCCTAGATGTCACGTAGCCTCCTGATTATAAATGTGGCACGCTACACATCCATAATCAAAACTCTACTAGACACGGCTCATAGACATCCCCTAGGACAGACTGGCTCTGATACCAAGTTTGTCACGACCCAACTGGAAGGTCATGACTAGAACCCGGGCCATACTTGCCGAGCACCAACGTACATTTTATCTAACCTTCTTTATTATCTTTAAGGACCGACAAGGCCAATATAAATGGTAGACATGGATCATGAACATCCAACAATGAAAGATAATGTCATGAACATACGTAACATGGGATGACAAGACTGTCAAGAAACTATATATAAGGTACGAGCTACCGTGGTGCCATGAAAGACTATACAACAAAAATCAGCTGACAAGGCATTCCAAACCATACATGAGTCAACACCTATCTATGAGCCTCTAAAAGAACATAAGTGCTACAACATTGCCGGAACAGGGCCCCGACATACCCATAATGTCTATAACAAAAATGCATACCAAGACCACGGCAAGTCCGAAGAAGGGATCTCGCCAATAACCGCTGAACCGGATAGCCTACTGTGATGGGGGAGCTGCGTCTACCCGTCTATTAGGACCTGCAGCATGACATGCAGCATCCACAAATAAAAAGGACGTCAGTACGAATAAAGTACTGAGTATGTAAGGCAGGAAAGCATAAGTAAGAACAACAATGTAAACAGTGATAGGGAATATACAACCTGTGATATCTGGGTACCTCTGAGGGCTACTGACATGAAATACATGATACATACATATATATATACATAAACTTTTAAAACATACGCCTTTGTGGGCATCATCATCATCATATCATACCCGGCCGTAATAGGCTCGGTAAAACGTACCCGGCCATCATAGGGCTCGGTAGAATCGTACCCGGCCACGTGGAGCTCGGTAAAACCCAACTGATAAGTGGTTGCACAATAGGTGCCATACCCGGCCGACTATAGCGCGGCTCGGTAGAGTAAAATAGATACATATATATGATGCATGCTGGACTCATTGGAATCACATTTTGAACCTTTCGGAGTAACGTAAGGTCGGTATCCTTCGTACACATTATTAGGATTAACTCTTCATCAAGAATCTTATAAGAATCAGGAACTACCAACAACATTGATAATATAAGAATAATAGAAGTAACATCAATATCAATAGTTTCATAAGAAGGGCAGCAATGTAAGTACTGCTAGCTTCTAAGAGTAGAGTATCTTTGGGAGCTCGTTCATTACATTATATACAATCGGAGTCGTGCAAAAGAATGAAGGGGATAGCCTCACATACCTTGTATATACTGCCCAACCTCAAGCTATGCAAATGTCATGACTCCTTAGTCTACAATAAGAGAAATGACACTATCATTATTGTTTAAGCGTTGTAACTATTATGTATCGACCGCAACCTATTTTACGATGAAACGGACAGCACCTCCCCTATTTATATGACTTCCTACAAGTCAATACAATCACCAAACAGCCCAAACAACATCATTAATAATCATATTGAGCCTCCAAAACAGTCTACCAACTAACAACATTACTACCAAGCCTTTCGATATATATTTCACAAGTTCTAGCATCAACGACTTAGCCACAACTTGGATAATCTTAAATATATATAGAGTAAGAGGTCCCTTACCTTTAAAAATAAAGAACAACTCCAATTTGACCTTAATTTTCCACGAAATATCCCTTCAATTCTGCCACAAGAACAAGGAAGCGAAACTAGCAATTAATTCGGGTTTTTCGGCACTAGAATTACTTTAGAAGACTTGAAATCACCTAGGGTTGATATTAAAAACTTGAAGGTGTATTTACAGAACATAAAACACTTAAAACAACCTCCCACACGAGCTGGAACAACACAAAAATCAGCAATAACAAGAAGAACAAGAAACTTACTAGCGCCACGGGATTCCCGACATTTGATTTGTGTTGTTTGCCCTTTGTTTGGGTCTTGGATCATGAGAGAACCTTGAGAGACTGTTTTTAGGGTTATAAGGTCTGAATATACTGAAAAATAATGACTTAAAACGGGGTTGAGGTATCTTATATATGTCCATATGTCTTAAACCGCCTTTGTGGGCCCCATAGAGAGCAGCTTGGCGCACTCTCGCGAAAACGCAAATATCTCTCTATTCCGAGATCGTATCGACGAACGGTTTAATGCGTTGGAAACTAGACTCATAGATCTTCAATTTTATAGGTATATCACCCCATAATTCCTAGCACATTGGGAGAAATATTCAGTAACATTTGACCTAAAGTTTAAGTAAAATTATAAACCTAAGTTGCGACAACTTTTATCGACTTTTGTTTCATAACTCGCTTGACTTCAAGACTTATGATACGGATATTATATGATTCAAATACATTAAAACAAGACCTCTTGGGATAGTTAATCACCTCTAGTGTTACCCGAAAATACGGGTTACAACATCCTTGATTCGTTTAACTTCTAATACTTGTTAACCACTCTTATACACCCTTGTATCGTTTAAGACCAATAGGATTAACTTCTTATCATCTCAAAGATAATCTCTTCTTGGATTTACGTCGACTAACTTACAGCGTGATCTATGGTATGTGAATTTGGGTTGTAACAGATTCATACCCTCAGAACCAAGTTTAGAAATGTTACGTACCTCAAACCGTGAAATTATTTACTCCGATATGCCTTTGACTCGGGAATTGGCCTCCAAACGCCTCAAATCTAGCCACAAATAATTCGTTTTAGTCAATAAAAGTTATTGGAATTAATTCCATATGAAAATATAATTTTTCGATAAAAATCCGAATTTTTAACTCCAAAAATTGCCCGTGGGGCCCGCATCTCGGAACTCGACAAAAGTTACAAAATATGAACCCCCATTCCACCACGAGTCTAACCATACCAAAATTACTAATTTCCGATAACAATTCGGCCCTCAAATCCTCAAATCTTATTTCCAAATCCCTAGGCCCAAATTCCTGATTTACACCTCAAAGACACGTAATCTAATCGGATTATTTGATGATAATTCAATATTATCGAGTAGAAATGATTACAAGTGACTTTCCTCAAGATTTCTCGTGATTTCTCGCTCAAAAATCGCCTCACCCGCTTTTGGAGATGTCAAAAATGACAAAATTTCTCAGACCTTTCTGTTTTGTACACTGAACAGTGCTTTCGCACTTGCGGCCATATTTCTCGCACCTGCGGTCCCGCTTCTGTGGTGAAACACTGCATCTACGGTGAAACACCGCATCTACGGAAATCACTAAGTCGAGCTGCCTCAGCTGCCTCTGCTTCTGCGAGCCTTGGACCGCATCTGCGCCTTCGCAGGTGCGAAAACTTCCAACGCACATGCGTGCCTGCCCGCACTTGCGTCCATCCTCCTGGTTCTGCGCAACATGAGCCGCATCTGCGGCAAATTTCTCGCAGGTGTGATCACACCAGAAGTCAGAAATTTCCCAGATTTTTTCTAAGTTCGAATTTGATCCGTTAACCAACCGAAACTTACCCGAGGCCCCCGGGACCTTAACCAAATACACCAACAAGTCCTAAAACATACCACGGACCTACTCGAGGCCTCAAATCACATCAAACAATATCAAAACGACGAATCATACCCTAATTCAAAATCTATGAACTTTGAAATTTCAAATTTCTACAAACGACTCCGGAACCTATCAAATCACGTCCGATTGACCTCAAATTTTTCACACAAGTCATAAATGACATAACGGAGGTATTCCAATTTTCAGAATCGGATTCCGACCCGATATCAAAAAGTCAACCCCCTCGGTCAAACTTCCCAAAATTTTAACTTTCGGCATTTCAAACCTAATTCCACCACGGACCTCCAAATAATTTTTCGAACACACTCCTAAGTTTAAAATCACCATACGGAGCTATTGGAATCATCAAAATTCAAATCCGATGTCGTTTACATATAAGTCCACATCCAGTCACTTTTCTAACTTAAAATTTTCAATTATGAGACTAAGTGTCTCATTTCACTCCAAAATCTTTTCGCACCCGAACCAACTAACCCGATAAGTCATAAATCAACTATAAGGCATAAATTGAGTAGTAAATAGGGGAATGGGACTGTAATGCTCAAAACGACCGGTCGGGTTGTTACATACCTGGATCTGCACAAAATAATGTGCAGAAGCGTAGTATGAGTACACCACAGCGGTACCCAGTAAGTGCCAAGCCTAACCTCGGTAGAGTAGTGACGAGGTCTGGTCAGGCCCTACTGGAATAATAAAAGACATGATGAAATGTTTAATAATATAATAAAAATAAAATAACAATGGAAATGAATCAAGTAAGTAGTATGTCACCATTTAACTACACAGAATAATGACAAATAATATCTCGCGGAAACAAAACAGAATTTTTTTCAACTTTAAGAAAATCAAAATAATAATCAAAGGCAACTGCAGCCATAAATAAATATCAACAAAGGCACTCCCGAGGTACCGCCTCGTGGTCCCAAATCATAAATAAATTCACAATATCTCATTTCCTTATATCACCGCGGGAGCCTTCACATTTAATTTTAAAGAAAACATTTTTTCCGAAATAGCATCCTGCGTTTTAGCCACCCTTATCACACCGCATGACTTCTAGTAGTTCCCCTACTAGCCACGCATATCAAGCCACCCTTATCTCACCGCATGCATTTCAACACCCAGACCTTATACCACCGCATGCGTATCAATATCACAATATATCATAATTTGCAGCTCAAGTGCCCAAATATTTCAACTTGCCAAAATAAATCAACAATAATATTTTTCCATAATAAAGAGCTCACGGCTCTTGCCAAAATAACAATATTTTCCATAATAAAGAGCTCACGGCTCCATCACAATAAGTACGAAAATCTCAAAAACGTATTCAGCAAAAAAAATAATATTTCACTAATTTAACACCTTGTCTAAATATCAAATTTTTAAATGTAAACTGCTTCATTTTTTTAATAATATTTAAATTAAGAAATCCATCCATCAAGTAATGCACAGAACAAAAGAAACAAGTAAAGCAATTAGCAAGAAATGGCCAGGCAATTGTTTTGAATATGAAATAATCCAATGATGATGAATATAACATGATACAATGATTTAATTAATATGCAACAGTAATCTACATAATTTAAAAATATAACCTTCCACATTTAGTTCGTGTACACACTCGTCACCTCATGTACACGGCTTTCAACATTTTGCAATTTTCACATCAATATCAATCCTAGGAGAATTTCCCCCACACAAGGTTAGACAAGTCACTTACCTCGACATGCTCCAATTTAATCCACTAGTAAGAATTTTCCTCGATTATCCAACTTTGAATGGCCCGAATCTAGCCAAAATAATTCGATACAGTCAACAAAAATTATAGGAATCAATTTCATAAGAAAATACTATATTTTTCAATAAAATCCGAAATTAACTCAAAAATCGCCCATGGGGACCACATCTCGAAATCCAGCGAAAGTTACGAAATATGAATGTCCATTCAACCACGAGTTTAACCATACCAAAATTACTAAATTCTGATAAGAATTCGGCCCTCAAATCCTCAAATTTATCAAAGAGGGTTTTCGAACTTTTCCAACTTAATTCACCAATTAACTGATAAAAACAGTGATGGATTCGGGTAATCTAACCAAAATTGAGTTAAGAACACTTACCCCCGATGTTTTCTATGAAAATCTCCCAAATATTGCCTCAATCCGAGCTCCAAATCGGTAAAAATAGAAATTCAGAACTTAGACTCTCTGTCCATTCATTTGCTCTACGCGATCGCGGACAACCACACGCGATCGCGAAGCATAAACTTCCACTGCCTAGAAAAGACCCTACGCGATCACGGTGTCCTTCACGCAATCGCGATGCACAGGATCCTCAGCCCTACGCAATCACGGACAGCCACACGCGATCTCATAGAGCAAATGCGTGGCCCAGCCTTCTGCTTCATTCCTCTTCGCGAACGCGGTCTTAGCCACACGTTCGCATAGCACAACTTGCCATACCTACGCGATCGCGGACTCGGCCACGCGTTCGCATAGCATAAATTTTCCAACTGCCCAATTAAGTCTACGTGATCGCGGACCTTCTCATGCGATCTCATAGAAGGAAACCAAACACCAGATTTCAGCAACTCCAAGTCCTAAATTGATATGTTAGCCGTTCGAAACTAACCCGAGGCCCCCGGGACCTCAACCAAATATAACAACAAGTCCTAAAACATCATACAAACTTAGTAAAAACCTTAAATTACATCAAACAACGCTAAAATCACAAATCACAACCCAAATCAAGCTTAATGAAACTTAAGAATTTCCAACTTCTATATTCGATGCCGAAACTTAACAAATCAAGTCCGATTGACCTCAAATTTTGCATACAAGTCATAAATGACATAAAGGAGCTATGAAAATTTTCGGAACTGGATTCCAACCCCGATATCAAAAAGTCAACTCCCCGGTCAAACTTCCAAACTTAAATTTCTATTTTAGCCATTTCAAGCCTAATTTAACTACAGACTCCAAATAAAATTTCGAACACACTCCTAAGTCCAAAATCACCATACAGAGCTGTTGGAATCATCAAAATTCTATTCCGGGGTCGTTTACACATAGGTCGATATCCAGCCAATCTTTTCAACTTAAGTTTTAAACTTTGGAACTAAGTGTTCCAATTCATTCTAAGAACCTCACCGGACCTGAACCAATTTCCCCGACAAGTCGTATAATAGTTATAAAGTACAGAATGAGAAGTAAATGGGGAAACGGGGCCATAAATTAAAATGATTGGCCGGGTAGTTACAGTTAAGTTCGGCAAGCTTAATGAAGATGAAACAACCCATGTGCATCAAGGAAGATCCCCCTTTCTCCCTTTTTATAGTTCTGGGGGAAGCACTTCTGTTGGACCTCCAATATTCCTCATGAAGCATCCATTTATTGGGGTTATTGGCAATAATTTTGATCCTGACTTGTTGGAAGAATTCAATAAATGGTTATACTTTGGTACCGACATGGTTTCGAAGAGGTTAGATTATACAATTTTTTCATATTTTTGAGTGCATTCAATTTTTGGATTTCCAGTTTAAACTGCATATTAATTGTAATTTCTATGTGTTTAAATAGAAGGAAGGAACCTTATTCTTTAAAAGATAACCAGCTCAAGCTGTGGTATGATCTTGGAGTGGAGAAAGTTGATAAAAAGTAGTGGTTTTATACTTTGGCACATCCCGGGCAATTCTCCTTTTTGAAACTATGTCGGTACCAATTCTCCTTTGGGTTGGTACCAACTCCTTTTTATACTTTGGCACATTACCGATAGGGTTTTATATGTTTATGATTCTATGATCTCTTCACGAAATCACAACCTTGTTGAATCTGTTGTCAACAAGTTTGCTGTTATGATCCCCCTTTACTTGTCATGCACTGGCTTCTATGGCAAGCGTCCAGACATCAACTACAAGAACACAAAGGCATACATTGAAAAAGGTGTTACTGACCCTCTTGACATTCAGTGGTTGGTCGGTAGATACCCCAGCAAAAAGAGGGATCACTGTATGAAAAGGCTGCCTTTCCTTCTATCTATTTAACAGATTTTATTTTACAATGAATGCTAAATATTTTGCCCTAATTTTTTTTTTGCAGTGACTGTAGTGTATACGTGGCAGCATTTGCTGAATATGTCAACATTGGAGAGCTTGCGATTTCAAAGGAAGTCCTTTCTGATATTGGTCAACACCGTAGACGCTATGGAGCGCTACTTTGGGATTATGCTAGGAAAAAGCAAGAGCTTGGTGCAATTACTGAAAGTGAGGTGACTGGCAGATTAGCAAGAAGAAAAGGTGCACCAGCTGTGAACGAGAGAACACAAGTCCGGAAAAAGAAGAATTTGTTGCCCTTTTCTGTAGAAAAATTATAGTTAAATTGTTTAGTTGTAGCTGGTTTGTAGTAAAGTTGTAGACAAATTGTTAACTAAGAACAAGTCAGCTGCAATTTATTTGTAGCAGATTTGTGCTACAATTGTTTTACTTTTTGTTTTGTTATTTTGTCAAGAATTCTACTACTTAGAATAGAAAATATCTGTGGTTTTTTTTGGTTGAAAGTTATTAGTACTTGATCTCGATATTGTTAGCATATAATTTCTTTACAGTTTAACTATAATTATGTCTACAAATAATATACAAAAAATACATAATCCATTCAATTTTTAGCAGTGGTGTTAGGAAAAGCTGAAATAAATAAACTTAGTAATTGAACAAAATAACTACAAGCCAATTATATTAAGAGTTGAAAATAATTCATTATAGGAGACAGTTTTTATTCAAATAAGCAACACAATTACACCTCAATTATAATTCTCCAGAACAGAACAAATACAACTTCATATCTTAAACTACAGATTATCTTCAACAGTACTCAGGAAAAAAAAATCTTGTGACTATATCAATTTTTATTTCCTTTTGGGAGCATTCTTACAAGATCTTTTGTTATGCCCCTCTAGTCCGCAGTTACCACATGAAACCTTGTACTTCTTTGCATTTACTTCATCATGCGATTTGTACCTTTATTTTTGAGGTCTCCCTGGATGTCTTTTCCCAGTGGGTGACATTACAACTTCTTCAGCTCTATGTTGTGGCACATTACAACTTCTACTGGTATTTCATAAGTATGCAAAAGGCTCTCCCTTGTGTAATAAGGAGAACAATAATTTTCATAAGACTCATTCCTGTGCCTCAAAGCCGCCAAAGCATGTGCACAAGGAAGTTCATCAAGCTGGAATTGTCCACAACTACATTGTCACGGCCCAAAATCTCACCTGTCGTGATGGCGCCTATCTCAATACTAGGCAAGCCGACAATCTCTATAAACTCCCATATCTTAGGTTTGAAAACATAATATCTAAATTTTAGCGAAAGAAAAACTCACAAGTACAATTATAAATACTCCCAAAACCCGGTGTCACTGAGTACATGAGCATCTAATATGAATACAAGTCTGGAATATACGGTATATAATAATCTAAGACCAAATACAGTAAACCAGGAGATAGGGAAGGAGAGACCATGTCTGCGAAACACGACAACTACCTCTGAATCTCCGAAAAATCAACTGTGCGAGAGAATTAGCACCCGCTATGTCCGGAAATACCTGGATCTGTACACGAAGTGCAGGGTGTAGAATGAGTACAATCAACTTAGTAAGTAACAATAATAACTAAGGAACTGAAGATAGTGACGAGCTACACAATTATAGTTCATTTTCAGTAATTTCCAACAGAGAGTAGACATGCTTTCAAATCCAACAGTTTAAGTCAAACCAATTTTATACAGTTCAAGTTTATATAATCCGGATATAAAAATCTTTCAGAGAATTTCACAAAAATGACAAATAGCAACTAAGTGCAACAACAATGCAAAGCAAGTACAACCTCTCAGGGCAACATATACTCAACTTGCCACAACAGCTCAACCACTCGGCTCTCAGACCTCAGCACTCACACTCAATGGGTACCCGCGCTCACTGGGGGTGATCAGACTCCGGAGGAGCTCCTACAGCCCAAGCGCTATAATCTGCACAGACAACTCACGTGCTGCACGGATAACTCATGTGCCATAGTATAAATATCTGGATCCGCACGGATAACTCACGTGCTGCACAGACAACTCACGTCCTATAATATAATATCTGGATTCGCACGGACAACTCACGTGCTATAATAATATATCTCACAATTAGGCCCTCGGTCTTGCTCAGTCATAAATCTCTCCAGTATCTCGGGCTCTCTGAAATCATGAAATCAACCCAAACAACAATGATATGATGCATCAATAATGAACAATAGATACTGAGATAAAATAATCAAGTAAACTGTGACTGAGTGCAAACAACAATTAAGCAGATAGTTCAACATGTACACGACCTTTGTGGGTCCCAACAGTACCAACATATAACCTAAACAGGGTTTCTAGTCAAATTTTTACAACACATAGAGAGCACATAGCTAACAACAAGTTATTCAACTTTACAGTCTCACGAGACGGATCAAGTCACAATCCCCTCGGTGCACGCCCACACGCCCGTCACCTAGCATGTGCATCACCTCCAAATTAATCACATGATACCAGATTTAAAATTGTTACTTACCTTAAACAAGACGAATCCAATGTCGAGCAAGTTAAACAATGCTCCAGAAATTCCATCCTGCGCGTATCAACTTCCGAACGGCTCGAATCTAGCCACAATTAATTTGATTCAGTCCACAAAATTATAGGAATTAATTCCATATCAAAATACTAATATTTTCCACAAAAATTCGAAATTACACCCCAAAATCACCCGTGGGGCCCACGTCACAGAATTTGACGAAACTCAGAAAATACGACAACCCATTCAATTACAAGTTCAACCATACTAATTTCACTCAAATCGGGCTCCGAATCGATATTCAAAACTCAAAAAATTCGTTTTGTGACATTAAAGAAATTTCCTTCTATTTCTCTTGAAGATTCGATAATCTTACACCAAAAATAAAGATTAATTCATGAAATATAACCACAAGGAAGTCAAGAACACTTACCCCAAGTTGTGTGGAAACATCCTCTCCAAAATTGCCCAAACCGTGCTCCAAAATCCGAAAAATGGTGAAAACTCTCGAACCCTCGAACTTAAAGGTTCTGTCCAGTCAATCCGCACCTGCGGACAAGAGGTCGCATCTGCGACCTTCGCATCTGTGGGAAAAAATCTCGCTTCTGCGAGAACAGCTTGGCCAGTCATGATTGCTTATGCGATGCCTAGGACCGCACCTGCGGTCGCGCTTCTGCGCTCAATGGTTCGCACCTGCGGACTTGCCTTTCCTGAACTCCGCATCTGCAGAGCTTCGCTCGCACCTACGGGCTCGCAGATGCGGTTAACTTCCTCACACCTACGGCCTGCCCAGGCTAGCCCAGCTCCGCTTCTGTGTAAAACTAGCCGCATCTGCTTTACCGTACTTGCGGCCAATTCCTCGCAGTTGCGATCACACCAGAAGACAGAAATTTTCCAGATTTCTTCTATGTTCGAATTTGATCCGTTAACCATCCGAAACTCACCTGAGCCCCTCGGGACCCCGTCCGAACATACCAACAAGTTCCATATCATAACACGGACCTACTCGAGGCCTCAATTCATATCAAACAACATCAAAACGATGAATCGCACCTCGAATTAAAATCTATGAACTTTGAAATTTCAATTTCTATATCTTGTGCTAAAGCACATCAAATCAATCTGGAATGACTTCAAATTGTGCACACAAGTCATAAATGACATAACGAAGCTATCCAATTTTCCAGAATCAGATTTCGACCCCGATATCAAAAAGTCAACCCCCGGTTAAACTTCCAAAAAATTCAACTTTCGGCATTTCAAGCCTAATTCCACTGCGGACCTCCAAATAATTTTTCGGACATGCTTTTAAGTCCAAAATCACTATACGAAGCTATTTGAATCATCAAAACTTCATTTCGGGGTCGTTTACACATAAGTCAATATCCGGTCACTATTTTAACTTAAGCTTTAAACTTTGGAACTCTTAGTTCCAATTCATTCCAAAACCTCACCGGACCCGAAGGAATTACCCCGGCAATTCACACAACAACTGTAAAGTATAATTTGAGCAGTAAATGGGGAAACAGGGTTGTAATACTCAAAATGACCTGTCGGGTCGTTACATACATCTTTTGTTTTGACGGCAAACAATGAAGCACTTCACACCATCTATCACAGTATGGATGTGATCTGTGGAAGCCCTCACCTATAATTTCACTACAAACACACAACAAGTTGTCAACAACATATACAAAATAACTACAATTATACAACACTTTATCTACAATTAACAATATATATTTGTTTGATGGAATCAATGATCTGATGTTACTGGCTATAGCTTACTCTCATCTTCTGCGATAATGTCATGTTGTCCTCCAACTCTTTGTTGTTTTTTTTCCCAAGGTATATGAATGTACCATTTGCTTTCAATAACTTTTTAATAGTCCAATGTTCAAGAAGAATCCTCATGTACTCTAATAGTTCTATTATGGGTATCTCTCTTGCATCTTTTGTTACCGCATTCAATGACTCTATAATATTTGATGTCATCGTTCACGTTCTGTTCACCATAGCATGTACCCGAGACCATCTGTGATAGCCAATATCGTATAGGTATGCTTTAACATATGTGTCTATCTCTTCCATCTGTGACATTCTTTCATTAAATTCATCAAGCGTGTATGATCGTGCCGTGGCAAAGTACAATTCGCTTAACTTTAGATGACCCTTCTTGAACTTTGACCTTACATTTGTCCAAATATGCCACATGCAAGCATAATGTGGCATGCTGGTATAAACAGTAGATGCTGCCTTCAAGATACTCTCATTCCGGTCCGAAACATCACACATATTTGGTTTTTCACTATACGCATGTTTGAATTGCTCAAAAAACCACGTCCATGATGCGTTATTTTCTGAATCAACAACAGCGTATGGCAGTGGTAATATGCTACCTATCATACAGGTGGCAAAAAGAAATTCAATTTCTGTTATAAAACTTGAGAGTATAAAAAATACATACTGAAAAACAAATTTATAACAATATTTCTACAATTAATCTACAATACTTGTTGCATCCATTGTGCTAGTTGTTAACATTATTCCCCTATATGCCGACTTCAAGAAGGTGCCATCAACTACTACAACTGGCCTACAATACTCCCAACCCTTGATGGACGTACTAAGTGCAACAAATGCGTACAAGAAACAATCATCTTTAGTCTTCTGCAATTTAACTACCGACCCCAGATAAGTCTTCTCCAGAATATACAAATAACTTGGCAAGCGACTCTAGGAATCAGCAGGATGACCTCTCAAAACATCCAAAGCCTTTTTCTTTGCTCTCCAAGCTTGCATGTATGTTAAGTTCACACCATGTTCCGATAACATATCAGTTTGTATGATATTTGGTGTTTATATTGTCTTAGGATCCGCATATTTTGGTATAGCCATGCTACCAACTACCATGGCAGTAGGTTTGCGTTGTATGTATGTATTGTCCATCAAAGAGCATATGTGCAAGCTGTTGAATTTTCGAACCTTGAACAATGCTGATTCATTTATGCTGGTGGACTTGAAGTGCCATGTACAATTTTCTCCAACACATACGAGGCAGTAGCTACAGAATAAAAACAATTTAAAAAATGTGATGAAAAATGTAGCTACAAAATAAGAGGTTGTTTAAGCACAAATATCTTATATTAAATAATTTATATATAATTTATATACAAAAAGGCTACAAATTATATAAATTTATATACAAAGAAACTACAAATTATACAAAAAAACAACAAAAAAACTACAAATTAAACAAAAATATGAATTTGACAATTGAATTGTTCCTACTTTCTTGCGCTAGACCTTTTCACCCTAAATTGAAACTTATTCATGACAGAATAGTGCTTAATTACACTGACAATTGTTTGCTTGTCTTGGTAGACTTGGCCTATTTCAATAACATTTGGCGTATGTTCTGTTATGATGATACTTTCATATTCCACAATCGTCGGAGATGTTGGCCTATCAATCAACTTTACTTTTCCAATTTTGTTACAATTACTTGACAATTGAACTATGTTAGACATACGATAATCAGATGAACCTGCACTCAATTAAAATTATTTACAATTCAGACCTACATTGTAGATAGGTTGTAGGTTGTAGACCTACAATTCACTGTAGAACACGTACTTCAATAGACATAATAGTTGAACTACATTTGTTATGTAGTATCATTGTAGATATATTATAGAAAAATTGTAGAACACATGAAACTGACAAAACATCACCACTGAAAAAATTGAGCAAACCTGCAATTGTGCTCGAATTAGAGATACTACATTCCAAATCGACATCACGCACTGTTATACATATCAGATACATTCCTAAGCTTTTGTTTTCTTTTTTTGTCTCCATGTATACTCGAACTCCCATATCGTTCAGAATTTCCATTGGAGGACAACGTTCGTTGACAGTGTATTTGATTTCGATGATTTTTGTGGAGGTATCGATCATTAGATGCTCTGCAATTGCAGAATTCAATTGACTATAATTTGAGTCCTCGTTGACTATAATTCCATCAACATTAAAATCTCTGTATCTCCCAATGCTATCCCAGTGACCATTTAGCTGAAGCACAATCGCTAATTTCGATATTATGTCGCAAAATTCAATACAATTGTAGATAATTGTTTGCAATTTGTTTTTCAAAACCTTCACTTATGGAAAACCAAACGAAACAGAGAAAATCAGAGAATAGAACTTGATTATGGTGCGATGATAATCAGAGAAAATTACCGTAATAGCAGGATTCTACAAATACATTGGCTTGATTAATGTGCGATGATTGCGTCAGTAAAATCTCTGAAGAATCCTACGCGATCCTAAAATTTCGCGTCTAAAAAAAGGAAGGCCACATATTTTACGTAAATGTAGAATTTAGTTATTAGCACTCAAAGTTGTTCTAAAATTTATTTTTAAAGTTGAAATTTTGGTTCCGTCGCTGCACATATTTTACGTAAAAATTGCATGGGGCGCCCTATTTGGTCGTCCCTTTTTAACTTATACCCATTTTGTTTTTCCGTTAGCATCCATACCTATTTTTTTGTTAAAAGCATTTTAAAAAGATGATTTTGCCCTTCTTTAATAAAAGACTATTGACAAACTGCAGGACAAAAACTTAAGCATGTTTAGGCTAAAGTTTTAGCAAATAAACTAAAAACTTCAGCTTGTTTAGACTAAAGTTTTGGATAAAACTCAGGACAAAACTGTAGACTGCGTTACAAAACTTCGGCATGTTTTGGTATAAAATTTTAGCAAATGAACTAAATAACTTCAGCATGCATTAGTGTAACAACCCGACTTGTCATTTTAAGAATTAATGCCCCGTTCAGTGACCTAAAGTCTCGAGAAGTTTTGCAATATGTATTATGACCCGGGGTGTGGTCGAGTTTGATTTTCGGAATATTCAGAATTAAATTAAAAGAACAATTCTTTTTTAGAAGCTTAAATGGAAAGAATTGACCGGAGAGTTTACTTTTGAGAAAATGACCCCGGAATGGAATTTCAATGATGGGAATAACTTCGTATGATGATTTCGGACTTAGGCGTATGTTCGAATTTCGATTTGGAAGTCCGTAGGTCAATTCGACGCATTTTGGTGAAAGTTGGAAAATAGAAGATTTTGGAAAAATCCGACCGAAGGTTGAATTTTTGATAACGAGGTCGGATTTCGATTCTGGAAATTGGAATAGCTCCATTACGTCATTTATGACTTATGTTCAAAATTTGAAGTCATTCCGGATTGATTTGATAGGTTTCGGCATCGGTTGTTGAAGTTTGAAGTTTCAAAGTTCATTAAGATTGGATTGGAGTGTGATTCGTGTTTTTAGCGTTGTTTAATGATATTTGAAGGCTCAACTAAGTTCGTATGATGTATTAGGACTTGTTGGTAGGTTTGGTTGAGGTCTCGGGGGTCTTGGTGGATTTCGGATGGTTAACAAACTAGAATTTGACTTGGTGTTATAGCTGAAGCATCAGATTTTACTAGTTCTGGTTTCCTCTTACGCATTCGCGAGAATGGTCTTGCATTCGCGAAGTGTACATGGAGGCTGCGGTAGGTTTTTTCTTCGCGTTCGTGAAGAAGAGGACGCATTCGCGCAGGTTTGGGAGGAGAGTGCGCCGCGAACGCGAGATGGGTCACGCATTCGCGAAGAAGAGAAGAGGCAACTAGGGACCCCCTACAATTGTTCTATGCATTCGCGGAGGTGAGGTCGCATTCGTGATGGGAGGGGTCAGTAAAGGTCCGCATTCGCGAGTGGTTGATCACGTTCATGTAGAAGGATTTTGGGACAGAAGCACTTGTGCTTCGCGAACGCGAGGGAGATGCCGCGTTCGCGAAGGATGAATTTAGGCAGAACGAAAAATGTGCTTCGCGAACGCGAGGCAGTGGCCGCGTTCGCGAAGAAGGAATCGCTGCGCAAAAAGTTTAAGTTTTGAAAATGGGACCCATTTTCATTTTTGACGAATTGGAGCTCGGGAAGAGGCGATTTTCCGGAGAGTTTCAAGGAAAACAACGGGGTAAGTCCTCTTAACTCAATTTTGCTCAAATTACCCGAATCCATAATTGTTTTTAACATTTAATTGGTGATTTAAGTTGGAAGATTTAGAAAACCCTCTTGGTTTAAATTGAAGATTTGAGGGTCGAGTCGATGTTGGAATTTTGTAAAATTTATATGGTTGAACTCGTGGTTAAATGGGCGTTCATATTTTGTAACTTTTGTCGAGTTCCGAGACGTGGGTCCCATGGGCAATTATTTTGAGTTAAATTTTAGATTTTGTTAGAAAATTAGTATTTTCATATGGAATTAATTCATATAATATGTATTGACTGAATCGAATTAATTGTGATTAGATACTAGGTTTTCGAAGGCCAATCCGCGAGGCAAAGGCACGACGGAGTAAAGAATTTCACGGTTTGAGGTAGGTAGCTTTCCTAACTTTAAGTGGGGGAAATTCCCCTTAGGCATTGAGCCTTATGTGGAATTTGTGTAATTGAAAACCTTGTACGCGAGATGACGAGTACGTACTTGGTTTATATGTGCAAATTACATTGTTTAAGATCCTTAGACGCCCTTATGTATTAAATTGGAAATTATTGGCACTTATTAAATCCTTTAATTGTCTTGCCTAAATCCTTGTTTTGTTGGATTTGTTTTTATATGATGATTTGGTGTGATTGCAACCTTGATTTTTATGTGAAATATTATTTTGTTGAGCTGTTCACTCTCGGATATATTTGTTACGATTTTGTGCACATTATGGTCGAGCCATGGGCTCTGTATTGTGCAAAATAATATATTATTGAATTATGTGGCGAGACAAGGTGGAAATATTATTATGTGCGTGTGGCGAGATAAGGCAGACATTTACTTTATTATTGCGCACGTGGCGAGACAAGGTGGGCTATGTCGGAAATTGAATTGTGATGATTTGTGATAGCCTGGGGGCATTGTTGTTTGTTACATATTTACTTTGGGACTACGAGGCGGTACCTCGGGAGACCCCCCTGTCTTGTATATTTACTTTTTGTCACGACCCAAAATCCAACTAGTCGTGATGGTACCTAACCCAACCCATTTGGTAAGCCAACTTTCAATTATCCAATCCCAATAATAATTATTAAAGAAATTTAAGCGAATAAATATCTTAATCTTATACATCCCCCAAGAACTGGTAGTACAAATCATGAGCTTCTAAGAATAGAGTATACAAAGCGTAAATGAAATAAATACATAGTCTGTTTGAATAATACATAAACAGAGCTTTTATAAATCAAAGGCTACCATGAACAAGAGGCAGCTACAACAGGAACGCAGGTATATCTTCAAATCCCGCAACCATCGAGCACAGCAACAACAGCAGCCAACATCTACACGCAATGTGCAGAAGCGTAGTATCAGTACAACCGACCCCATGTATTGAGTAAGTAACAAACCTAGCCTTAGGTTGAAAGTAGTGATGAGCTTCTACCAAGGTCGGGTCCAAAACTACTAGTCCACAATAGTCCATAACAACATAAAGCAAATAATACCAGAAGTAACTCAGAGATAAAATGCTCAGCCAAATCATGATTTCAAAAATAATAGTTCTTCCTTTCAAGTACATCAGTAAAAACCCAAATCGTTTGCCGAAGTTATCAAAATATGAATAAGTTTGAAAACAATAATTTCTCCCAAAATCTTTTCAATAATAAATGAGATGTTTCATTTTCTTTTCAGATGATCCGTGTAAAACAAATGCATCACTATGCCCATCTGTCAAAATGTGTGAGAAATCATGAATGATGTGATGCTGTACAGCATGAGGAAAATACATCTTTATGCCTGTATGTCATGTGTGCATGCCAATGCGATGCAACTCAGTAATAAAATCATAAACAACCCCTCGGGCAGACCTCACAATCACTCGTATACAGCCCCTCGGGCTTACCTCACAATCACTTGTAAACAGCCCCTCGGGCATACCTCACCATCTCTCATGCCTCCCAGTCACTCGACACTCGGCACTCGCACTCAGTAGGTACCTGCGCTCACTGGGGGGGGGGGTGTACAAACTCCGGAGGGGCTCCTTCAGCCCAAGAGCTACAATCTGCACGGACAACTCACGTGTTGCACGGACAACTCACGTGCTATAATATCATATCAGAATCTGTACGGACAAACTCATGTGCCATAATAAGCCAATAAGGCTTGCTGCAGGCGGGCAACCCCGATCCATACAATAGTAATAATATATATAAAGCCAATATGACGTGCTACGACGTGCATCCCGATCCCAAAAATATCCTCACAATCAGGCCCTCGGCCTCCCTCAGTCATCAATCTCTCTAGTTTCTCTCTCATGGGCTCACAATGTCATGAGAATAGCCCAAAAATGATGATATGATGTATCAATAAATAACAACAGAGACTGAGATATGATATGCAATGAAATGAATATGACTGAGTATGAATTTTCAATTTAAACAAATAATTCATAGCAATATGACCTCTGTGGGTCCCAATAATACTGGCACATAGCCTCAACATAATTTTTAATATGCTTTTCAGCTCAATTTCTTTAACGCATAAAACCGCATGGAAAATGGCAAGATCATTTAACTACAAAATTTCACAGAAATAATTATGTCACAATTTATATAGTGCACGCCCACACGCTCGTCACCTAGCATGTGCGTCACCTTCCAACAATTAACGAAATACATATATTCAGGGTTCATACCTTCAGCTCCAAGATTAGAAGAATTACTTACCTCGAACAAGCCAAATCCAATGCCGAGCAAGCTAAACAATGCTCCAGAAATCCCATTATGCGCGTATCAACTTTCGAACGGCTCGAATCTAGTCACAATTAATTTGATTCAGCCCACAAAATTTATAGGAATTAATTCCATATCAAAATACTAATATTTTTTACAAAATTCAAAATTACGCCCCAAAAATCACTCGTGGGGACCACGTTTTGAAATCCGACGAAACTCACAAAATCCGACAACCCATTCAATTACGAGTTCAACCATACTAATTTCACTCAAATCCGACTATGAATCAGTGTTCAAATCCACAAAATTTATTTTTATGAAATTTCTAAAAAATTTCCCAAATTTCCATCTCAAAGTACTAATTAAATGATGAAATCAGTGATATATTCATGTATATTAACCAAATCCGAGTTAGAATCACTTACCCCGGTGAATTTCTTGAAAAACCCACGAACAATCGTCTCAAACCGAGCCCCCAAAGTCCAAAAATTAAATAATAACCTAAACCTCGGATATACAGTACATCCTCTGAACTTCCAATGTGCGGTCCACACAAAAATGGCGTGGCCACATATCCCCAGCTCCTGCGGTCGCACAAATATGGTGCGGTCGCACTTCACAGCCTTCTCCTCTACCAGGCTACAGTTTATTGGCAATAACCTCTTCTACAGATATTCGAATTATAATTTCTTTACTTTTCTGGAAACTAGACATGAAGGGCTACAACTTTCGTTTTTGAATCATCTCAAAATGCTTTGTAGATCAAAAGATATAAGCTTCCGAAGTCGGACCGGCGAATCTGCAGAACTCTCTAGAGTGCGGCCGCGGACAGAATTGTGCGGTCCGCGCCCCTCCTCTGAGGTCCGCATTTTTCTGCTGCGGTCCGCACTCTTATGTGCGGTCCGCACACCTCTTTTGCCTCAGCACCCAAAAATATGTGGTCCGCATCCCCAAAAGTGCCAGAACAATATTAGAGTGCCGAAACGCACGGACTCACTCAAAACTCACCCCGAAACTCATCCGGAACTTCCCGGACACAAACCATGTATGAATTTCAATCATAAAATATGCTACGGACCTGATCGCGCACTAGAAACACTGAAAAGAGGTCGTCTTGATCCAATATTGACCATGGCCAAACTCCCAAATTTCTTAACTTTAATAATCTCTCAACCAATGATCCAAAAATACACCCAAGACCCTCGGAACCTCAACCAAATATACCAAAACGATCCATAACATAATACGGACCTACGCGAGACCTCAAATCACATCAAATAACATCAAAACATAGAATCGCACCTCAAATCAAAATCTATGAACTTTGAACTTTCAAATTCTATATCTTGTGCCGAAACACATCAAATCAATCCGGAATGACTTCAAATTTTGCACACAAGTCATAATTTACATAACAAAGCCATTTAATTTCGAGAATCGGATTTCGATCCCGATATCAAAAAGTCAACCCCCCGGTCAAACTTTCAAAAAATTTAACTTTCGGCCTTTCAAGCCAAATTCCACTACGTACCTCCAAATAATTTTTCGGACACGCTCCTAAGTCTAAAATCACCATATGGAGCTATTGGAATCATCAAAACTCCATTCCGGGGTTGTTTACACATAAGTCAATATCCGGTCACTATTTTAACTTAAGCTTCAAACCTTGGAACTAAGTGTTCCAATTCATTCCAAAACCTCACCAGACCCCAACCAATTACCCCGGCAATTCACACAAAAACTGTAAAGTACAATTTGAGCAGTAAATGGGGAAGCAGGATTGTAATACTCAAAACGACCGGTCGGGTCATTACACTTTTGGGACTACGAGACGGTATCTCGAAAGATCCCCTGTTGAGCATTTACTTTTGGGACTACGAGACGGTATCTCGGGAGTGCCCTTTGTTGACATATCTCTATGGTTGCACTTGTCTTTGGTTGATTTGTATTTCCATGATAGGTCAATCCTTGTGATCTGCCATGATGTATTATTTGATTGTTTACTATGTGTTTGTATTCCTTGTTATTTTCTGTTGGCTTGGGCTTTTTAGTACGAGACTATGAAGATTTATATTCCTGATTTGTACTGATTTTTGATGACTGAGTTGTTTTAAATAAAAGAAGTTACTATTATATTTTGAATTAATAAGTTTTACATCCGAAGCAATAGATTATCTGATGTTTTATTTAAATTGAAATGTCATTTTTCTTTACTCGAACTATTTCTAAAATAAACTCATTTCTTTGTTGAATTCTTACTTGGTTTAAAAATTTTAACCTTACTTTATTGAAAATAAATTAATCGTGCGGATCTTATGTATTGAAATATTTGGCACGAGAGTTGTTCGTGCGGTTGTGATTAGAGATATGGGCACGAGGTGCCGTGAGAATATAAAAGGGGATCGAGAACCGTATTTTATGATTATGCTATGAGATATATATTTGGAAGAGTTTTATATTCGAAGGATACTTATTTGAAGAAATATATTTGGAGGGTATTTATTTGAAGAGATTATATGTGAAAAACTTGTTTAATTGGTTGTTCTTGTGTTTCTTATTCGTCTGAGTAATAATTATGGTGTTCGTGCTGCCTTACTGTTTATATCACTAGTGGATTATTGTTGCTATGACTGCTATTTGTTTTCGATTATTTTGTATGGCACATGTTATTTGACTAGTGAGTGTCTTGACTGTACCTCGTCACTACTTCACTGAGGTTATTCTTGATACTTACCGGGTACCGACTGTGGTGTACTCATACTACACTTCTGCATATTTTTGTGCAAAGCCAGGTGATGTGGAGTTAGTTGACCGATCGCTAGTAGTACGGATCTTGCTGTCAGACTCAAGGTAAACCTGTTGCTGCGTTCACAGGCTTCGGAGTCACCTTCTAATAATGTACTTGCACTGTTTTATCTCTATTTCAAAACATTTATATTTATAAGCTTTATAGTAAATCAGTATAGCTTATGACTTGTACTACCGGTTTTGGAAATTGTAAATTTTTTTGAGATTTCCATTTCAAAAATTGTTAGATGTTATTTAATTATTGTTGTTATTCAGTAAATGTTAGGCTTACCTAGTCCCTAAGACTAGGTGCCATCACGATACCCAACGGAGGAAAAATTGGGTCGTGACAAGTTGGTATCAGAGCTCTAGGTGAATAGGTGCTACGAGTCATAAGCGAGTTTAGTAGAGTCTTGCGGATCGGTACGGAGATGTCTGTACTTATTTTCGAGAGGCTACATAACTATTAGGAAATTTCCACTTCTTTCATTCTAGTCATGCAAAATTTGTTGAATTTGGAATTTGAGCCTTTGTATCTCTATTCTCTCACTGGTGGTGAGGACATGTGCTACCGGGTCAGCTGAGCAAGCACCCGCGCATTCTGCTAGGGGACGAGGTAGAGGTCGAGGAAGGGCAGGTGTCGCAGCTAGAGCACCTGTCAGAGCAGCAGTTGAGGAGCCACCAGTAGCTCCAGTTAGGGGACAGGCACCAAAGACACCTGTTGTTACCTCCGGAATTAAGGAGACCTTAGCACAGTTCCTGAATATGTTTGGTACATTAACTCATGAGGGATTGATCTCCGTTTCTCCAAATATTTCTAAGATTGGGGGAGGAGCTCAGACTCCTACCACCCGTACTCTAGAGCAACAGGTTCATATTGGGCAGGTTTCGGGTATAGTACCGGTACAACCTGTTATTCCGGTTCAGCCTGAGGTCAGGCCAGAGGCATCCGAAGAAGAACAAAAGAGACTTGAGAGGTTTAAGAGGTATAAACCAACTACTTTCAGTGGCACAGCTATAGAGGATACTCAGGGATTTCTAGAAAAGTGGCACCGTATTCTCCACACCGTGGGTATTGTGCAAGTGAGCGAAGTTGCCTTTACTACATTTCAGCTGTCAGGGGCAGCGTATCAATGGTGGCACATGTATGAAGAATGTAAACCAGCCGATGCCATACCACCAACTTGGGCTTATTTTTTGGAGATGTTTTTGAAAGAGTTTGTTCCCCAAACTCTCCGGGATGCATGGCACACAGAGTTTGAACGGTTGCGTCAGGGCACCATGATGGTGTCAGAATATGCTATCAGGTTCAGTGAGTTAGCCTGACATGCACCTATCTTGGTTCCTACAGTTAGAGAGCGAGTCCACGGATTCATTAAAGGGCTCGATTATGATTTTAAAATATGTATGGCTCGAGAGTTGCAGACTGACATTCCATTTTAGCAAGTAGTAGAGACTGCCAGAATGTTAGAACATGTTCAAAGTGAGGAGAAGGAGTCTAAGGAGGTCAAAATATAGGGCACTCTCTCTCACTCTAAAATGTCAGATTTTAGCTCAAAATGGCCCAAAGCGTGTATTTAACAAAGTAGGGTCGGGTTTTAAAAACCCAAAAATGAAGCTCCAGAACAAGGTCTGCGATCGCATAATCGATATGCGGACCACATATCGGGGGCATAATTGGTGTCCAAAACTAGCCAAAAATCTGTCTATGTCTGCGGTCACTATGCAACTTGCAGACTAGATTTGCGGTCGCATAATGTACCGCAGAACGGTTCTGCGGTCGCATAGTGCACCGTAGAACCGCCCTCTAAAAAATCCCAAAAAGCGATATGCGACAAGAGTGCGGCCCGCGAAGTGGTTATGCGGTGGCATAGTGGCCGCGAAATTGACAACAAAAATGACCCAGAAAACTGACTCACTCTGCTACCATTCTGCGGTCTGCAGAGTGGTTATGCGATCGCAGAATAGGCCGCAGAAAAGCCTACTTCTACCAAACATTTTCTTCAACTCCCCAGCGCACTGTTCAAAATGAATGGGTATTTCTACTATTATTAACCTCTATGTCTGCCCTGGCATCACAGAACCCCGGTGTGTAGGAAAACATTCACGGGGCCTTACAGTCGGTTATTCGTCACAACCGTAGGCTGGGTCATGACTGTTTTGGAGTTCATTATGATGTACTAGTTTATCAAATTACCTTTAAGGCAATTAGTGTCAACTGTATCGTGCTTTGAGGAGTATATGGCCAATAAAAGCCGTGGATGCAAATTCTATCATGTATTTGGTTGTTGTCATATTGTATGGTGCCTTGTATAGCAAGAGATATAGATCTCCCATTGGATGGTTTTAAGTTGGTGTACAGATTTGATAGGGCTAGACCTCGTTCATTAAGCCACAGAGAAAGTCAAGATCGTCTAGGAACAATTGATGAAGGCTGAAGGTCGCCAAATGTCCTATTTGGATATTTGGCATATAGATTTGGAGTTTAAGGAAAATGAATGGGTATTTCTAAGATTTTCCCCCCATGAAGACGTTCTGTGATTTGTTAAGAAACGAAAATTGAATTCTATGATGCATTGGATCTTATAACCTTTAATAAAATAGGCCATGTAGCGTATGAGCCTGAATTTCCTCGAGATTGTCCTTTGTGCATCCCGTGTTCCATATGCCCACGTTGAAGCAAGTAATATGGGACCCATCACTCATCAACCCATTGGAGAGTATTGAGGTTAATTGAAGCTTGACTTGTGAATACGTTCATGTTACCATACTTGATAGTCAAGTCCGAAAGTTGAGAACAAAAGAAATCTCCTTTGTTAAAGTGCTATGGCGGAACCGACATATGGAAGAAGCGACTTGGGAGGCAAAAGAAGATATGAAGAGAATATATCCTCACTAATTTGTAAAACAAGGTAATAGTATGAAAAGACTATTGGAAACCCTTTTCTTTCAGGTACTATGTTTTGGTTATGTAAATGTTCATGTGTACATGTCTCCACGGCTTGGAGCAGTTATGTAAGTTAATGACAATGAAATGGTAAAAATCAAAACGGTGTGTTAAATGTTATGTGTACTTATGGTATTTTGTGAGGCATGTGAATATATTTCTTTGGCTCGTTTTTGTGGTTCTCTGACAGGTGGATAAGCCAAAAAATAGAGGAAACTTTGCCAAATTTTTTTAAAATCTGGAGAGTTAGCCAATTTTCTAGAAATTTGTGATTGGTGATAGGTAACGAGAGGCTTTTGAAGGTGTTTAAATGAAGAGCAATCTTATGCTATATGTCTAGGGTGGACTCTAACCATCATTAAAGGATGAATGATCCTAAGCGGAGAAGGATGTAAAGCCCCATAAATTTGTATAGTTGACTCGGGCTATTTATGTAAGTTTTAGAGGATAATAGAGTCAATCTCAAAGTTCGTGCGGACCCACACAAGGGGTTAAAGGTGATAGAAACATGATAATGTATGTATAGTTCAAGTTGAGGTGGTTGGGAGTGTCAAAATAGCAAAAAACAAGTAATAAAGTTTCAAATGTTGGTTGAAATTGGCAAAAATAGTGCATTTAGGCACTAACGCGCGCCCAACGCATGAAAATAAAACTGAGTTTGCAAGGAATAAATCAACACATTTAGTCTGTAACGCACGCTCAATGTGCACTAAGAAATTTTGCATGAACAGAAATAGCACACGTTGAGTACGCGTCGCGCACCCGCCACGAGGTCCTCTGCAATATTTAAGTACATCAGCGGGGAGAGAGAAAAATAAAAGGATTTCAAGGCTAGGGATTTTCTCTCCATCACCCATCAGATCAAGGCTTCTAATACACACTTAAGGTGAGTTTTTAAGTGTATTTTTATGATGATTTTACTTCTCAATCACTAGTTACAATAGGGTTTTGTCTTGGATTCCCTAGGATTTCTTCAAAATCTCTAGAACACCATAAAAGTTGGCTTTCATGGTTTTGGCTACAAGAGATAATTCTTCACCATTAAACCTACATGCATGGATTAGTAGTGAACATATGAGCAAGAGATAAGTATTGCCACTTATGTGATGGTGAATGGAAGCCGTAAGTGCCTAACCTAAATTATTGGGTGTTGTAGAGATTTTGTAATGAGTTATTAGTAAATTTGGGTGGATGTGAGTTCATTGATGATTATAATGGTACTAAAGAAGGCCATTTGTAGACCAAATATGTTGTAGTATCTTTTATTTTTGGTAAGGAGGGATTGTTAGATGAAGAAATGCCATTACTAGAGGTAGTAGGATGATATGCACTCTATGTGTTTGATAAAATGGCTAAATAACCTAAAACCTCATATTTTTTACTAATATTGGTCCAATTGAATTATGTTGATGTAGATTGAAGTTGTGAGAGGTTTTAGTATCACTAAAGAGTTGAATCAAGGTATGTTGGCTAAACTCCTTTTGTAGAATCGAATTCCTTGTAAGCTTCAAGTGTGGTTTGCCCAAGATCTAATTTCTAATGTTCTGAGTTGTTCCCAATAAGTCAAGTTATCCCAAATGAGCAATGCATTGAAAGTTTATGCACTCAAAGCTGTGTTCCAATTGCTTCTATCATATTATGCTCCCCTTCGGGAAAATGTTTCAAGCATGATTAATGTATCAAATGTTGTGACTTAAATTCATGTTTCAATTGCAAATCATTATGCACTCCTTTGGGAGGAAAAATTCAATGTGTTTAAGACTCTTATTACTCATGTATTTAAAGTCGTGATTTCCATATGTTCTTTATGTTGATGATCCTTGAAAGTGAAAGAATGAGAGTATGAAATATAAAATATGGCCATTGTGCCATGAACGAAGATTTACATGTGTGGCCAAAAGTGCCAATGGATGAATATTTTTATATAAATATTTTTTGGAGTATCATCAGGTCACCGAGGATGGGTGGGTTGAAATAACCTAAATGTGAAACTACACATGCCGGTCTAGGAGTGATTGAAGGGATAAATTCCTGTGATGATGTGTTGCGATTATTCGACTTAATTGGGATAAGATGATACCTATCAAGGACCATGTCGACCCACATGGCATTGTGGTGAGACGGCATAGCCGATCAGGCAGTGATCGGACACCATGTCGCGCACATGGTGGTGGTGTTGTGTTTCTATGGCCACCCACACACACTTGGGTGAGACAGCTTAGCCGATCGGGCAGTGATCGGATACGATGATGTGCACATAGTGGTGGTGTTGTGTTTCTATTTCCACCTGCACAAACTGGGGTGAGACGACTTAGCTGATAGGGTAGTGATCGGACACCATGTCGCGCATATAGTAGTGGTATTGTGCCTCTATGTCCACCCGCACACACTGGGGTGAGACGGCTTAGCCGATCGGGCGGTGATCGGACTCCATGCCATATGCATGGTGGTGTGTCGGTACTAAAGATCTCCCAACTTAAAACAATAATTTCTAATTGAAGGTTTACCTTGCTTTTGACTTGGCATTTTAATTTGGGTTTCTCATTGATTTCATGTTTCTCTCCTTTTATGTTGGTACTCACTCCATAAGAAGATATTAGCTTTACATACTAGTAGTATTCCATATGTACTAACATCCTTTTTGTCGTGTATGCTGCATCTTTAATGGATACGGGTGGTTCTACAGCAGGAGACATTGATCAATTATAGCGATACACCCTCTTCTTAGCTACCTTGGTGAGCCCCACTTCCTATCGGGGCCTTATGTCTTGTGATCCTTGTACATTGTATTTTGAGGTATAGACGGGGCCTTGTCACCGACACTTTAATACTACTCTTTTGTTCCCTTTAGAGGCTCCGTAGACATAGTGTGGGTTGTGTTTTGATTTCGGAAATATACTATAAATGTTTTAGTTATGGGATGTTCCACTTTCAAATGTGAACTTGTAATCTTTTTGAAATTGTCAATGAAACTCCTTTAAGTAATGGAAAAGGATGTTGTACACTTTATTCTTAACATGTCTATCTCTTGTAACTGATTCTTAAATTTTTCATGGATACGGTTGGGTAGAAGGCATCAAGTAGGCTTGCTTGGCTGGGATATCTCGGTTAAGCGCTAGTCGCGCTTTCCGTGGTCGGGGCGTGACACATATGAGAAAATAAATTGAATAAAAAGGGAGCGATAGGGGCTCATGAGATGGTGACGGGTCTGTCATTATTCCCGTTGTGCTCTGGTATCCTTTTATTCATGTTGATCATGTGCTCAAAGATAAATTCTTAATAATGGCGAATGTTGTTGTTCTAGATTATGACAACAACAACAACAACAACAACCCAGTATAATCTCACTAGTGGGGTCTGGGGAGGGTAGTGTGTACGCAGACCTTACCCCTACCCTGAGTAGAGAGGCTATTTCCGATAGACCTTCGATTCCCTCCCTCCAAGAACTCCCCACCTTACTCTTGGGGTGACTCAAACTCACAACCTCTTGGTTGGAAGTGGAGGGTGCTCACCACTAGATCAACCCACTTTTGTTCTAGATTATGACATGTTTTGAAATTCCCTTTGATGCGAGTTTTGTTTCTGGATGATTCTGTCCTGTCAATAACGTTCTTTGGATATGCCCCTAATGATGTAGCTTCTTGCCGTCGCGATCGTGTCCTAATCTAATCAAATGCATTACAAAGGATTTCCTAGGGTTATGACCGAACATTTTTAGGTTGCCTACGTATCCGAACGGAATCAGGTCTGAACGTAGTTTGAGGATGACAAAATGATGAATGAACTATGATAGAATGGCCGAGCCTGACTCAGGCAGCCTACGTATCCAAATGGAATCAGATCAAAACGTAGTTCGATTAAAATGGATGCATAATGGTAAGAAATTGAAATGAAGTGGTCGAGTCTGACTCAAACTGCCTACGTATCCAAATGGAATCAGGCCAAAATGTAGTTCAATTACAATAGATGACTGAATCTGATGTGGATTGCCTACGTATTCCTGTCAAAAGAAATCAAGTTGTGGCGTATTTACGAATACATATAGAATGATATTTGGATTTTCTATTATAAAGGGGGAGGGACAGCGACCGGACCCTACATGGATTGCCTACGTATCCTACTATGAGAAGTCAGTGTCACGCCCAAAACCTAAGGAGGCATGGATGGCACCCAGTGCCATATTTGGCCCGAGCGTACCACTCTATAACTGTGAATTCTAGAGATAACTGAATTGTATCATGGTCGGGACAGGGCCTCGACCTACCCATGAAACTTGTATATATAAAATGGACTCCAAGGTCTATCCCTGGTAACCCCGAGGAAGTGGAGCTTACCAACCAAGTTGATGTTTGACTCTGTCTACTGGGATGGTCTATCCAGATGTCTATCAGAACCTGCAGGCATGAAATACAGCATCCCTAGCAAAAGGGACGTCAGTATGAAATAATGTACCGAGTATGTAAGGCAACAGAATAACTAAAAGTTGAAACTGAACTGATAATATAATAACTGAAAGTAATTAGGAGTCAAAGATATTCTGAAGATATGCTTACCTCCTGATACTGACTCAACTCTCTCAATATAGTAAGTTAAATAGTTTTACATCCATATAAGGCTCGGTATGTGTAACTGCTCTACCGTAGTAGGATCGTTCATAGGCTCTCGTCCATAATAGGCTCTATATCTCGGCCATTCAAGGCTCGCTCATAGGCGCTCGGCCACAGTAGGCTCGGTATATAAATTACCATCTGATCAGAGGTTGCCCAATAAGGTCCTGCCCACCGATTATAGCTCGATGGTGGTGAAACTACTGTAATATTGTATATATATATATATATATATATATATATATATATATAGACCCTCTGTTATATTTAATGAAAGAAAACAATACTTAACTGAATATAAAGTCCCGATAAGGGCGAATACTGTAACTTATGAGACTAGGATAATATACATAAATTCAGGAGTACTAACTTCTCTTTATGTCTCGTTATCAAGCGCATGTAGTTACGAGATCATGCAAAAATGAAGGAAAGGTTTAGCCTTAACATACCTTAACTTCGTTGAGTCCTTAATACCTTCCAAGAAATTCTTCAAATAACTCAACTCAATCTACCATAGCATAAGGAGATTCAAAATCAGTGCTGGTAAAGGCTAAGTCCGCAACTTAAACTAGTAGCTCTTTTATGTAAATTTGGGCAGCATCTCCCCTGTAACAAGGGTCTCCTCCAATACCATATACCAATGACAACAACCAGAGCAATACAATAAGAACAACATCAACAATAGGGTAATATTTCATTAACAAGTCATCAACATATCACGACGAGCGGCAAGCTCGGATTGAATCCCTTTAGCACCCTTCAACCTCGTTATCATTCATTCACTGTGGACAACTTCCACGTGCTTTATAGCCATTTCCTTTTCTAGTTACCTATTCCCTCAACAAGATTGACATGTAAACCAACATAATCATACTAACAATATCATAGCCAACTTATTTTCCATAATTTCCAGCCACTTAAAGTTCATAAGAGCAACTTTCAAATAAATCCATCAATAACAACAACATCTCAAGCTAATCCAAGTATTATCTTGTAGTTTATCATCCTAACAACTTAACCAACATACAAGAAATCTTAAGCACAATTAGTAGGCTTATATACTCACCTTATCCAGTTGCAAAAACTTGAAATTTCAGCCAAACACAGCCCACAATTGTCCTCAATGACAACACAACCTCAAATAGGTGTTGTTCTTCACTAGAAATAACCTTTGATGTTGCAATATGGTGTAATCACTTTAGAATAACTTCAAACCCTTATGGTATCTGTTTAGGAGGATTAGGAGGAGGGTTAGGAGGAGTGTAGGGATGAGGTTGGGTCGACAAATTGTAAGGCCCCGTAAAATCTTACCTAAAACCCGGGATTTCGTGTTGCCGAAGTAGACTTATGTGTTGACGATTTTCGGAGGGCAATTTTGCAGCGCATTATGCGACTGCAGAATAGATCTGTGGACCGCATATCGGTCGCAGAGTGAAGCGGGGGTGCCCAATTCAAGAGGGCCATTATGCGGCCCATTTTACGGGCCGCATAAGCGTTATGCGGTCGCATATGCGACCGCAGATCTGTGTCGGGGCTTCATTTTTCTAACGTTTTTTACCCAACCCTATTTTGATTAAAATCCCTTGGGGCTTATTTTGCTGATATTTTAGAGAGAAGGGAGGGTGTTCTAGAGAGAGGAGGAGGAAACCCTAGGCTAATTGTTCATCAATTCTTGCTCAAGACTTGGAGAATTCACAAGTAAAACTCATAAGATCCAAGAGGTAAGGTTCTAACCCTAGTCTTCAATTCTGAGTTTAGGTAGAATATGGGTAATTAGGAGTATGATTCTTGGGTATGAGAGTTATTATTTATGCATGCATGTAGCTATGAGGATGGTGGGGAGGTAATTGAACTAGTATGAGTAAACTCTTGATATTGAATTAGTTGTGGAGTGAAGGAAATCTTGTGGAAGAACCGTGTAATCGAATTCGCATGCCTAGTGTTTGATTAAATTCTCAAATGAGCTGAAACCATGAATATCTTCCTAATTTGTGTTCAATTTTTCCATGTCTCTAAATAGATCGAGGTTGCTAGGATTTTTGGAACTGTGTAGTGAATTAGGTAAAGCTCAAAGTGAGGTATGAAGGCTAAACTCCTCTTCTAGTATCGGAATTCCTAAATCCTTGTAAAATTCTATCATGTGTAGTTGAACTTGAAACGCTATTGATGTGGAGAATTCAAACTAGTAAAATTGATTCCCGATTGGCATAACGTGTTAGAACCCTCGTGTGTTAATGATTCTCAATTTTTGACTTAATTATGTTATACCCCTTTTTGGGAAGAAGATCTTGTACGAAATCAATGTGATTAAACACTTATTTCTCATATGATGAGACCTTGTGAACTTACACTTGCTTGCCAAAGGTGCCAAATTATTGATTTAAAAGGGAACTCTCTTATACAAATTATTATCATTTTGGGAATTCGAAGTGTGGCATTGTAAATACACCTCCACCCGCATACATTGGGGTGAGGCGGCGGGGCCGCTTTGTGTATAGTTGTGGTATTGTGAATACACCTCCACCCGCATACATCGAGGTGAGGCGGCAGGGCCACTTTGTGTAGAGTTTGTGGCATGGTGAATGCACCTCCACCCGCATATATTGGGGTGAAGCGGCCAGGCCGCTTTGTGTAGAGTTTCTGGTATTGTGATTGCACCTCCACCCGCATACGTTAGAGTGAGGCGGCAGGGCCGCTTTGTGTAAAGGTAGTTGTAGAGGATCCACGACTTATGATTTTATAAATGTTATTGAAAGCTCTTAATAAATTTGCTATGGCTTTAATGGATAACTAAGCCTTTTATTATTACCATGACTTCCAACTCCTTGCATATGTGTTTGGCTTTCGTACTAGTACTATTTGACATGTACTAACGTCCCTATTGTTGGGGGCGCTGTGTCTTTAATGGATTCAGATGGTTCCATAGCAGGTGGTATTGATCAGTGATAGCAGCACCTCCTCTCCTCAGCTGACTTGGTGAGCCCCACTTTCTTCAAGGGTCCTGTATCTCTTGTTCCACGTACATAGTGTTTTGAGGTATAGCCGGGGCCTTGTTGCCGGCACAGTCGTAGTACTCTTTTATTTCTGTTAGAGGCTCCGTAGACATAGTGTGGGTTGTATCTTTTTTTGGGAAGGTTAAACTAAAATTTTGTTATCGTATCATCTGTCCCACTTTAACTATGATTGTACAATGTACTATTTTGGAGACTTGTTAATGACGTAACTAATGAAAATGAACTGGTGATATTCTTATGACCTCTTACTATCTAATTAATGAAAGGTATTCTCCTCTTTATTCTTGGGTGAGTTGGGTAGAAGGTATTGTAAAGGCTTGCTTGACCAGGGTATCTCGGTTGAGCACCAGTCGCGCTCTCCGAGGTCGAGGCGTGACAAAAATGAGAAATAAAGGTCGTCCAAATCGTTTTTAAAATATATTAGGTCGACCACCACCTAAGTGGGTCCCATTGTGAGCTGCTCCGATGTCGTATCGACGAATGGTTTAATGCGTTAGAAGCTAGACTCGTAGATATTCAATTTGGTATATTAGCCATCTCGTAACATTATTAACTTACTATATGTAATTTCAAAGGCAATCTCATTTCTGGGCATACATTAATTGGCTTACGACGTACACTCACGTATGAAAACATGGGGTGTAACATCATTCCTCCCTTTGGAACATTCGTCCTCGAATGTTGTCTGATGCGCTTATTAGTCTCATAACATATAGCTCTAACGAAGACTTTAATAATGTCTTTTCCATCTAGGTAACAGTTCTATGAATAAATCCAAGGCTAGGGCATTCACCCATTTAGGCCTCTTTCTCACACCACGACATGTGGTCAGAATTCTTCCAATCCCGTAACTGTTGTTACCTTTTGTCATGCAGCCAGTACGACTTTGTCCTTGTATGTGCGCCTATGCAGCCCTTCTCTCCTTTTTCCTTCAGCTTTCTCTAGGCCTCACTTTGTGAACACATACGGAACTATGACTAGATGTCCCTTTAGGCATCTATAGGTATATTGAAGTTCTTCGCATGGTACTGTGTCGAACTTACGACTATTTCTATATCTTGTTTCATAGTCTCAATTATCTATCCTTATGGCTTTACTACATCTAGGTAGGTCATACTATACCATAACACTTACTTCGGTCATTATTACCGAGGTCTGGTGCCCAAATCCAGGTTATTGTACAGTTGCTTATTCTATATGTATAAATCTAAGTCCTTTAATGCTTCCTCATTACTGTTTATCTTAAGAATGACGGCCTAATCTCATCTCATAATTTGGAACTTTTATCCATCTATTGTTGATTCACCTTAATGTTGATCTATAATCTACCACTGATAACTTGAAACCCCTTACGTAACACATTGTCACTAGGGCTCATGACTCATCAGGGAACATCTGAATTTATTTGTCTAATCCACCCAGGGAAGATACTATACTTCAATAATCGTATTTCATAGTATCCCAACATGATTCATCTTATGGGGGTATTCTAATCCCATGTAGTTCATGAAATCCCTTCTCTTTGAATCAATACTTAATCAAAGACCTAAATGCCATCCTCTTGTCATTTATCACAATTACACCCTTATTCTACTACCAGGGCAGCATTCCATCTCTTCTAAATACTCCTAGTCGTTAACTCTTCCGAGTTCTTGCAGGCTATACAGAGCTTTCTATAACTTATGGAAACCATCATCTCTCTTATTTTGATGGGTTTAATCATGAGGCCTTACTAATTCTCGTCACCTTCTCACTCACCTTTTCTTAACCTTACTCATGTCTACCTAAAACCTTGTTGCTTTACCATACTTTAGCTTGTGACCTACACATATCTATTTATACTACTCGCAATCGTCCTTTAACTTGCTAGCACCATAGATTTCATTATATTATTATGGAACCTCAAGCGAGACATCACGCCGTCTCTAACTCTTCTTTACTCTCTTAACTATACCTCTCGGTACCTGGAAACCATAGGGTGGAAGATATGCTACTGATGACACCACTATCATTTTTGGATACTGATACACAACGCTTCTAGCCCTCTATCTAGAGTATGGACTATTTACAACCTTTTGCACATGAGTATCTCGTACCTTCTTCACCTTTACTTTACTTACCTTTAAATCTCGCATCATATCTTTTGTCTCTTTCATAACCTCCCTTCCACGTATGTGGAATTCACATCCAGAACTTGAAGCTCTACTATAATACTTGCACCTCTGATACATACACAATCTGGTAGGAGCTTTATACTGACTTTTTATGAGGCTAGTACTCCTCTAACCAGCTTTATCGTATAGCCGTTATAGAATATGGTTGTTGTACTATCTCTCTTGTACCTCTGATATTAAGAGTGATTCTGCAATGTTCTGAATCACGGTTTCTATAATTATCTAGGTTATAATCAGACTGCTGATTTACTTAGCTATTGTAACTCTCGAGATTCCTCTTCTCGTGCAGCATTTATGTAGGCTTAAGATTTCTTCCAATATGTGGCTCGGGGTATTAGCTATTACACCGGCCTGTTATGGGTTCCATGTAACATCCATATTATAATCTTCTAACAATTCAAGCCTTAGTCTGTGACGTGGACGTAAGGCCCCGTAAAATTTCACCTAAAACCCGGGGTTTCATGGCGCCGAGATAAAGTAATGTGATTGAGGGTTGTAGAAATTCATCACGACGATGTATAAATTCATCACGGTGTATGGACTTTGTGGGTTGTATAGTACGTCGGTGAGTTGAAGGAATCATTTTGCCGACCATGGCATTTTTGCGGTCCGCTATGCGACCGCAGAACCACCTTGTGGGCCGTAGATCAGCCGCAGAGTGAAGCAGAACTTGAGCTAATTTTGAGGACCATCATGCGGTCCATTATGCGTCCGCATAACCATTTTGCACGCCCCACAACCCATCACAGATCCAGCATGAGAAAACTTTGGAAGGAGGCTCTACGGTCTATTATGCGACCGCAGAACTGATCTACGAACCACAGATCTGTCGCAGACCTGTCCAGCCCTGCCCAGTTTTTGGGACCCTTTCTATGTTCCCCTTTGCGGCGACATACCTGTTTTGCGGTCCGGTCTTCGACCGCAGACCCAGCTTCGTAGAGTTTAAGTTTTGGAAAGATTCACCTCATTCCATTTTTATAAAAACAACTTGGGGTTTATTTTGGCTGGTTCTAACTGACATTTAAGAGAGAGGAAAGTGGTCTAGAGTGAGAGGGAGATTCCTAAGCTAATGTTTCATCAATCTTTGCTCAAGACTTGGATAATTCACAAGGAAAACTCGCAGGATCTTCATCCAAGACGTAAGGTTCCATACCCTAGTCTTCAATTTCGAGTTTGGGGTAGAAGATGGGTAATGGGGAGTGTGATTCTTAGGCATGGTTGTGTTATCTATGCATGCATGTACTAACAGAGTTGTGGGAAGGTTGTTGAGCTCAAAAGGGTGGATATTGGGTTGTGGGATGAAGGAGACCACCATAGGATGACCCTGAAAATATAATGCACACCTAGTGCTTGATAAAATGCTTAAGTGAGCTAAACCTATGAATATCTTCCTAATTGTGGCTCAATTTTATCATGTCTCTAAATAGATCAAAGTTTCTACGATTTCCAGAACTGTGTAGTAATTTAAGGAGAGTTGAAAGCGAGGTATGTTGTCTAAACCTCTCTTGTAGAATCGAATCCATGATGTCCTTGTAAATTGGAATTATGATTGGATCAAGCTCTAGTGTCTCATGTTTTGAGTAATTCTTTATAAATTTGACTATTCCGAATAAACTCTATGTCGAAAGATATAAGTTCAAAATGTTTTCCGAATGCTCTTATCATATAGTGTTATCCTTCGAGTCTGTATTCGAATGTGACCACGTGTCGAAGTATTATAAATTCAATTATGTCTAAATTGCTAGCTATTATGCCAAATTGTAGAAGAAAGCTCAATGTCCCTAAAAATCTTATTTGCTCATATGTGTATTAAAAGTCGTGATTAGAGATGATTTGTTGTTGATAATCCATGATGATGTTTGAAAATGAAAGGGGCGAACATGAAATAGGAAATACGGCCGACGTGCCAAGAATTATATTACATTTGTGGCCACTAGTGCCAATGAAGTGAAAAGATGAGTAAAAGACAATGAAATGAGCTGAAAGTCCTTTATATAAAAAACATTTGGGAGTATCGTTAGTCACCGAGGAGGGTAGGTTGAAATGACCTAACCCTGAAACTACACGTGCCGGTGTATGTGTGTATTGTGATTATTCCCCTTGTTTGGGATGAGATTGATGTGATGAGATTATTCCCCTTAAATGGGATGCGATGATTGCTAGCAAAGGGTATTTTCGATCCACATGTCATTGTGGTGAGACGGCTTAGCCGGTCGGGTCGATATCAAATGCCATGCCGCACACATGGTGGTGATTGTGCTTGAGATTGTAATTGAGATAATGATTGAGATCTTGATAGTGATGGTGGTTATGGTTGATGTATTTGGGTGAGACGGCCTAGCCGATCAGGCCTTGATCGGTCTCCGTGCCAAAAGTCACGGTGCTAAAGATCTCCCAACCTAAAATAGAGAAAACTTTACTTGAAAACTTGTCTTGCTCGTAACTTGATGTCTTGGTATTGTTTGAGGATTCCATTGATTCTATGATTGTTCATCCCTGTTTTATTACTCGTTCTATTGAGAGGGTGTTTATTCATTCATACTAGTACTATTCCATATGTACTAAAATCTCTTTTGCCGGGGGCGCTGCATTTTTAATGGATGTAGGTGGTTCCGCAGCAGGCGGCTTTGATCACTAATAGTGTTATGCCCTCTTCCCAACTGACTTGGTGAGCCCCATTTCATTTCGGGGTCGTGTATCTTTTGTCCCTTGTATATTATGTTTTGAGGTATAGACGGGGACTTGTTGCTGGTATTATCATAGTACTCTTTTGTATGTATTAGAGGCTCCGTAGACATAGTGTGGGTTGTGTGTTGGTGTTGGGAAAGTCAAACTAGTAATGTTGTATTTGTACCACTTGTTCCACTTCAAACTATGAAAGTGTATGTATTTTGAGAACTTATAAATGATGTAACTAAAGGTAATGAATTGGTGTTGCTCACATGATCTTCCCCTGGTCTAATTAATGAAATAGATCTTCTTGTTATTCATGGGTGAGTTCGGGTAAAAGGTATTGCACAGGCTTGTTCAGCCGAGTTATCTCGATTGAGCGTCGCTCGCGCTCCCTGAGGTCAGGGCGTGACAAACTTGGTATCAGAGCCTAAGGTTTTAAAGTGTCCTAGGATGTCTCGGAGCCGTGTCTAGTAGAGTCCTTCTTATCGGTGTATTATCGACCACATCTATAATTAGGAGGCTACTTGGGGATTTAGGAATAATACCCTTCTTTGATGTTCTAGATCATGCGATAGAGTTGGTTGTAAGACTGTTCCTCCTCTAACGCGTGCATTGCTCTAATTTTTCGTATATGGCACCTAGGAAGAAAGCAAGAACTAGCCAAGGATCCAACGCCACCCCAGGATTGGAAGTTGATTCTATACCTGATGATGTGGTTGATGACCCTAGGGGTGATGATATTCCCCAAACTACTACACTACCTGATTCTACTACTCCTGCTCAGAGTGCACCAATCCCTACTCCTACTGAGGGTGCAAAGATTCCTCCAGCTGATATTCCAGTTCCACCTCCAGCCCCATCTCTCGGTCTCGGTATTTCATAGAGGGACCTTAGGGGAGCCATATAGATGTTGGCTCAGATAGTGGCTTCCGAGGCCTAGAGATCGAATGTTGCACCTACTTTTTCCAAGCATCCGAGGGATTCTACTAGTTCCAAGGTGAACAAGTTTCTTCATTTAGAACCTCCAGTGTTCACGGGTACTAATCCCGAGGAGGACCTCTAGGACTTCAATGATGAGATGCACAAGACTCTCCGAGTTATGTGTGCTACTAAGAATAAAAAAAGTGGAGTTGCTTTCCTACCGCCTGAAAGAGGTGGAATATTCTTGGTTTGAGCTGTGGGAGGAGTCCCATGAGGAGGGGAGCCCTCCGGCGTGGTGGAGTGAGTTTGCCGATGCTTTCATTGATCATTACTTACAAGTCGAGACAAAGGCAGCCCGTGCTGCTGAGTTTGAGATCCTGAGGCAAGGTAGCCTGAGTGTGTGGGAGTACCATATCATATTCGCACGCATGTCTAAGTATGCTATTTACATGTTGCCCACTATGGAGGCGAGAGTGCGTCGGTTTGTGTAGGGCCTTAGCCCCTTGATTATTAATGAGGCCGCTACAACCGCCTTGAATTCTGATATGAACTACGGGAAGATGGTGGCATTTGCTCAAGCCACAGAGAATCGCAAATTAAAGAATATAATGGAGCGAGAGGGTAGCAATAAGGCCCGATCCGCAGGCAACTTTGGTGGTACTTCTGGTAGTGGTGGTGGTAGGTTGGAATTTAGGGGAGGGTCATCGGGGCCATCCCAGTTCTTTGCTCACTCTTCAGTCAGTGCACCGCAATCAAGGCCCAGTCAGCAGCTGCGGAGCCATTTTAGGCCCGGTCAGGGCTACAGGGGACCCTACCAGCAAGGTCGGCGTGGTAGGAGATTCCAGCAGTAGTGGAGGCCCCCATGCCCTAGGTGTAGAAAGTTGCAATTAGGGGTCTGCTACATGGACCTACCCATATACTACAGGTGCGGGTTGAGAGGCCACATTTAGAGGGATTTTCATTCGTCCCGCCAGGGTGGGGGTAGGGGTACGGCACAACCAGCCAATTCTGCAGCTACTGCATCCGCACTACCTCCTCCAGCTTGAGGCACTCCAGCACCCGCAGGGCGTGGTGCAGCTAGGGCTATTACATAGTGTTTGGGAGGACCCGGCCATTTTTATGCTATGAAGGGTCGCTAGAGTTCAGAGGCTTCTCCAGATATTGTCACAGGAACATTGACTGTCTAGATGTATATTCCCTTAATGATCCTGGTTCCTCTTTGTCCTATGTCACTCCTTATATGGCTATGGAATTTGGGATAGAACCGGAACAACTTCATGAGCTATTCTCTGTATCTACTCCGATTGGTGAGTCTATTATGGTCGCGCGGGTTTATAGGGATTGTGTTGTCACGGTGCATGGTCGGGACACCATGGCCGATATCATTGAATTGGGGATAGTTGATTTTGATGTAATAATGGGGATAGACTGGCTTTATTCATGTTTTGCTAAGCTTGATTGCCGAACCAGAATCGTTAGATTTGAATTTCCAAATGAGCCAGTTATCGAATGGAAGGGGGATGATGAGGTGCCGAAGGGTAGGTTTATTTCTTACCTTAAGGCCACAAAGATGATCAACAAGGGGTGTATTTACCATTTTGTTCGGGCTACAGACACTGATGCTGAGGCACCTACACTTGAGTCTGTACTAGTTGTGAATGAATTTCCAGAGGTCTTCCCTGATGAGCTCCCTAGGACCCCACCACACAGGGAGATTGATTTTTGGATTGATGTGATATCAGGCATGCACCCTATATCTATTCCACCCTATAGAATTGCACAGGCAGAATTGAAGGAGCTAAAGGAATAATTGAAAGATTTGTTCGAGAAGAGTTTTATCCGGCCAAGTGTACCACCTTGGGGTGCACCGATTCTCTTTGTAAGGAAGAAAGATGGGTCATTAAGGATGTGTATCGACTATTGGCAGCTCAACAAGGTCACGATCAAGAATAAGTACCCACTACCAAGGATATATGACATGTTTGACCAATTGCAAGGTGCTAAGTACTTCTCCAAAATTGATTTAAGATTCGAGTATCACCAATTGAAGATCAGGGAGCAGGATATTCTGGAAAAAAATTCAGGACCTGGTATGGGCACTTTGAGTTCCAGGTGATGTGTTTTGGGCTAACAAATGCCTCGGCAGCTTTCATGGATCTTATGAATCGAGTCTTCAAACCTTTTCTCGACTCCTTCGTGATAGTGTTCATTGACGATATTCTGGTATATTCACGGAGTCGAGAGAACCATGTCGATCATCTCAGGGCAGTTCTACAGACTCTGTATCGGCACAAGTTGTATGTGAAGTTTTCGAAATGTGAATTTAGGCTTGAATCTGTCACATTCTTGGGTCATGTCGTCTCCATAGAAGGAATTAAGGTTGATCCTCAGAAGAATGCAGCGCTGAAGAATTTGCCTAGACCTACAACTCTAACAGAGATTCACAGTTTCTTGGGCTTTGCTGGGTATAACAGGAAATTTGTGGAGGGGATCTCTACTCTTGCCTCTCCATTTACTAAATTGACGCAGAATGCGGTTAAGTTCCAATGGTCAGATGCTTGTGAAAGAAGCTTCCAAGAGTTGAAATCAATATTGACTACGGCACCGGTGTTGACCCTACTAGAGGGTACATATGGGTTTGTGGTATATTTTGATGATTCAAGGATCGGACTTGGGTGTGTATTAATGCAACATGGCAAGGTGATAGCTTATGCTTATAGGCAACTCAAGAATCATGAGAAGAATAATCCAACGCATGACTTAGAACTTGCAGCGGTGGTATTTGCATTGAAAATTTGACGTCATTATTTTGTATGGGGTCCATGTGGATATATTCCCAGACCATAAGAGCCTTCAATATATTTTCAAGCAGAAGGAATTGAATCTGAGGCAGAGAAGATGGCTTGAGTTACTCAAGGATTACGACATCGATATTCTATATCATCCGGGGAAGGCTAATGTTGTGGCGAATGCTCTTAGCCAGAAAGCTTTGGGTAGCTTGGCTCACTTAGAGGCATATCAAAGGTCGTTGGCCAAGGAGGTTTATTGGTTGGCTAGTTTTGGAGTTCGTCTTGCGAATTCTAGTGAAGGAGGGTGCTTGTGCAAAATAAGCCTGAATCATCGCTTGTTGTGGAAGTCAAGGAGAAGCAATACAACGATCCATTGTTGGTGCGGTTGAAAGAGGGGATAGATAAAACCACGGATTTTTTTCATGGCATGGATGATGGTACACTAAGGTACCAAGGATGATTATGTTTTCCAAATGCAGATGGTCTCCGGGAAAGAATCATGATCGAGGCTCACACTTCTAGGTATTCCGTACACACAGGCTCTACAAAGATGTATCAAGATCTTAAGGAAGTCTATTGGTGGAATTATATGAAGAGGAATGTAGCGGACTTTGTGGCAAGATGACAAAATTGTCAACAAGTAAAGGCCAAACATCAAAGGCCCGGTGGGTTGGTACAGAACATAGAAATTCCGGTGTTGAAATGGGAGATGATCAATATGGACTTTGTGGTGGGACTACCTTGCACTCCTTGCATGTCCAACTCGATTTGGGTGATTGTGGATCGACTCACAAAATCAGACCACTTCTTACCTGTTAAGGCTACCATCACACCAGAACAGTATGCTCAGTTGTATATCAAGGAAATAGCCAGGTTACATTGCACTACAGTTTGTATTATCTCAGATCGAGGGGCACAGTTCAAGGCTAATTTTTGGATGAAATTTCAGCAAGGTTTGGGAACTGAGGTAAATCGTAGTACAACCTTCCATCCACAAACCAACAAGCAGGCCGAGCGGACTATTCAGACGCTCGTTCGATTGTGTTCTTGACTTCAAGTGTAGCTGGGATAATCATTTGTCGCTCATAGAATTTGCCTACAACAATAACTATTATGCTAGCATTCAGATGGCACAGTTCAAGGCTTTATATGGTATGAGATGTAGATCTCTCATTGGATGATTCAAGATTGGGGAAGTAGAATTGATAGCGCCAGATCTCGTGCAACAAGATATGGAGAAGGTTAGGTTCATTGCGGAACGGTTGAAAACTGCTTAGAGCCGCCAAAAGTCCTATTCGGATGTGCGTCATAGGGATTCGGAATTCAAAGAGGATGATTAGGTATTCTTGAAGTTTTCCCCCATGAAGGGTATAATGCGGTTTGGTAAGAAAGGGAAGTTGAGTCTGAGGTATGTCGGACCGTACATAATCATTTAGAGGATTGGTCGGGTGGCTTACAAGCCTGAACTACCTCTAGAGATGTCTTTAGTGCACCCGGTGTTTCATGTATACATGTTAAAGAAGGTGGTTGGAGACCCGTCGCTTATTGTTCTAGTTGAGACTATTGAGGTTAATGAGGAATTGACTTATGAAGAAATTCCAGTTGCCATTCTTGATATGCACGTCCGTAAGCTGAGAAATAAAGAAATTGCCTCCGTGAAAGTGCTATGGCGAAATCAACAGGTCAAAGAGGCCACCTGGGAGGCCGAGGAAGAAATGAAGAAGAAGTACCCTCATTTGTTTGAATAGCTATGTATTTGTGAAGTTGTGTTCTATGAAAATTCTAAGAGTTTACCTTCTATGAATTATGTTTCACTTGTACAATTGATGCTAAGGGTGTTCTTTTTTGGTAATATACTGCTCATGAGGCCATAGTTGGTGTTGTTTTCATGTTATGTTGCATCGTTGGATTATGTATATGTTGTTAGGTTTGGTTTCTGGGATTTTCTGACAGGTGGACAGGCCCAATTACAGGGGAGACTCTGGCGAATTTTTTGGAAATTTAGGGAGTCGGTCAAAAATTTGGAACAGTTGGCCTGTAAAGTAATAGCTGAGTCACATTGGATGCTAATGGTGAACTTTGACCCTCATTCGAGGACAAATGATCTTAAGCGGGGGAGAATGTAAGGCCCCGTAAAATTTCACCTAAAACCCGGGGTTTCATGGCACCGAGGTAGAGTAATGTGGTTGAGGGTTGTATAAATTGTGGGTTGTACAGTACGTCGGGGAGTTAAAGGAATCATTTTGCAGACCATGGCATTTCTGCAGTCCGCTATGCGATCGCAGAACCACTTTGTGGGCCTTACAATGAAGCAAAACTTGAGGTAATTTTGAGGACCATTATGCGGCCGCATAACCATTTCGCGGGCCGCACAACCCATCGCAAATCCAGCATGAGAAAACTTTGGAAGGAGGTTTTGCGGTCCATTATGCGACCGCAGAACTGATCTACGGACCGCAGATCCGTCGCAGACCTGTCCAGGCCTACCTAGTTTTTGTGATCCTTTCTGCGTTCCCTTTTGCAGACCGCATACCTATTTTGCGACCGCAGAACGGCTTCATAGAGTTTAAGTTTTGGAAAAATTCACCCGATCCCATTCTTATAAATACAACTTGGGGTTTATTTTGGCTAGTTCTAACTGAAATTTAAGAGAGAGAAAAGTGGTCTAGAGTGGGAGGGATATTCCTAAGCTAATTATTCATCAATCTTTGCTCAAGACTTGGAGAATTCACAAGAAAAACTCACAAGATCTTCATCCAAGAGGTAAGGTACCATACCCTAGTCTTCAATTTCGAGTTTAGGGTAGAATATGGGTAATGGGGAGTGTGATTCTTAGAAAACTTCGGAAGGAGGTTCTGCGATCCATTAGAAAACTTCCCAACATGATTCATCTTATGGGGGTATTCTAATCCAATGTAGTTCATGAAATCCCTTCTCTTTGAATCAATACTTAATCGAAGACCTAAATGTCATCCTCTTATCATTTATCACAATTACACCCCTATTCTACTACCATGGCAGCATTCCATCTCTTCTAAATCCTCCTAGTCTTTAACTCCTCCGAGTTCATCCAGGTTATACAAAGCTTTCTATAACTTATGGAAACCATCAGCTCTCTTATTTTGATGGGTTTAATCCTTAGGCCTTACCTATTCTCGTCACCTTCTCACTCACCTTTTCTTATCCTTACTCATGTCTACCTAAAACCTTGTTGCTCTACCATACTTGAGCTTGCGACCTACACATATCTACTTATACTACTCGCAAACGTCCTTTAACTTACTAGCACCATAGATTCCCTTATGTTATTCTAGAACCTCAAACGAGATATCATGCCATATCTAACTCTTCTTTACTCTCTCAACTAGACCTCTCGGTACCTATAAACCATAGGGTGGAAGATATGCTACTGATGGCATCATTATCATTTCTGGAAACAGATTCACAACACTTCTAGCCCTCTATCTGAAGTATGGACTATTCATAACCTTCTGCACATGATTATCTCATACCTTCTCACCTTTACTTTACTTACCTTTAAATCTCGCATCATATCTTATGTCTCTTTCATAAACTCCCTTCCACGTATGTGGAATTCACATCCAGAACTTGAAGCTCTACTATAATACTTGCACCTCTGATACATACACAATCTGGTGGGAGCTTCATACTGACTTTTTATGAGGCTAGTACTCTTTTAACCAGCTTTATCGTATAGCCGTTATAGAATATGGTTGTTGTACTATCTCTCTTGTACCTCTGATATTAAGAGTGATTTTGCATTGCTTTGAATAATGGTTTCTATAATTATATGGGTTATAATCAGACTCCTGATTTACTTAGCTATTATAACTCTTGAGCTTCCTCTTCTCTCACAGCCTTTATGTAGGCTTAAGATTTCTTCCAATATGTGGCTCAGGGTATTAGGTATTAAATCAGCCTTTTGTGACCGCCATGTAACATCCATGTTATAATCTTCTAACAATTCAAGCCTTTTTCTGTGGCGTGTATGTAAGACCGCGTAAAATTTCACCTATAACCCGGGGTTTCGTGGCGCCGAGGTAGAGTAATGTGATTGAGGTCCCGTAAAATTTCACCTAAAGCCTTTGTCCATTATGCAGCCGCATAACCATTTCATGGGCCGAACAACCGATTGCAGATCCAGCATGAGAAAACTTCAAAAGGAGGTTCTGCGGTCCATTATGAGACCACAAAACTGATCTGCGGATCGCAGATCTGTCGCAAACTTGTCCATCCCTTCCCAATTTTTGGGACCCTTTCTGTGGTCCCCTTTGCGGGGCCGCATACCTATTTTGCAGTCCGGTCTGCAACCGCAGACCCGGCTTCGTAGAGTATATGTTTTGGAAAAATTCACCCGATCCTATTTTTATAAATACAACTTGGGGTTTATTTTGGCTGGTTCTAACTGACATTTAAGAGAGAGGAAAGTGGTCTAGAGTGAGAGGGAGATTCCTTAGCTAATTGTTCATCAATCTTTGCTTAAGACTTGGAGCATTCATAAGGAAAACTCACATGATCTTCATCCAAGAGGTAAGGTTCCTTACCCTAGTCTTCAATTTCGAGTTTGGGGTAGAAGATAGGTAATGAGGAGTGTGATTCTTAGGCATGGTGGTGTTATATATGCATACAAGTACTAACAGAGTTGTGGGAAGGTTGTTGAGCTCAAAAGGGTAGATATTGGGTTATGGGATGAAGGAATCCACCACATGAGGACCTTGAAAATATAATGCACACCCGGTGCTTGATAAAATGCTTAAGTGAGCTGAACCTATGAATATCTTCCTAATGGTGGCTCAATTTTATCATGTCTCTAAATAGATCAAAGTTGCTTGGATTTCCAGAACTGTGTAGTAGTTTAAGGAGATCTCAAAGTGAGGTATGTTGGCTAAACATATCTTGTAGAATCAAATCCATGATGTCATCGTAAGTTGTAATTATGATTGGCTCAATCTCTTATGTCTCGTGTTCCGAGTTATTCCTTAAAATTTTGAATATTCCGAATAAACTATGTGTCGAAAGATATATGTTCAAAATGTTTTCCGAATGCTCTTATCATATTGTGTTATCCTTCGAGATTATATTCGAATGTGACCACGTGTCGAAGTATTATGAATTCAATTATGTATAAATTGCTAGTTATTATGCCAAATTGTGGAAGTAAGCTCAATGTTCCTAAGAGTCTTATTTGCTCATATGTGTATTAAAAGTCGTGATTAGACACGATTTGTTGTTGGTAATCCATAATGATGTTTGAAAATGAAAGGGGTGAACATGAAATAGGAAATACGGCTGACGTGCCAAGAATGATATTATACTTGTGACCACTAGTGCCAATGAAATGAAAAGATGAGTAAAAGACTATGAAATGAGCTGAAAGTCCTTTATATAATAAACATTTGGGAGTATAGTTAGCCAGCGAGGAAGGGTGGGTTGAAATGACCTAACCCTGAAACTACACGTGCTGATTATTTCCCTTGTTTGAGATGAGATTGATGTGATTAGATTATTCCCCTTAAATGGGATAAGATGATTGCTAGCAAGGGTGATGTTGATCCACATGGCATTGTAGTGAGACGGCCTAGCCGGTCGGGTCGATATCGGACGCCATGCCGCACACATGGTGGTGATTGTGCTTGAGATTGTGATTGAGATAATGATTGAGATCTTGATAGTGATTGTGATTGTGGTTGATGTCTTTGGGTGAGACGGCCTAGCCGATCGGGCCGTGATCGGACTCCGTGTCAAAAATCACGGTGGTATATCGGTGCTAAAGATCTCCCAACCTAAAATATGGAAAATTTACTTGAAAACTTGTCTTGATCCTAACTTGATGTCTTGGTATTGTTTGAGGCTTCCATTGATTCTATGATTGTTCATCCTTGTTTTATTACTTGTTCTATTTAGAGGGTGTTTATTCATTCATACTAGTACTATTCTATATGTACTAATGTCCTTTTTGTCGGGGGTGTTGCATCTTTAATGGATGCAGGTGGTTTCGTAGTGGTGGCTTTGTCTAGTGATAGCGGTATACACTCTTCCCAGCTGACTTGGTGAGCCCCATTTCATTTCGGGGTCGTGTATCTTTTGTTCCTTGTGTATTATGTTTTGAGGTATAGCCTGGGACTTTTTGCCGGCAGTACTCTTTTGTATATATTAGAGGCTCCGTAGACATAATGTGATTTGTATGTTGGTGTTGGGAAAGTCAAACTAGTAATGTTGTATTTGTACCAGTTGTTCCACTTCAAACTACGAAAGTGGATGTATTTTGAGAACTTATAAATAATGTAACTAATGGTAATGAATTGCTGTTGCTCACATGATCTTCTCCTAGTCTAATTAATGAAATAGATCTTCTCTTTATTCATGGGTGAGTTCGGGTAGAAGGTATTGCACAAGCTTGTTCGACCGGGTTATCTCGATTAAGCATCGGTCGCGCTCCCCGAGATTGGGGCGTAACAGTGGACTCAATTCTTTCTTTTAACTTATATTGGACTCTCCTATAGCTGTATGAATGGAAATATATATGATGCATGAATAATACTCTGAAATTTTAAGTGCGGTCATGAGGTAACTAACTTCGGGTCGTATATCAAATAATTCCTTTCATACCTTCTAAGTTGTTTTTAAATACAAGAAATGACTCTTTCTAGTCATTCTTCCACTTGTTGCATGAATACATGGCTTATCTTAGTGCCCACGAATACTGGAATTCTCTGTAATTCATATGATGTCAAATATCACTTCTTTTTTTTTACTTCCCGTTCATTAATGACGATCGGTGCCCCCTTCTTATGGAGTGCATACAATGTTGTAGTGAGATTGTTGTTACAAGGTCATTTCTTCTTCAGGTTACTATGCTTAGGTTGAAGCCTTCTTCCATATTTCCTCTGCTAGTCTTTAGTTGTAGTACTTAGGGGACACCCTCTGACTTTTGTAAGGCAACGAGCTTATTACATCATATACCCGACATATTCTTTTGATGTTCTTACTCGCCTATAATGATCCTTAGATACTTACCTTTGCGCCATTGTGCTCGTAGGGTTACTTTTGAACTAAAATTTTGATTGTCTCCCTAGTGAAACTCTCTTTTATTTTCGTAACACTTATACGGTACCTTTAACTACCCCAACTCCTATCTTAATGTTTCTCAAGGAATACGATGTCGTATCTGCAAGACTAAATTCCCTATGATGGGTTTCACTATGTTAACCTTGCACGATCTGTTGATCTTTCTGTATCATGTTGTCTAACCATAGCTAGTCTCTTCCTGAATAAACTACTAACTACCCATTGGTCCATTCCCATATCTATGTTCCGCGTAATCTCTTTTAGGTTGTTTCGTTTGTCCTAACTTACCTCTCGCACTGGCTCCTTATGTATCAAGTGTTCATTCACACTTATTTATCACTAAAATCACGTGCGGGAAACCTTATTGCCTCTCCCCGATGTCGTTCTTGCATAATGTTCTGGAGCCGTAACATATCTATAGGATCTGAATAAATGTTATCTCATTCCTTTTGCCTTTTTACCGCATTCTTCATTTACTATTCCATAGTTACCTGAACTACTTAACTCCGACTTAATACTATATCACACCATCTTCCCCCCTTTAGGGGAGTACTAACATTTAATGCTATGAGGATTTACCTATAATTATATATTTCCTCTTCAACTTCGGCATCTTTTCACGTCTTCACTGACACGTGCTCGCCTTGCGATAATGTAAGGCCCCATAAATATTTCACCTAGAACCCGATGTTTTGTGATGCCAAGGTGAACTTATGTGTTGATGATTGTAGAGATTCTTCGCGCCGAGCAAGCTCGCCGCAGTACAAACATTTTGGGTTGAACAATCCGTTGGGGAATTGAAGAAATATTTGGCAGAGCAGGGCATTTCTGCGGTCCACTATGCGACTGCAAAATCACTCTGCGGGCCGCAGATCGGCCGCAGAGTGCAACAGAAAAATGGCCAAATTTGGAGGGTCATTTTGCGGTCCAATATGCGACCACAAAATGCTTTCGCGGGCCTCACAATCCTTTGTGGATTCAGCATGATGATTTTCAGAGGGAAGTTCTGCAGTGCATTATGCGATCGCAGAACTGGTCTGCGGACCGCAAACTCGCCGCAGACCTGACCCGAACGACCCAGTTCTTGACATCACTTCTGCGGACCACATATCCATTCTGCGGTCCACTCAATGACCGCAGAGCTGTGTTCAGATGGTCCATTTTCTGGTTTTTCTAACCCGACCCTATTTCGATATATAGATTTTAAGGGCCATTTGTAAAGTAAAAATCTGATATTTTGAGAGTGAGGAAGTGCTCTAGAGTGAGAGGGGGTTCCTAAACTAATTGTTCATCAATTCTTGCTCAAGGCTTGGATAATTAACAAGGAAAACTCACTAGGTCTTCATCCTAGAGGTAAGATTCTACTTCCTAGCCCTCAATTTCGGGATTTAACTTAAAATAGGTAATGAGAAAACCAATTCTTGGGTGTGGGAGTTGTTCATTATGCATGCATGTACTATCAAGATTTGTGGTAAGATTGTTGAGCGCAATTGGGTAGACTTTGGGTAGTGGGATGAAGGAATCCACCATAGGAGGACCTTGAAATAATAATGCCCACCTAGTGTTTGATAAAATGCTCAAATGAGCTGGAACCATGAACGCCTTCCTAATTGTGCTCAATTTTGTTATATTTCCAAATATATTGAAGTGTCTAAGATTTCCGAATCATTGTAGTAATTTAAGGAATCTTAAGGTGAGGTATGTTGTCTAAACTTCTCTCTTACAATTGAATCCCACGATGTTCTTGTAAGCCCCGAGTTGATCATTATAAATTTGACTATTCTGAATGCTTTTATCTTATTGTGTTATCCTTCAGGAATGTGATCTAAGTATGGGTTGTGTGTTAACATGCTATGACTTCAAGATGTGATTCTAATAAAAGCTATCATGTCAAATTGTGTAAGAAATCTAATTGTGCCTAAGACCCTTATTTGCTCACATGTGTCCTTAAAGTCTTGAATAGAAATTCATTGTTGTTGATAATCCTTGATGGTTTTTGAAAGCAAAAGAAGTGAGCATGAGATATGAAACACGGACAACGTACTGAGAATGATATATAGATGCCACTAGTGCCAATGAAATGAAGAGAAGTGTAAAAGATTATGAAATGGGTTGTAAATCCTTTAAATAATAAATGCCTTGGGAGTATCGTTTAGTCACCGAGGAAGGATAGGTTAAAATGACCTAACCCCGAAACTACACGTGCCAATGTAGGAGTGACTGAGGGGTAAAATCCACGTGTGAGGTGGTGAGAGTTTTCCCCGAATATGGGTTGAGATTGATGTGTTGAGATAATTACCCTTAAATGAGATGAGGTGATTGCTAGCAGAATGTGAGGTGACGTCGACCCACACGACATTGTGGTGAGACGGCCTAGCCGATCGGGATGAGATCGGACGTCATGTCGCGCACATGGTGGTATTGTGAGTGGACGTCTCGGGGTGAGGCGGCTTAGCCGATCGAGCTGAGATCGGACTCTGTGCTAAAAGCACGGAGGTGTATCGGTACTAAAGATCTCCAAACTTAAAATATTGAAACTTGCTTGAAATTTATTCTTTCTCCTAACTTGGTACATTAATATTGGTGAGGCCCTCATTGATTTCATGTTTCTCTATCATTGTACTATTATTAGTTCTATTGAGGGGTTATTTAGATTTCATACTAGTACTATTCCATATGTACTAACATCTCTTTTGATGGGGGCGCTGCATCTTTAATTGATGCAGGTGGTTCCACAGTGGGCGGCATTGAGCAGTGATAGCAGTACACCCTCTCCTTAACTGACTTGGTGAGCCCCACTTCATTTTGGGGTCCTGTATCTTTTGTCCTTTGTACATAGAATTTTGAGGTATAGCTGGGGCTTTATCACCGACACTATCATAACACTCTTTGGTTTCTGTTAGAGGCTCCATAGACGTGGTGTGGGTTGTATATTGGTGTTGGGAAAGTCAAACTAAAAATGTTGTATTTGTATCAGATATTCCACTTTAAACTATGAATGTGTAATGTATTTTCAGACTTATAAATGGAGTAACCAATGGTAATGAAATGGTATTGTTCGCGTGACCTTCGTATTGTCTAATTAATAAAATGTATCTTCTTTTTATTCTAGGGTGAGTAGGGTAGACGGCATTGTCAAGGCTTTCTCGACGGGGGTATCTCAGTTGAGCGCCGGTCGCGCTCCCCGAGGTCGGGGCGTGACAGGTAACCCTTTTGTACCATGGATAACTGAATTTCTTACGCGCAAGGGTGACACCTTGTGTAACTAGCACACTTAGTCCCATAAGCTTAACTCTGCTCACAGTGCTTGATTTAGGGTTTCATTAACATCTTCTTTACTTCCTAAGTTAATTACTTATGTTTCTTCGAGGTTGGGCTTCTTCTAGCTCAATCTCTTGCGGGAGGTTCTCAGGCATCATACTCCCGTCGTACTCATTGTAGTCTGGATTATGTTGTTCAAGGGTTTAGTTACATGTCATAATCCTGGAATGCGGGGGGTTTTATCGATTTGATTACTAAAAAGGAAAACTAAGTATAAATAAAGGCAAAGATGAATTTGCAATGATTTAAGGAAAAATAATTCTTGTATTTCGTCAAAAGGAATGTCTCAGCGTTCAAAGAGGCAATTTAACAAAAACGTACATGCATGGTTCAGGCCTCAGTGGACCGTGCGTTTTTCAAAATTACTATAATTCCACACTACCAAGACTCCCGGTAAACCAGAGAGACTGGCAGTCCAATTCTTCAAGGTGTCTCCTTGTTCGGCATCCCGAATGGTCAGTGTTTTGATATCAGCTTTGTCGTAATATTCCTCGATCATGGTCACGAACTATCTTCCCATCCCATCAACGATGTCATCTTGTAGTGGTGAGCTCTAATCATGTCCTAGAACACGTTGTGGTACGAAAACCTTCTTTCCAGGGTTAGCGTTATAGGTTCTTCCAATTGTAGGTTGACACCCCAAGCCGGTAGTACCTTTTTGCCATTTCAGTTCAATTGGCTATGTTATCCCATCTGATCAGCTTCCCAGCCCAGTCCCTGGTCGATACCCATACTTCATCATCTCTCGCATTGCCATCTTTGACCTGTATAGTGACTGCATGTTGTGGTCCTGCTCATTCTTCTCTATTTCTGTTGCTTGTATGATCTCGACCGCATGAAAGGCGACCCTATCTAATCCTTCTATGAAAGGAACCTTTTGCTCTAAGTAGGCTCACCATCTTCACTCTCTATGTATCACAATCTCCTGGAAATACCACTCAAATTTCATGCACTAATGGAGAGTGGAAGGAACTGCCCCTACCTTATATATTCAGGGCCTTCCCAGTAACAGATTGTATGAAGACGAAATGTCCATAACTTGAAACTATATTGGGACTCAACTGGTCCAATCTGTAAGGATAAGTAGATATCTTTGATGACATCCTTTAGCTACTCATCGAAAGCCCTCACTCTTACATGGCTTTCTTTCACTTTCCTCAAATGAATACCCAATTCCCGCAAGTAGAGAATGGGCAAATATTACTCTGAATCCTCCATCGACGAGCACTCGAGATATGCATTTATCCCCAAACTTGACTGTGATGTGCAGAGCTTTGTTATGATCAATACCCTCCACAAGAAGTTCATTCCTCCGAAAGGAAATCATGTTTGCTTCAATATGTTCCCAGTGGTTGACGCTAACACCTCGCTGGTAGTATTGCTTGGCACACTTACTCTGCTTTGCACCTTCACCAAAGAACCCCTATGATTGTCGGAGCACATCAACAATCCATGATTTATATGCGGGCGGGGGTCTTCCTTAACTGTTCCTTTACGGAATATTCTTTAATCGACATCTTCCTCAAAACATCCGCCGCCTCAGCATTTGTTATGTTTCTTATTTGATTCTATTCCCTACTGGGTTCCCTCGGTTCACCTCTTTTGGAATGTAACACCTTCCTAACCTATACATCCCGTCAGCAGCTGCAGTGTCTGTCATTTTGCCCTTTCCCTTTGGCTAGTAAGTCCATGGAACTGTTTTGTATTCTTGATTCCCCCCATCTCCGGTGGTGGTGGTGGACCATTGTTGGTATGTCTGAACCATCACAAGATGTTTCAACTGAACAGTGATTAATGGAGTTATCCGAGGTGTTGTTCTGGCAACTTCAGCATTCCCGATAGTGAAAATGGTCCCCTTCAAGTCATAGTCCTTATCCAATGCAATCATGTCGGCCCCTTGATTACTATGGTTTGGCAACGGGCTACGGTTTACATTTGGTGGGGCTGGGGTATATTGGATAGCTCCACTCTTAATTAAAAGTTCTATTTCATTCTTCAATCTATAGAAATCCTCAATGTCATGCCCAGGAAAACCCGAATGGTAGGCACAACGCTTGGTTGCGTCAAATTATTTGGAGGGTTGGTCGGGAATTCTCCCTTCCAATAGGTATATCAGTCCGGCTCTCCTCAACCTTTCTAAAAATTGGGCTAAAGGTTCAGCAATTGCAGTGAAGTTTTTGGGATTATTTTCTTCAATGTTTTGGCGTGGCCTAGGTGCATAGGTATGTCTATTTTGGTGGGTGGTGGTTTGGACTGGGGCATATGGTCATGGTGGGTTTGGATGTATATTGGCCCGGGGCGGGTTGTAGTGAGGTTGAACATTGTAGTATGGTTGGGTGTTATACACTGGGGCATATATGGGTTGATGTGGGGGATGAGTGTTTGTGGGGTAAGAGTTGGTTCGACGAGGAGGACTTGACTGGTAATAGGGGACGATTGCCGTTACTTCCTCTTTCTTCTTTTCGCACTACCTATGGAACCGGATTGTACAGCCTTGCTGCCAGCTTGCAGTGCGGCCATTGACTGTTTTTTTCCAGACTTGATACATTCTTCCAAGAAGTATTCCATTTTAACCAGCTCAGGAAATTATTGACCCATCATACCCATCATATTTTCAAAATAAATCACCTCTTAGGCTCGGATAAAATACTTGGTTAGCTCATTATCATCCAATGGAGGTTAGGTCCTGGCAGCTTCTTATCTCCAGCGATGACCGTACTATTGAAATGATTCAGAGGGTTTCTTCTACAAATTTACCAAAGCAAACCTGTCTAGAGTGATCTCAGTATTAAATATGAAATGATTCATAAAATCCTCTGCCATGTCCTGCCATTCTCTCCAATTCCTAGGGTATTATCGGGTATACCAAGTAAGCACTTCTCCTGTCAAACTCCTTATAAACAACTTCATTCTCAGCTTTTTATTTCTGCCCACTCCGACCAACTTGTCACAGTAGGCCCTCAAATGAGCGTGGGGATCACCCGTTCCATCAAAAAATGTCAAACTTTGGATGCTTATACCCTACGGGCATGTCAACATCGGGATAGATACACAGGTCCTCATAATCCAGGCTCCCGCTCCCTCGAGCAATCTAGATATTCTTCATCTATTTTCTCAATAATCGTAGTTGTTCCGACACTAAATCCTCTTCCTTGTATCTTGCTTCTTTTTCCATCTTAGCATATTGGTCGATCTCATAGGGCACTCTAACCGTGACGGGCGTGGTAAAGATAGTCTCAGAGGTGGCATATACAAGTGGAACATTCCGCTCATGTGTTGTGGTGTGTGCCGCAGTTATGTACTGAGTGTGGGTGTTGGAAAAGGTGATGATCTCACGAGGAGGGGTGTGAACTAAATTGGTGGTGGTTGGTGGATTTGCGATGTTTGGACATAATTTAGGACATAAGGTGTATGTATAGGGGGGTTTGGCGGATTTGCGGGGATTACTGGTGGTATAACCTGAGTTGTGGAATTTGTAGTGATAGCAGTTGGGGTATTGGTTGTTTTTCAGGTTGATGAAGGGAAATGATCAGGGACTGAATTTAAGGAAGGGAAGCGAGGTGGTTATGGAAGCATGGTCATGTCCAAGTGTGACAGCTCCTGGATCTGGTATACTTCTCTCAGTGATTCCATTTCATGTTCCATTCTGGCGACATGTTCGTCATTCTGGGTATCGTCCTTCCCTCCCCCCCCCAATCCACCTAGGTTGTCGGCTACTATTAGAGTATTTTCGGCCGTGTCATTAGTTACAGACATATTTCCCTTGGATCTCAGATTGTATGGTGGCTCGGAAAGTTTTACTTATCAACACAAACCAACCTCTTGTTTTTTCGGGGATAAAATAAAGCAATAAAGTGAGAAAATAAGGAAAGTAGAAGTTAGTTTCATAGATTGTACAAAAATTGGCACATAGAGAAATTAATTCACGTATTCAGATAAGCGTGTCTCCTAAGATACGAAGGACCTCTGTTTGCCGGGAGGTAGGCCTATCTCGCGAGTGTTTGACGAACAACCCGATTTTGGATTATAATAAGATGGGAACGATGGTTACAACATTGTATTCAAAGTTCGCAAAAGATTACATGGGCTCATAGGTTCGTCCTTAGGAAAATGAAAAAGGGCACAAGAAAAAGGGAAATTAACTAGCCACTTAATAATCGTCCTCGAAGTCACCTACCGAGCTTTTATCTTCAGGCTCCTCTTCAACTTCCTCTTCCTCCTAGTCATTGTTGTAATGTGGTTCCTACTCAGGATCCTCCTCTGGCTGTGTTTCCGACTCAATTTGTATGCATTCAATCACTTGGTTATCATCCTCCGGCAGTGGCAACATATGGTCGGCCAACCCTAGAACCACATATCGATGCATGGCGATGGTGACAAGATAGTGGGGCAAATTCTCGTGATATATCTACAGAGCTGCTGCTGAATACTCTAGTCTGGTCAATCCCTATCTGATAGGCCTAGCCAACTTATCCTCCTCGTTGATCCACACAAAGTACTCAGGCATGCACCAGGGATGTTTTCCCCATTAGTATCACGATCAAGTCATTCCATTCATCTTCCAGCCTCATCATCCTCAGGTTTGGAATTTGTCCGTTGTAATCATCTTCATACAAAGTTGTCCATGGACAGAGGGGCACGTCTTGAATCAGACCAAATTGCCTTAGAACCCTCAGGGGCTCGTAAGGCTGAATTTCTTCCAATCCCACTAACTCGATAAAGTACTCTCCCCGGCTTCTCAAGATTGCCCTTCCACTTAACCACGAAAGTTTCCAGTTTACAAATTATCCACTCAAATATGTCAATTTCTCGCCACTCATCTTGCCCATGAAATGTAACCCAGTATCTCATCCTTTTGTTATGGCTCCTGATCATGTTACTGATGCCAACAAAATAGTCGATGATTTCCTCCCTCTAAAAGAAATGTTATGTGGCCCACATCTAGAATAGTAAGTTGCAGCCTTTGAAAAAATCATATCCTTTTGAGCATGTTGATAGTGCTAAGAATGTCTCTGCTAATATCATAGGAACGAGGGTGACTTGCAGATTTCCTCGAAAAGTTGCCAAGACCAGAGGCAACAGGTTGATGTTGATTCACCCTTTTCTTTACGGGAAAACTAGCAATCCCTATTGTGCCTGAGAAAAGGTTAGGGGGCGGAGGCTCTCCTATGCTGCTTGATCGCATTAGAATTCTTCAAGATGCCACTCATAGCTCTCGGTGTCCGAACTTGTCGAATAGCTGGTCCAAACTCACCTGTCCATCCTTAATGTTTCTTAAGTTTCTGTTGTTTGTCAAGCCCAATGCATGGAGGAATATATGGTCAGGCATAACAACTCGCAATATTGGTTTTCGCTCGGCGACTAGTAACTCCGTGAAACTGGTAATCTCATCTAGTGTTAGCGTCAACTCACAGTCAACAAACTTGAAAACCACCTTAGTTGTGTCCCAAAACTCTATCGACAATCTAGTAAGGACTTAGTCGGCTCAGATGTTCATCAAGGCGGTCAGTGCTCCTAGGTGTGTTCTGATCTCGTCCTCGTGCTCCCATAAAATGTTTCTTTACCACTACTTCAGCTTGTGAGATGCACCCATGACCATATTAATCTCGAGGACATTATGGTTGATTTCTATATAAAGAGGTGAAAGGGTTGGTAAGTGTTTGCTCTTAGATCTTTAGCGTCTTATCCGGATTGGTTCGTCGTTCAATAAACGGCATGTCGTTGGGTGCAAGACCCGTTGACATTGAGTTGGCTTTCCTAATCGTGAGTCAATACCAAGGACTGATTCACCTAAGGTTTATGCAGCATGACCTATGTTTGCTAGAGTAGACTATTTCCTAATTTTAGAGTTAGACTGAATAACCGCGGGATGTTATGTCAATTGACCTGACAAAGCCGTTCCCTGGAACTAGAGAGTTTTGAAAGAAGGTTCAGAGGGGTGTAAAGGACAACCCTTGGGTGTCATTTGTGTGTGATTGTGTACGGCCAATACTCGATAGGAAAAACGTGATGACAGTGTATAAAGAAGTAACAAATAATTGTTGATAATAGTAATAATATTAAAAGAAGACAAATAAGTATATGTTTGAAAGGTTATAGAAACGTAAACAGGTAAGACAAGTAAACACATATTTGCAAAACTAAGCACAATTACAGAAGAATATAAACAAACATCCAAATTTCAGGTCTAGCCTAAGTCTGCTATGGTCAGAACCTAAGTGTGAAAATCCTCAGCAGAGTCGCCATGTTGTTGCACCCTATTTTGCACATGTCAAAACAAAACACAACTAGTGGTTCGTCTGATATTGATAAAAGATATTCACCACCTAATATTTAAGGTATATTAGGGTACCTATAAGTATGCAAGTTTATTATCCTAATAGTCTGCTAACACTTGAGATTTTTGATAAGGGTTCTAGTTATTCTAAGGGAAAGGTGTTAGGCATCCCTTAAAATTTACCTGAGATAGCTCCTAAACTTAGGCTAGGTTGGAGGAAATAAATGTCTACATTCTAGTTAACTAGTGACTAAAGTTACTAAGTAAAGAAAACGTCTAAGTCTTGTTTGAAAGCACAGAGATGAATCATTTTAGGTAGATTTAAAGGGTTCTAATAACATCAAAGACCTTACGATTGATCCTAGCATGCATCAGAACACCTAGGAGGATCATTACTACGATATAGTCATAAACAAAGAAGGCTAGTGGCATATTATCAATAGATAGGTGCTATCTTTAACCATTTCAAATTTAGAGATGCCTGATTAAATTATCTAAGCATTAGTAGGTGACAAAGAGGGACATATGCATTAGTTTCATTAATTCTATTGAGGGATCAACATTTAAGGATCCTTAACTAGGCTCATAGCACTTCAACAGACATCTCAGTGATCTTTAGAACAGTCCAAGGCAAGCATATACATGACTGAGACCTGACTTCACTAAACACTTGTACTAACATCCTTGTTTAGGCTTCCCAAATATAACAACAACTAGAAAAGACATCAATGTGAATAGAAAGGTTAGTTTAGTCTAGTTTAGACCTAATAGCATGATATCAAGTTGTAGTCTATCAGGTTTCCAAGTAACTCCAGATTCATAATTAAGTTCTCTATAGATAATGATATCAACCAGATAGGAGACAGTGGGTAGGGATGTTCATTCTTAGAGGGTGAGAACAGGGCAAACAGGTCTTAGTGAGTTTACTTAAACATGTAAGTGACCTTACTAGTCGCATCATTCGCTCAAGTTGCTAAGTTATTAAGGCAGACAGGATTCAATCTGTCAAGAGAGCTTTTCAGCAAAGGACGAAGTAGTTTAAACATGAAACATTCTCAACTAAAGAGAATGTAAAGGTTCATGAGAATTACTAGATTAGCAGAAGTATAATGAACATAGGAACAAGCATAGGGGTCAATAGGAGCCATTCAACCAACATGCAGTAAGGTTTTTGCAGAGTTTTATAGTCATAAAAACAACAAAACAGACATGATAGATCTAGTCACAGCAAGTGAGCAGGTTATGTGATAGCTATGCTAATAGGTCCCTCAAATGAGTTCAAACTACAATAATAGACTTGCATAAACCTTTAAATGTATGTAGCAGGCGTGGTTTCAACAACAAAACTATTCAATTAAGATCATCAAAGCAGACAGGTCAAATGTGCGACATGAACTTTGATGAGAACCATTTTTATTGAGCTAAGACAGTGTGGTATAACATCACAAATGTAAGGATCAATATAGAACAGTGCAGCAGATGTGAAGTCTTAATAGGACATTAGGAGAAGTTTAAGAGCATAACTCAATTAAGTCAGTTAAACATAGTAGTATAGTTATCATTTATCTGACGGAGATAGAGCACACATAGCATCAACTTAAGGCTTAGTTCAACTAATCATAAAATGGTCCAACAGGATTTTTTTCATAAGAGTATCAACAACATAAAAACATTTTAGCTAGCTAAGTTATGGGAGATTAAATTCATTAACAACATAGATTAGATAGTAGTATCAGAACAAAATAATTTATAAGGAAATTATCAACTCAACAGTGAAAATGGCATACAACAAACAGAACATAACAAGTATAGTCATGTACCACTGATGTATATTATAAGCGAAAGGTGAATAACAGGAAAACATCACAAAATTGCATAATTAAAAGATAGAGACAGGGTCAGTATACACTGACCTTCTGTAGAGTAGCAAACCAAGTAAGAATCAATTTTTTGCCGTTTAGGAGTCCAAACCAACAACGATCCACAAATAGAGATTGAAATCGAGCAGAAATTAAAAGAGTAAAAGAGAAATTAGGGGGAAACTACTACAACTTAATACTTAGCAGAGAAAACTTGAACTTTTTAATTCTTTAGTGTATTTGCCGGTGATGTTAAGTGTGTATTGGTATTTGTTAGGTGGAGACATTGAATGCCTTATTTATAGTGGCAATCAAACTTAGGGTTTCGATTGAGTTCGAACAGATAGTGGAGAGTGACGCTATAATGAATGATGATAGCAAGCAGGCAAAAATCAGAAGGAAAAGAGGGGAAAACAGTGTAGGATTTACCTGGCACGAGGAATTCGACTGTCGAAACCTTTGGACCATCGGTCTATCCCTAATTGTCATGCCCCGAACTCAGGGAGCGCGATCGGCGCTCAACCGAGTAAACCCGGTCGAACAAGCGTACGTTACATCGACCTCTCATCATATCTCATGCATGATTTACCAAAATATAATTAGATCTGGACTTTTATATTGAATACATTTAGCTCAATGCCCCATAAATTCTTTCTCATGATGGTTACACATGTTTATATATAGCTGTAAATAATTTGAACATAAATATATGACAAAACTCAAATCTTTAATTACATGACCCACGGTGTACATGGAGCTTCTATGACAATAGATACCTAAATACATAAAATGAACTAGACCCAAACACCTACTAGAATCGTAGCGGGCTCACCATAAGCTGAGTAGTGAAGAAGATTCCTATCAAAGATTCATATCATCCTGTAGAAGTATACCTGCATCCATTAAAAGATGCACCCTCCCCCCCCCGACAAAAGGGACGTGAGTACATATGGAATAGTACTCGTATGTAAGGCAGTCAAAACAACATATGAAAATACGATAACTCAAATAAGAGGCCAATAAAATACATCAAGAAACTACGAAACATTCCATAGAATCACATTTCAAGTCTTATTATACTTGTATCATTCTAAACTTCTTTTAGGATCAACTGAGCCATATGAACTATACGTGGAATACATAATATAATATAATTGTAACAACATGTACAAACAAGGCCAATGAAAGTGGCACCTTCCTCTCTTATTTTACACATATACATTTCATATACCGTCCTTAGTGTTCACATATCATATTATACACCTATGCATGTCATAAACCGTTCACAGTGTTTACTTACACAATACAAATACACCTATTCAAGGGCTTGGAAATACAACATGAATATGATGAATCATGGTAACAATAAAAGGGCTTAGACAGTCGTTAACGTCAAGCAAATTTATTAAGAGCTTACATTAACATTTATAGATATTAAGTCGGGGATCCTCTATAACCACCTTCACACAAAGCGGCCCTGCCGCCTTACCCCAACATATGTGGGTGGAGGTGTATCACGATACCACAATCTCTACACAAAGCGGCCCTGCCACCTCACCCCAATATATGCGGGTATATACTTGTTCATGTATCTACACCAGTGGGTGATTCTATTATGGTGGACCATGTATATCGGTCTTCCATAAGGGCGAATACTATAACTTATGAGACTAGGACAATGTACATAAATTCAAGAGTACGAACTTCTCTTTATGTCTCGTTATCAAACGCATGTAGTTACGAGATCATGACAAAATGAAGGAAAGGTTTAGCCTTAACATACCTTAACTCCGCTGAGTCCTTAATACCTTCCAAGCAATTCTTCAAACAACTAAACTCAATCTACCATAGCATAAGGAGATTCAAAATCAGTGTTGGATAAAGGCTAAGTCCGCAACTTAAACTAGTAGCTCGTTTATGTAAATTTGGGCAGCATCTCCACTGTAACAAGGGCCTCCTCCAATACCATATACCAACGACAACAACCAGAGCAATACAATACGAACAACATGAACAATAGGGTACAAAATATTTCATTAACAAGTCATCAACATATCACAACGAGCGGCAAGCTCGGATTGAATCCCTTTAGCACCCTTCAACCCCATTATCATTCATTCTTGAATTTAGTAATATATTCAGTATAATAACCAATACCTTTTAAAGGATTTCCAACCTTGTACTCAATTTCAAAGTTACCCGAAATAGCCCAACACAAGATAATATCAATGTGGACAACTTACATGTGCTTTATAGCCATTTCCTTTTCTAGTTACCTATTCCCTCAATGATATTGACATGTAAACCAACATAATCATACTAAAAATATCATAGCCAACTTATTTTGCATAATTTTCTGCCACTTAAAGTTCATAAGAGAAACTTTCAAATCAATCCATCAATAACAACATCTCAAGATAATCTAAGTATTATCTTGTAGTTTATCATCCTAACAACTTAACCAACATACAAGAAATCTTAAGCACAATTAGTAGGCCTTTATTCTCACCTTATCCAGTAGAAACAACTTGAAATTTCAGCCAAACACAATGTTGATACCCAATTTTTTCCTCATATTTTAAATATATATATATATATATATATATATACTTTCAAAATAGTGCATATGCATCATCATTTGATTTATAAGCATACACAAGTATTTTTCATAATTTTTCATGATTTTTAAAGACTTTAAACCAATTTATTTCTGCATTTTTATTGTATAAATATCCAATAATTATCCTCCAAATTATTTTATGATGATCTAATCATCTAAACTTATCATTTATACCAGCATGAGGTTTTAAATATTTTTCAATGCATTTCATATAACTACATTTGCATTTTTAAGGCTAAATTGTACATTTTACAAAAATAGCCCACATGCATATATAATTACATTATTTATGCAGAAAATGACTTTTTATATTTTTATAATGTGAAGTAGTTATTTTTAATCACTTTAGTTCACAAATGATATTTTTTATATTTATTAATTAATTTTAAAAATTATTTATTTATTAAACATTGGGTATTTAAAATTTGGCCCAAACCTTACCTATTTCCGGACCTAGACCACCTAGTCCCAGCCCAATAACATCTAAGCCCAAACCAAATAACCCCCAACCCAACCAATTAAACCAACCCGACCCAAGACCCTCAGCCAATCGTGGCTGTTGATCTCTGAGATCAACGGCCCATATTACCCCTTCCCTTTTAATTACCCTAACACTCCCCTAACCCTAAATCACTTTCACCACCCACCACCTTTGAACTCTCTCAAAGCCCTTCCCCCCCCCCCCCCCCTGTCAAACCCTAGCCGTCTTCTCCCCCAAATCCCTCTCATAATCCCACCAGACATGGGATTATACGGCCATTTCTTGTCATATACGACTCTTCCCTGGTACTGGATCCTTCTCTATACCGCTTGCCTAAACATGGCAAGTGGATCTCATCATAATCGAACCAAAGTCGGTTCAACTTCTTGACCTTTCTACTATTTTGTCTATGTTCATTCTTGTTCTATTATGGGTATGAATCTCTGTGTATCTCTGTTGATTCTTACTTACCCTAAATATTAGGGTTTCAGATCTCTTTAGATCGAACCAAAATTGGTTCGATTCTTTGATTTTAAGCGATATTTCTGTCTATATTCATCTTATTTTGTGCAATGTTTGATTTTTTATTTTTAGACTCTGTAGATTTTTGTACTTTCCCTAAAATTAGGGTTTTGAAATTTCTCTCTTTTCCTTACTGATTTCGATTACATGTGATGTTCTTTCCTTTCTAGTGTTTGATTGATGATTTTCCTTGTTTGGGTGTTCGATTTCTACTGCTATATAAACCCCTCTCCATTCCTCTTTGGGAGAGGATGGGAATCATTAAGATATTTACTAAAAAAAATTAAAGTTGCGTGCTCTTTGTTCTCTAATACTCTTGCTCTATATTCTGGTTCCTTGCTTGCTGAAAGCCAAGGCCAGAAATTCTGGGTTCTTGCTCTATGTTGATATTCATAACACTGTGGACTTCCGTTCTTTCTTGTTCTTCTCTTAACTGGTGAGTTACCAAACCTTTGTCATTTCATTCCTATTTACCTGTCATCAGCATATGTTTTCACTTCTGAAGATTGTAGTTTAATGCGTTTCTGGGATGTTCTCGTGTGTAATTCTGACTATCTTACTGTAAGGACCCGTAAAAATTTTAACCAAAATACTCGGGGTTTCGTGGTGCCAAGAGAGATTCCTGCGTTACTATAGTAGAAAGCTCGCCGCAGTTCGGACTTTTTGGATTGAATAGTACCCTACGGACTGAGAGGAAAATGTTTCGTAGATGAACGCATTTCTGCGGCCCATTATGCGGCTGCATAATCACTCTGCGGACCGCATAATGGCCGCAGAGTGAAGCAGTAAGTTTGGCCAACTTGAGGTCCGTTTTGCGGTCGACTATATGACTGCATAATCGATATGTGGACCACATATCGGTCATATAATCCCTCTTGGGTTTTTGCAAAGGGAGTTCTGCGGTGAATTATGCGACCGCAGAACGGGTATGCGGATCGCGTACTGGTCGCATACCTGGGCCAAAAGTTCAGGCCCCTGAGGGCCATTTCTGCGGTCACTTTGCGGATCGCATAACCATTATGCGGTTGCATATGCGACTGCAGACCTGTGTCGGGGCATCCATTTTCTTAATTTAAAACCCGACCCCCATTCTGTTAAAACATCCTTTTAGCCTTCTTTGAAGCTCATTTCTTATATTTCTAGCGTGAGATAGAGAGGGTTCTAGAGGGAGGGCCTAATTCCCATCAATTAATCTTCAACCATCACCCAAAGCTTGGAAATATTTAAGTAAAGCACCAAATTCTTCATCCAAAAAGGTAAGACTTCATCACCCCAGCTCTTAATTTCAAACATAGCGATAATGGGGTATTAATAAGATGGTCCATGGGTATGAGGGTTGTTCATCTTGCATGCATGTGATAAAGAGTGTGGGAAAAATAAAAAGTGAACTAGAACTATAAACGTTTTCCTAATTTTGGGTTCAATTTGTATATTGCAAAAATAGATTGAGGTTGCTAAGGATTCCGGATAATTGTAGAGTCTAAAGAAGCGCAATTGAGGTATGTATGGCTAACTCTTTTCTTCTTAGAATCGAACTCCTGGTGTCCGAATAATTAGTGTAAGTTCCAACTTGATCATACTAGAATTGTTTGCCTTAGTGTGTTGGATTGAAAGATTCATGTTCCCTAATCATTTTAGATGGTTACCATGTCATCATGCTATTTGAGAACGTAATTATGATTTTCTAAGATCTTTCCCTTATGTGTGAAATGCATTATGTGATGGTACTTATTGACATGAATGATGATGTTATTTGAACAAATAAAAAGGGGAAGACTTAAATTGTAAAATGTTCCCAAGTGCCAAGAACTAATTAATAAACGAGGTTGTTTGTGCAGTGTAATGAAGATGGGACAGAAATGTGAATTGAGTGGACAGTTGAAAGAGGTTATATCTCAAGTGAGATGGCTTAGCCGGTCGGGCCGAGATCGGACGCCATGGTGTACACATGGTGGCATTTGTATTGGAATTATTGAATTACATTATGGATATAGATATGTCTCACTTGAGATGGCTTAGCCGGTCAGGCCGAGACCGGACTCCATGTAAAAACACGGTGGCATTGTGAGTTGTGGTTTTGGCACTAAAGATTATTAATCTAAAAAGATGGAAAGATTGAATTGGAAACTATGTGATCCTTACTTGGTGTTTTCTTTGTATTCCTATGAAGTACTTTTTGATTATTATGACTGCCTTCTCTTTGTTTCACTGTTCATTCTACTAAGATTGGTGTTTGCCTTACATACTAGTACTATTCGACAGTACTAATGTCCCTTTTACCGGGGGCGCTACATCTTTGAATGGATGTAGGTGGTTCCATCGCAGATAGTGCCAATCGTAGATAGTGGTGCTCTCTTTCTCTCCTCACAGCAGTCTTGGTGAGCCCCATTTCTCCCAGGGGTCATGTAGTCCTTCTTTTGTATAAGTTTTCATATTTTGAGGTATAGCCGGGGCCTTATTGCCGGCATTGTCATGTTGCTCTTTTGTACTCTTAGAAGCTCCGTAGACGTTTATGTGGGTCATGTATGTATGTTGGGGTGGTCGTTGGATCGAGTTGTGTTTTTGGAACTCAACTATGGTATAATTTATATAAGGAAAAATGAACTAGCAATGTTTATATGTTTATATAACTGATCTCTCCCCTGTTTTACAAATAGTGATGTGATCCCTTTTTGGATTATGAATGAGTCGGGTAGGAAAGGTTTAATAAGCTTGCTCGACTGGGTTCACTCGGTTGAGCGCCGGTCGCGCTCCCCGAGGTTGGGGCGTGACACTTACTACAATTTTAGGCCTTTCTAATCTTAGTTTCATTACGTTTGTAGTTTGAGACATGCTTAGACCTGATTTTAGCTAATTAATTTCTTTTTAAGTCTGCCTAGCCTATGTGTTACTGATGTTTAGAACCTTTGCACTTTAGCCATCTCTTTAGTGTTTAAATTTGCTATTAACCATGTTACTTGAACAGGCTTTCATATCCCCATTTATGGATTAGATGACTAAGCATGAATGTATTCACTAAGTGTCTAGCATAAGTCTGTTTCTGAACTTGCTGTGATGACATGTAGCATGTTTGATCCTGTATGCTTCTACCATGTCTTGACTTCCCAATAGCTGCCTTAATTTGTTCTCATTCTGTTAAGTTCTGTTGCCAATTGATATGATCCCTTCTTGGGACACTAGCATCTACACTTAGCATAATATGAACCTTTTTCTTACTATGAGTATTTGTACATCAATCTTGCAAACCTGTCTTGTTAGTATATGCATTATGTATTGAACTTGTTTTTCTGAAACTTTGTTAAGTCTGTTCTCAAAACCTAAGCATGTTCTACTACCTGTTCTATGTGCTCAACTTGAATCTGCTTGTATCCCTTAGTGTTGTCCCTTAAACTTAGTCTATTCCCTTACTTCCTGGTCTCTTTTGAGTTCTTATTCTTAACCGGCTGAAAGCCAAGGCTACTTAGGTTCTATCATTTGACCTCCCTACTGTGAGCATTGCTCAAGGTTTAATTGAGACCCTTGTGAACTCTGGCACACTAGGATTTGGTCCTTAGTCTTTTTTCGAATTTCCCCTATCAACCTCCCTAGTGTGAGCACTGCCCTGGGTTCTTGAAGCCCTTGGGAACTCTGACACACTCGGGTCTTGGTTCTATTTGCTCAACTCTATTTTCTACCTAATGGATGAATCAATTGGTTTTTGGCTGCCTTATGTCAATGAAGATGTAATTTCTGGGTTGTTGTGAACCATGGGAATGAAGGCCTGGCCTGGCTGGGTATATCTTTGGGCATGTTGTAGGCTCACTATAGTTATTTTATTCTGTAATTTATGCCATTCACTGGGTCTGTAATAATAACAATTGGGGGTATTAGTAAAACTAGGAAAAGGGGGTTTATCTTAATACTTGCAGTAAAATGGGTAGAGATCCTGCCTATAGGTGCTCTACTTTGTTATTATGCTCAAATGTGTTCAGTTATGATGCGTTAGAAATCCTGCCTATAGGTTCTCTACTTTGCTCAAATGTGTTCTGCTTTTACCTGTTAGAAACCATGCATATAGGATATTAAATGACCAATATCTCAATGTGCACATGCATTAGGCTGTAAAGGATCCTGTTAATTTACATGCTAGCTAATCTGCAATTTAGATACCATGCCAATAGGATCTAAAATCAGTCTCAATTATGACTATAGAAATCCTGCCTATAGGGTCTAAACACACAACAAACAACATCAACCCAGTAGTAATCCCACTAGTGGGGTTTGGGAGGGTAGAGTGTACGCAGACCTTACCCCTACCCGGGGGTCTAAAACCAGTCTTAATTATTATCCTGCTCGTTTCTTTCAAGTGCTAATGTTGAACTTTCAACACTGTTTCGTTGCCACTATTAGAAAGCATGCCTATAGGATCAAACTAAGTAATCTGAATATCTTCCATAGTTATCACTGCCAACTACTGCGTAAATCACCTAGATAACATGTTTATACGTTTAATCGCTTATAACACATAATTAGTAGGCAACTGTGTAGTCACTTAGAAATTGTATCTAAAATGACATATTGCTCTGAAACTGCCTGCATGTTTGAATCCCAAGGCCACATCATGTCTATAGGGCTTAATGGCTTTAACTTGTCTCAATGTTGAAACTGTCAAACGCCTAATTTGTTTGCGTGCATTTGTTGTCTAAAGTGTGGGGGCTAACTTGAGCCCTTATTTGCTTTTACATGAAGTCCAACTTATTTTGTATGTCGCCTAGTTTTTCTCATTTTGAGCAACCTAAGTTAGGTCTAGAACCATCCAAAATAGAGGTCCAAATGCCTCCTAGACCATAGGCATGGGACGGGTAGTGCACGCATAAGGTACGGCTTAGAATCAATTAGTGCGCCTTAGGTAATAACTTAAAGATAGTAATCGGGTAGCAGGAGATGATAGTCTATGCCCGCTGAATAATACGAGTAACACCCCATCTCGAGGGAGTTACGAAGTATTATTTATGTTGCACGGGGTGATCCTTTAGGCTAAAAAACTTAGGACCCCCCATCTTGTCTATCTGTCTTAAAATCAATTATTTTGTTTATTAGTAGATTTCTGATAATAATTGCCCAACTTCTTGTCTTTTCTCTTTATTTTGGACTAATTCATATAATTCGAGTTCGGCCTGGACCCACAGTTATGGACCTCGAGGAACGCCTAACACCTTCTCCTCGAGGTAATTTGAGCCCTTACCCGATCTTTGGTGACGCAAACTGGTTAAACCAGAGTTACTTGCAAATAGGTGTCCTAACGCACCTCAAACTCGTTAAGTGGCAACTCTCTCTTTTAACACCTTCCTTTAAAAGAGTTGTCACGTGTCGAAACCCGATTTCATGAGAAAGAGGGGCGCGACAGCATGGCGACTCTGCTGGGGATATTTTTAGGCTCTTACCATAGCGAACTTGGTCTATATGAATTAGTCTTCTTTGATGAATGTGTTTCCTTGTTCATTATTGTTACATGAACATCCTTCTTCCATTTTCCCTTTTTATGGCTACATGCGCACCCTTTCCCCTATTTCCCTCTATTTTGAATTTGTATTAATATGCAAATCTTTGCTTAATTTGGTTACAATGTGCGTTTTCCTTTATTTTCTAGTCATGTTCATTTGCTCTGAATCTTTTTTAAATTTGCTACATCATGTCTCTCCCTACCCCTACCCCCTTGCTTGCTTTATTGCAATTCTTTCACATTGCGCGAACTAACTTCTTCCTTGTTTTTCTTTCTTTTTATGTCTTTACACTCCATTTAATACTGCGTTTATTGTCTTCATCATACAAAATACTTGACAGCGTGTTGTTTTATCTTTACATAAAGTATGCTCCACATCATATTCCAATCGTGCATAATTAATACCATAGCGGCGCTTGATGAGTGTCTGCGCCCTTCCTAAATCACCCTTTTAAAATTTGGAAAGGCTTATTTGCTGTAAAACTAGTCGATCAGTGGTGCAATCAATGGTTCTGTGCCTTCCCCTCTCAAGTTGTCCACTTGAGGGTACCGATCTAGACTCTTCTAGAAACCCCCACTCTAATATTAATTGTGCATGCATCATGTCTAAACCTAGTGTGGGTTAGAACACTGTCCGCATAATAACTCTCTAAGGCAAGCCTTGTCCAATGTCTGATATGTGCATTATTTGGAGAAAACGTACCGATATGCTAATCATTAATGTGTAAATAGTCGAATCCGAAGGGGGAAAGGGCTAACTTTATTTGTTTTGCAGAAATGAGGCACGAAGTCCCCAGGTTCGGCATGGTTCGAAATATCCCACCTTTGTTGCTAGATTGGCGGGAAAATCTCTCGCCAAGTGACAAAGACCATATGAAAAGAGTTCTCGGGAATTTACCTTCTTTGTTAGATATTCAGCCGAATAATGTGTTAATTGAGGCTGCCACCATGTTCTGGGATGAGAAGAGGGCCGTCTTCCATTTTGAGGATATAGAAATGACTCCCCTTTTAGAGGAAATATGAGGCTTCGCTGGGCTCCCATGGGATAGCCCTGGTTTATTGGTACCGGAAAACCGTACTTCTCGAGGTTTCCTAAAAATGATGGGTTTCAGGAAAAATGATGAGTTAGTCTGTCTGAAGAAATCTTACATACCATTCGACTTCCTTTACGAGCGTTATGGTCACAGCAAGTCATATCATCTTTACTATGATGAATTTGCCATCACTTCTTTGGGTTGGACTCACTGCCGGATTTTTGTATTCATTGTCTATTTTCTAGGGGTGCTGATATTCCCGATACAAGGAGAAAGGATCCACACTCGCCTAGCTATGGTCACTAAGACTCTAATGGAAGGAATTGAGGGGCAAACTTACACTATTGTCCCAATGATCGTGGCTGAGATGTACCGAGCCTTAGACCGTTGCAAAAGGGGATATAGGCATTTTGAGGGTTGCAATCTGTTGCTGCAAATATGGTTGTTGGAACACCTTCAGAGAGGACAATACCGTCAAGAATTTCCGCGACGACCATGGAATGACCACATAGCTTATCACCGTCCGAAGAGAATGACTTTTATCCCAGACAGGTTTGCACAACCGGGAAATGCTGTGAGCTGAGTACATTTCTTTAGCAATTTGACTGATGACAAGGTACATTGGATGTTCGAGTGGTTCCCTAGCAGTGAATTCATCATCAGGTCGAGAGATGTTCCTTATCTAGTGCTAATCGGATTAAGGAGAATCTATCCTTATGCTCCTATCAGAGTCATGAGGCAAACTGGGAGAAAATAGGTTATACCACGAGTTTCCAAAATGGTTCATTACAAAGCAGACTTCCAAGGGAATGCCATTCCATTCAAGTTCGAGGCACAGCACATGTGGCATCAAAGGATTATTGTGGAGAAAGATACCATCGAGCCAGCCAGGTATCATACCGGCCATGTGTACTTACTCATCATGGTTGGTCGATGACATAGCAGGAGAGGTCAAGCCAGGGGTTGATTTGAGAAATAGGGTCATAGACGACGCTACTGAAGCACAAGTCAAATACAAGAGGTTGCACAAAAGGGTCTTTGAATCTGAGGCCAGGCATTTGGAACAACATAAAGTGGACATGGAAGCAATCAATGAATGGAGAGGAATCGCTACTAAATCAACATAAAGGTTGGATTATTTGGAGCAGGGTTTGATGGAACTTGAGGGAAAGATGAGGAAAAGGGCCTCGAATTGCCAAAACGTAGAGGACAATGAAGGAGGACATCTAGCAAGGGCGTATCTGCTGTTGGACATGCGTGACCTGGGGAATCTGATTGACGGGGCTAAGAAGGCCAAGCTTGGAGAAGGTCCCTCTGGGACCGAGTAGATTAGTAATGATGTTTTCTAGACTTGTTTTAGAATTCGATTGTAATAAGGCAAATGCCACTAGTGACTCTTTATAATTATTGTCATTTTAGTAGAGATTTGGTCTATTCATCATATTAATGAAATGACGCAGTTATCGGCATTAAGTTTTCTCCAAAGCTATATGTCGCTAGGCCTACCTCGGGCACGATGAGGTCCCCAAATTAGGACGCGAATTTATAATTCCGCAATACGTGTTTAAATATAGTAAATATCCTTTTGATACTCCTTACTGACTTGTTTACCTTTTTGTTTTTGTTTTCTTCCGTTTATTCCCATTCCCAAAGGTTGGTTCGTGCATACTGGCATCATCGGCATATCATACCAGATCTAGAGGTCCTCCACCTCCTCCTCCTCCAAGTGATCCTAAGAACAAAGGAAAGGCTAAGATGAATGATCTGAGCGGTATGAGGAAAGACAATGCTACACATGCAGAGAATGTTGAGACTTCGGATGGACGGAGTACTCCGGCACAGAACGACTTGGTTTTACGATTAGAGCAAAAGATACTGGAGTTACAAGGGGAACTTGAGCAAGTCCGTAACTTGGCAAACCTTTTCCTCACCCTGAATGTCCCCGACATCAACTAACAAAATGCCCAAAACCCAACACCTCCTCAAAACACACAAAACCAGCACCCCCTCAAAACACACAAAACCAGCACCCCCAAAATCCTCCCGCACCTCATCAATACGCCACGCCTTCCCAAAATCCTAATCCTCCACCAGTACTAACTCCTCCACAGCACCAACATCATATAACCCAGTACCCACAAACTACTACCTACCACACTCCTCAAAACACACCACAACCTACCTCTGATCCCCAGAACTCAACCAATGATCACCACTACACCCAAATCCCTGGAGTCCACCAACGTAACCCCATATACGTAGAAACCTTACCCCACATTTCACAACAAACCCTGTACACACCAGAATCTGCCGAGAAGGACCTGCTCATCAAGAACATGGCGAAGGAACTTAAGAAGCTTACAAGTTGAGTCCAAGGTGTCGAAGATGGTAAAGGCATCAAAGGTTTGAACTATGAGGATTTATGTATTCAACCGGACGTAAAACTGGCAGAGGGTTACAAACCTCCTAAGTTCGAAATCTTCGACGGGACAGGTGATCCAAAGGTACATCTAAGGACGTATTGCGACAAGCTCATAGGGGTTGGTAAAGATGAAAGAATCCGCATGAAGCTATTCATGAGGAGCCTCACTGGAGATGCCCTATCCAGGTACATCAGTCAAAATCCAAAGAAGTGGATTAATTGGGTAAGCATGGCGTCAGATTTTATGGATCTGTTCAGATTCAACACAGAGAATGCACCAGACGTCTTCTATATCCATAATCTTAAGAAGAAGCCGACAAAAACTTTCCGCAAGTATGCTACTCGGTGGAGATCAGAGGCTGCAAAAATAAGGCTAGCATTGGAAGAAGAACAAATTCTTTGTCCGGGCCCATGATCCGCAATGTTATGAGAGGTTGATGGTTATTGAAAATCATTAATTCTCCAGCATCATCAAATTGGGAGAAAGAATAGAAGAGGGAATCAAAAGCGGGATGGTAACAAATTTCGAGGAACTCCAGGCTACGAACAAAGCCTTGCAATCGGGGTATATCTAAAAAGAAGGAAGTAGGGGCCGTGGTGGTAGCCCAAGGTCCAAAATCTCCTCTCACATACCAAACACCTCCACCCACATATCAGCCTTCACCTCCTAGATATCAACAACCCGCTACAAACTACCACACTTACAACACTCAGTCAGCATATTACCACTCACCACCAGCCCGCCAAAATTACCAAAAACGCAGGCCAAATTTCGACCGTAGGCCGCCCCGACAATACACTCCTATTGCCGAACCTATTGACCAGTTGTATGAGAGATTGAAAGTTGTCAGTTATGTCACTCTCATTCCCGTTGTCGCCATGGAAATTTCCTCTCAATGGGTCAATCCGAATAAGACATGTGCCTACCATTCGGGCATGAAGGGTCACATTATTGATGAATGCCGCACTCTAAAGGATAAGATCCAGACGCTGATTGATACCAAAGTTATACAGGCAAAGGAGACTGCACTTAATATCGCAACAATCCCCTCCCGGATCACAGGGCGAGGGGGTAAATGTGATAGAAACTGATGAAGAATGGGACCCGGAGGGTTAAATTAAGCTCATTCGAGGAGAGGATGATCCCAAAATGCCTCCAGTCACTCTCACACCTATTGTGGTACATATACAGTCACCAATTGAAGTTGAGGTAGCTGCACCGACTCTGTTCGAGGTTGAAGTAACAACGCCCTCAGCCATGCCAACTCCGTTCAAAGTAGAAGTGACCACACCATTCACCGTAACGGTATCACCCACACCATACTTTAATTCCAATGTTGTGCCCTGGGACTATACTGCAGAAGCGAGAAGGAAAGGAAAGGAAATGGAAGAAACTGGTGCAGCACAAGGTATGACCAGAACTGGTAGGGTTTACACGCCCAAGCATTTGGGGAAACAAGTAAAGAAGACTCTTCCAGGCAGCCTATCATTGAAACCGGCCCGGATGATCTTTGGAGAAAGGTGCAAGCAAGGGAGTATTCTGTGGTTGATCATTTGAACAAAACCCCTGCTCAGATATCCATTATATCACTACTGCAGAATTCTAAGGATCATAGGAACGCGTTGATAAAAGTGTTGAATGAGGCTTATGTACCCAACAACATTACTAGTGGAGAGATGGCCAACATGGTAGGACAAGTATTGGAAATCCATAAGATCACTTTCCACGAAGATGAACTGCCGCTGGAAGGGTTGAGTCACAACAGGGCACTGCATATCACAGTGCAGTACGAAGACAAATTCATTGCCAGGGTCTTGATAGATGGGGGTTCAAGTCTCAACATCTGCCCGTTGACTACTTTGAAGAGGTTAGGTAAAGGTTTGCATGAGATACGAGCAGGAATTATGAACGTAAAAGCGTTCGATGGGTCTCAAAGGGCCACAATCGGAGAAACCAACCTCTGCTTACAAATGGGTCCAACTTGCTTTGATGTTGAATTCCAAGTGCTCGACATATATGCCTCATACAATCTGCTATTGGGACGACCTTAGATACATGCCGCGGGGGCTGTAACGTCTACTCTGCATCAGGCTGTGAAGTTCGAATGGAATCATCAGGAGGTGATCATTCATGGAGACGGGAGTAACCCTATTTACACCAACCAGACTATCCCGGTTGTGGAGAATAGAAGGAAGTTAGGAGGAGAGACTTACCATCGCATTGAGCGTGTTAACGCGATCGAGAAGGACAAATGGTGGAGTAGCAAAATGGAAAGCATATTGGCATGGATAGGGTATGAACCCGGCAGAGGTCTTGGCAAGAATCTCCAAGGGATCACCAAACTAATACAATTAAAATGTCACGGCACGACCTTTGGACTGGGATATCAGTACACCTGGCACGAGTATCAGAATTGGTCGCCCGTGGCGTGGTCCTTATTACCCTCTTGAGCAGCCGATATAATATTTGAGCCAATCCTTCCATCAAGCCGATATGATGTGGAGATCTGAAGAAGATGAAATTCTAGTTGGTTTAAGGAATCTGTTATTGGAAGATGAAGACATGGACTGCAGTGTAATAGTTGAGGAGGAGGAGGAGGAAGAGGGCCTCGTCATCCATACAATGGAGAAGGGAGATATTCTTAGGAAATGGACTGCCACACCATCAAGGGCCCGCCAAGTTCCGGGGTAGCGTGGCTGCTAGTGTCATTTATTTTGAAAATAATTCTTATGAGCATTTTTAAAACATTTTCAGTATTTTGTTTTGAAACATTTGTTGAATCATTAAAAATCGCTTTTGTTTGACATCTTGATAATTATCAATGGTTTGCTATTTTATTATTTATTACTATTCTCTACATTTTTCTCTCTACAGCATTACTATTTCTTATCGTGATGAACCAACAACTGTGACATGTAATGAGACAACGCAACATAAGGATAGTGACTCAGAGAAAATAGAAGAAGAGGATATAATACCCGAGGAAATTTTTAGAGAAATGGAAAACTTTGAAAACAAGCCTAAGTCCAATTTGGATGAGACTAAAACAGTTAATCTAGGAGACTCCGAAACAGTCAAGGAAACACGTGTAAGCATCCACCTATCACCATCAGAGAAGGCAGAGTACGCCCGGTTCTTGAAGGAGTATGAGGATATCTTTGCATGGTCCTATGATGATATGACCGATTTGAGCACGTCCATAGTGGCTCATAAACTACCTACCAACCCAATGTGTCTGCCGGTAAAGCAGAAGCTCAGAAAGTTCAAGCCAGATATGAGTTTGAAAATCAAAGAAGAAGTCACCAAGCGGATCAAAGCTAAGGTTCTCAGAGTGGTTGAATATCCAACTTGGTTGGCTAACATCGTACCCATTCCGAAGAAGGATGGAAAAGTCAGAGTATGCGTCGATTATCGGGACCTAAACAAAGCAAGTTCCAAAGATGATTTCCCGTTACCCAACATACACATACTGATCGACAACTGTGCCAAGCATGAACTCCAATCCTTTGTGGATTGTTTCGCAGGATATCATCAGATCTGGATGGATGAAGAGGATGCCGAAAAGACACTTTTATTACACCGTGGGGGGTGTACTACTATAAAATGATGTCGTTTGGTCTGAAGAATGCTGGGGCCACTTATATGAGGGCCATGACAACTATTTTTCACGACATGATACACAAGGAGATAGAGGCATATGTGGATGACATCATCATCAAATCCAAGAAGAGTACAGATCACATAGCAGACTTGAGGAAACTCTTTGATCGGCTTCAGAGGTACAATTTAAAATTAAATCCTGCAAAATGTGCCTTCGGGGTCCCCGCAGAAAAGTTATTAGGATTCATCGTCAGCCGCCGAGGAATTGAGCTAGACCCATCAAAGGTCAAGGCTATCCAGGATTTTCCACCTCCAAAGAACAAGAAAGACATGATGAGCTTCTTGGGACTCTTAATTACATCAGCCGCTTCATAGCACAATCAATCGTGATCTGTGAGCCGATTTTCAAAATGTTAAAGAAGGATGCCGCAACCAGTTGGAATGAAGACTGCCAGAAAGCTTTTGAAAGAATCAAAGAATATTTGTCCACACCACCAGTCCTGGTCCTACCAGAACCTGGTAGACCACTACTACTCTATCTCTCCGTATTAGATGGGGCTTTTGGTTGTTTCTTAGGACAACACGATGAGACGGGAAGGAAATAACAGGCCATATATTATCTGAGTAAGAAGTTCACACCCTACGAAGCACGGTATTCTCTGCTGGAACGCACATGTTGTGCTTTGACCTAGATAGCCCAGAAACTGAGGCACTACTTCTGTGCCTATACCACATATCTCATATCAAGGATGGATCCTTTGAAGTACATCTTCCAGAAAACCATGCCTACAGGGAAGCTAGCAAAATGGCAGATATTATTGAGTGAATTTGACATTATCTATGTGACTCAGAAGGCGATTAAGGGACAAGCATTAGCGGATCATCTTGCGGAAAATCCTGTAGGAGGAGAATACGAACCACTAAAAACATATTTTCCAAATGAAGAAGTATCATTCGTAGGAAAAGATATCGCCGAAGCCTACGACGGATGGAGAATGTTTTTTGATGGAGCCGCAAACTTCAAAGGAGTGGGTACTAGAGCCGTTTTGGTGTCAGAAACAGGTCAACATTATCTGGTATCCGCGAAACTCAGATTTCCGTGCACCAATAATATGGCAGAATATGAGGCTTGCATATTGGGGCTCAATTTGACCGTTGACATGAATATCCAGGAATTACTGGTAATTGGTGATTCAGATCTTCTGGTACATCAGGTGCAAGGAGAATGGGCTACAAAGAATACCAAGATATTACCATTCTATATCATGTGCAAGAGATGATGAAGAGGTTCATGAAGATAGAGTTTAGACATGTCCCGAGAATCCAGAATGAATTCGCAGACGCATTGGCCACTTTGTCCTTCACGATACAGCATCCGGACAAGAATTTCATTGACCCCATTCTGGTAAGGATTCATAATCAGCCAGCATACTGCGCTCACGTTGAAGAAGAAGCAGGCGGGAATCCATGGTTCCATGATATCAAGAAGTATTTGGCAAAAGGAGAGTACCCGGAGCATGCAAACCATACTCAAAAATGCATGATCCGAAGATTGTCTAACCATTTCTTCCAAAGTGGAGGAATTCTGTACAGAAGGACTCCAGACTTAGGGTTATTACGGTGTGTTGACGCCAAGGAAGCTTCCAAACTGCTCGAAGAGATACACTCTGAAACTTGCGGACCACACATGAATGGTTTCATTTTAGCCAAGAAGATACTAAGAGCGGGTTATTTTTGGATGACTATGGAAACAGACTACATCAGGTATGTCCAGAAATGTCATCAGTGCCAAATACACGCAGATATGATACGGGTGCCGCCAAATGAACTCAATGCAACGAGTGCACCTTGGCCTTTTGCCGCTTGGGGAATGGACGTAATTGGACCAATCGAGCCAGCCGCTTCAAAACGGGCACAGGTTCATTTTAGTGGCCATAGACTACTTCACAAAATGGGTTGAAGTTGCATCCTACAAAGCTGTAACCAAGAAAATCGTCGCAGATTTTGTCAGAGATCGTATTGTTTGCCGATTCGGGGTTCCATAATCCATCATCACCGACAACGCCGCCAATCTCAACAGTGACCTAATGAAAGCTATGTGGGAGACCTTCAAAATCAAGCACAAGAATTCCACAGCATACAGGCCTCAAATGAATGGAGTCGTGGAGGCCGCAAACAAGAATATCAAGAAAATACGGAGGAAGATGGCAGACAACCACAAGCAATGGCACGAGAAGTTACCATTTGCCTTATTGGGGTACCGTACCACAGTCCGCACATCAACCGGGGCAACTCCCTATTTGCTGGTCTACGGTACCAAAGCTGTCATTCCTGCCGAGGTTGAAATTCCTTCTTTAAGAATTATACAAGAAGCTGAACTTAGTGATGCAGAATGGATAAGAAGCCACTATGAACAATTAGCTCTCATTGACAGAAAAAGAATGAATGTAGTGTGTCATGGTCAACTCTATCAGAATAGGATGTCCAGAGCTTTCAACAAAAGGGTCAAACCTAGACAGTTCGCACCGGGGCAGCTGGTACTGAAGCGGATCTTCCCGCATCAAAATGAAGCCAAAGGAAAATTTTCTCCCAATTGGCAAGGGCCCTACATGGTTCACAGAGTACTAACAGGAGGAGCACTCATATTCATAGAAATAGACGGAGAGGTTTTGCCAAAGCCTATCAACTCTGATGCAGTCAAAAGAAATTATATTTAGAATGTTTGCATTTCTTCATCTGATGTAACTGAACTACGCTTGACCTTATTCCCGTTTAAGAGGGGATACGTAGGTAGCCATGTGGGTTCGGTCACAATTCAATAAAATTTTCATTTTCCTCATAACCAGAAACTGGGGCAGAATTTTGAGGAGGACCCTCAAAATTCCGGAGCAAGTCTAGCCAACGTCATCATATGCAGAACGGTTAGAGAATCGCCTAAGTAAACTGGGGCAGAATTTTGTGGAGGACCCTCAAAATTCTAAGGAAGTCGCAATGTCTCTAAAGTTTCACAGTCATTGGTTCATCTAATTTATCTGCTATTGCATACTAATGTATTGTAAATAACTACATCCATCATATGCACGCACATGTTTTGATAATTGTATTTTATGAAACAGCCAGATGCTACCCATGGTAACTCGAGCATGATTTCTATGCAGAGCAAGGCAAAGCAAGCAGGCGAAGGCACGAACCAACCTTCCCCGTAGAACTCACGATTTTCCTTTGGATGCAGGAACAAGGAATATTCGCAAATACATGCACACCTCAGGATCAATATCTTCATAACGACAAAGCTGCCAAACGTAAACACATTTCCAGCTAAGAAATACTCTGCTACTACTTATTATCTGTTCATTGCATGAGACTAAGCATTGTCTCCATCTTGCATGAGGCTAAGCCCTGCCTCCTTAATTGTATAAGGCTAAGCACTGCCTTCTCCTGCATGAGACTAAGCATTGTCTCCACTTTGCATGAGGTTAAGCCCTGCCTCCTCAATAGAATAAGGCTAAGCACTACCTTCCCCTGCATGAGACTAAGCATTGTCTCTATTTTGCATGAGAATAAGCCCTGCCTCCTCAGTTGCATAAGGCTAAGCACTGCCTTCCCCTGCATGAGACTAAGCATTGTCTCCACCTTTGCATGACGCTAAGCCCTGTCTCCTCAATTGCATAAGGATAAACACTGCCTTCCCCTACATGAGACTAAGCATTGTCTTTATTTTGCATGAGGCTAAGCCCTACCTCCTCAATTGCATAAGGCTAAGCATTGCCTTCCCCTGCATGAGACTAAGCATTGTCTCCACCTTTACATGAGGTTAAGCCCTGCTTCCTCAATTGTATAAGGCTAAGCATTGCCTTCCCCTGCATGATACTAAGCATTGTATCCACCTTTGCATGAGGCTAAGCCTCGCCTCCTTAATTGCATAAGGCTAAGCATTGCCTTCTCCTGTATGAGACTAAGCATTGTCTCCACATTTGCATGAGGTTAAGCCTTGCCTCCTCAATTGCATAAGGCTAAGCATTGCCTTCCCCTGCATGAGACTAAGCATTGTCTCTATTTTGCATGAGGCTAAGCCCTGCCTCCTCAATTGCATAAGGCTAAGCATTGCCTTCCCCTGCATGAGACTAAGCATTGTCTCCCGCTTGCATGAGGCTAAGCCCTGCCTCCTCAATTGCATAAGGCTAAGCACTGCCTTCCATTGCATGAGGCTAAGCATTGTCTCCTGCTTGCATGAGGCTAAGCCCTGCCTCCTCAATTGCATAAGGCTAAGCACTGCCTTCCATTGCATGAGGCTAAGCATTGTCTCCTGCTTGTATGAGGCTGAGCCCTACCTCTTCAATTGCATAAGGCTAATCACTGTCTTCCATTGCATGAGGCTAAGCCCTGCCTCCTTAATTGCATAAGGCTAAGCACTGCCTTCCATTGCTTGAGACTAAGCATTGTCTTCATGCCTGCATGAGACTAAACATTGTCTCTCCTTGCATAACCACAAATGTTATGCTATTTGAAACCTTGCACTATTCGCTACCTCAGGGCTAAGCTCTACCCCCGATCTTACACGAGACCAAGCTCTGTCTTGTTTCGTTTTGCATCATGTCTTTACATCTCATGGGCTGAAATATTGCCATTCTCTCCAGAGGCATCATAGTCCGAAGGCATCATCCTCATAGCCGGAAGACACCATGCCATGGCCTGAGGATCTCTCAACATTACACATCATTATTCAAAGGCGTCATAGTTCAGAGGCACCATCCTCATGGCCCGAGAACATCATTTCATGGCCTGCAAATCTCCTATCTCACGATTCATGGTCCGGGATATCATGGTCTAAGGACACCATCCCCATCGTCCAAAGACAACTTTCATGGTCCAAAGGGAATTTGCATCATGCTTAAATTCTCACAATAATCCATATATACTTGCATGCATTGTGTTTTAAGTTTTGCAGGTAATCCAGGAAGTAACCGTTCTCCTAATGGGAGCAATCATCGCTCCGATTTTCGTTCAATGTTCATATCTTGCAATTATTTAAGACGTAACCAACTGTTACCCGTTCCCATCTGATAACCATTCAAATATCCATATCCACCCCCCAGATACATCCATTTACAATCCCGATATCATCCTGTCCAGAAAAGCTTGTCCGTTCCTACAACAACTCCATCGGTTTATTCCACCGTTGGATCCAGAACTACACATGGACTGATTCCTGTAAAACCAGGGATATGTAGGCAACTCATAAAAAAGGGTTTGGCCTATATTTTTCAAAATCACCCCATTCGGTCAAAATCGGTCATCATTTCTTTACCTGACAACTCTTTCATCATTCCCGGGTAAAGAGGGGTAGTTGTTGATACCCAATTTTTCCCTCATATTTTATATATATATATATATATATATATATATATATATATATATATATATATATATATATATATATATATATATATATACTTTCAAAATAGTGCATATGCATCATCATTTGATTTATAAGCATACACAAGTATTTTTCATAATTTTCCATGATTTTAAAGACTTAAAACCAATTTATTTCTGCATTTTTATTGTATAAATATCCAATAATTATCCTCCAAATTATTTTATGATGATCTAATCATCTAAACTTATAATTTATACCAGCATGAGGTTTTAAATATTTTTTAGTGCATTTCTTATAACAACATTTGCATTTTTAAGGCTAAATTGCACATTTTGTAATAATAGCCCACATGCATATATAATTACATTATTTATGCAGAAAATGAATTTTTATATTTTTATAATGTTAAGTAGTTATTTTTAATCACTTTAGTGAACAAATGATATTTTTTATATTTATTAATTACTTTTATAAATTATTTATTTATTAAACATTGGGTATTTATAATTTTGCCCAAACCTTACCTATTTTCGGACCTAGACCACCCAATCCCAGCCCAATAACATCTAAGACCAAACCAAATAACCCCTAACCCAACCAATTAAACCAACCCAAATAATTAAACCAACCCGACCCAAGACCCCCAGCCAATCGTGGCCGTTGATCTCTGAGATCAACGGCCCATATTACCCCTTCCCTTTTAATTACCCTAACACTCCCCTAACCCTAAATCACTTTCACCGCCCGCCGCCTTTGACCTCTCTCAAAGCCCCCCCCCCCCTCCCCATCTCTGTCAAACCCTAGCGGTCTTCTCCCCCAAATCCCTCTCCTAATCCCACCAGACATGGGATTATACGGCCATTTCTTGCCATATACGACTCTTCCCTGGTAATGGATCCTTCTCTATATCGCTTGCCTAAACATGGCAAGCAGATCTCATCAGAATCGAACCAAAGTCGGTTCAACTTCTTGACCTTTCTACTATTCCGTCTATGTTCATTCTTGTTCTATTATGGGTATGAATCTTTGTGTATCTCTGTTGATTCTTACTTACCCTAAAAATTAGGGTTTCAGATCTCTTTAGATCGAACCAAAATTGGTTCGATTCTTTGATTTTAAGCGATGTTTCTGTCTATATTCATCTTATTCTGTGCAACGTTTGATTTTTTATTTTTAGACTCTGCCGATTTTTGTACTTTCCCTAAAATTAGGGTTTTGAAATTTCTCTCTTTTCCTTACTGATTTTGATTGCATGTGATGTTTTTTCCTTTCTAGTGTTTGATTGATGATTTTCCTTGTTTGGGTGTTCGATTTCTACTGCTATATAAACCCTTCCCCATTCCCCTTTAGTTTGGGAGAGGACGGGAATCATTAAGTTTACTAAAAAAAATTAAAGTTGCGTGCTCATTGTTCTCTAATACTCTTGCTCTATATTCTGGTTCCTGGCCTGCTGAAAGCCAAGGCTAGAAATTCTAAGTTCTTGCTCTTTGTTGATATTCATAACACTGTGGACTTCCGTTCTTTCATGTTCTTCGCTTAACTGGTGAGTTACCAAACCTTTGTCATTTCATTCTTATTTACCTGTCATCAGCATATGTTTTCACTTCTGAAGATTGTGGTTTAATGCATTTCTGGGCTGTTCTCGTGTGTAATTCTGACTGTCTTACTTCAATTTTAGGCCTTTCTAATCTTAGTTTCATTACGTTTGTAGTTTGAGACATGCTTAGACCTGATTTAAGCTAATTAATTTCTTTTTAAGTCTGCCTAGCCTATGTGTTACTGATGTTTAGAACCTCTGCACTTTAGCCATCTCTTTAGTGTTTAATTTTTCTATTAACCCTGTTACTTGAACATGCTTTCATATCCCATTTTATGGATTAGATGACTAAGCATGAATGTATTCACTAAGTGTCTAGCATAAGTCTGTTTCTGAACTTGTTGTGATGACATGTAGCATGTTTGATCCTGTATGCTTCTACCATGTCTTGACTTCCCAATAGCTGCCTTAATTTGTTCTCATTCTGTTAAGTTCTGTTGCCAATTGATATGATCCCTTCTTGGGACACTAGCGTCTACACTTAGCATAATCTGAACCTTTTTCTTACTATGAGTCTGTGTACATCAATCTAGCAAACTTGTCTTGTTAGTATATGCATTATGTGTTGAACTTGTTTTTCTGAAACTTTATTGAGTCTGTTCTCAAAACCTAAGCATGTTCTACTACATGTTCTATGTGCTCAACTTGAATCTTCTCGTATCCCTCAGTGTTGTCCCTTAACCTTAGTCTATTCCCTTACTTCCTGGTCTCTTTTGAGTTCTTATTCTTAACCGGCTGAAAACCAAGGCTACTTAGGTTCTATCATTTGACCTCCCTAGTGTGAGCACTGCTCGGGGTCCAATTGAGACCCTTGTGAACTCTGACACACTAGGATTTAGTCATTAGTCTTTCTTCGAATTTCCCCTATCAACCTCCCTAGTGTGAGCACTGCCCTGGGTTCTTGAAGCCCTTGGCAACTCTGACACACTCGGGTCTTTGTTCTATTTTCTCAACTCTATTTTCTACCTACTGGATGAATCAATTGGTTTCTGGCTGCCTTATATCAATGAAGATGTAATTTCTGGGCTGTTGTGAACCATGGGAATGAAGGCCTGGCCTGGTTGGGTATATCTTTGGGCCTGTTGTAGGCTCACTATAGTTATTTTATTTTGTAATTTATGCCATTCATTGGGTCTGTAATAATAACAATTGGGGGGTATTAGTTAACCTGGGAAAAGGGGGTTTATCTAAATACTTGCAGTGAAATGGGTATGGAGACCCTGCCTATAGGTGCTCTACTTTGTTATTATGCTTAATTGTGTTCAGTTATTATGCGTTAGAAATCCTGCCTATAGGTTCTCTACTTTGCTCAAATGTGTTCTGCTTTTACCTGTTAGAAACCATACCTATATGATATTAAATGACAAATATCTCAATGTGCACATGCATTAGGCTGTATAGGATTTTGTTAATTTACATGCTACCTAATCTGCAATTTAGATACCATACCAATAGGATTTAAAATCAGTCTCAATTATGACTATAGAAATCCTACCTATAGGGTCTAAAACCAGTCTTAATTATTATCCTGCTCGTTTCTTTCAAGTGCTAATGTTGAACTTTCAACATTGTTTCGTTGCCACTATTAGAAAGCATGCCTATAGGATCAAACTAAGTAATTCTGAATATCTTCTGTGGGTATCACTGCCAACTACTGCGTAAATCACCTAGATAACATGTCTATAGGTTTAATCGCTTATAACATGTAATTAGTAGGCATCTGTGTAGTCACATAGAAATTGTATCTAAAATGACATCTTGCTCTGAAACTGCCTGCACGTTTGAATCCCAAGGCCACATAGAAACCATGTCTATAGGGCTTAATTGCTTTAACTTGTCTCAATGCTGAAACTGTCAAACGCCTAATTTGTTTGCGTGCATTTGTTGTCTAAAGTGTGGAGGCTAACTTGAGCCCTTATTTGCTTTTACATAACGTCTAACTTGTTTTGTATGTCTCCTAGTTTTTCTCATTTTGAGAAACCTAAGTTAGGTCTAGAACCATCCAAAATAGAGGTCCAAACGCCTCTTGGACCATAGGCATGGGACGGGTAGTGCACGCATAAGGTACGGCTTAGAATCAATTAGTGCGCATTAGGTAATAGCTTAAAGATAGTAATCGGGTAGCAGGAGATGATAGTCTGTGCCCATTGAATAATACGAGTAAGACCCCATTTCGAGGGAGTTACGAAGTATTATTTATGTTGCACGGGGTGATCCTTTAGGCTAAAAAACTTAGGACCCCCCCCCCCTCCCCCACCTGTCTTAAAATCAATTATTTTGTTTATTAGTAGATTTCTGATAATAATTGCCCAACTTCTTGTCTTTTCTCTTTATTTTAAACTAATTCATATAATTCGAGTTCGGCCTGGACCCACAGTTATGGACCTCGAGGAATGCCTAACACCTTCTCCTCGAGGTAATTTGAGCCCTTACCCGATCTTTGGTGACGCAAACTGGTTAAACCAGAGTTACTTGCAAATAGGTGTCCTAACGCACCTCAAACCCGTTAGGTGGTGACTCTCTCTTTTAACACCTTTCTTTAAAAGAGTTGTCACGTGTCGAAATCCGATTTCGCGAGAAAGAGGGGCGCGACACACAACCCACAACTATCCTTAATGACAACACAATTTCAAAGAGGTGTTGTTCTTTACTAGAACTAACCTTTGATGTTACAATATGGTGTAATCACTTTAGAATAACTTCAAACCCTTATGGTAACTATTTAGGAGGAGGGTTAGGAGGAGTGTAGGGATGAGGTTGGGTCGAAATATTGTAAGGACCCATAATATTTTACCTAAAACCCGGGGTTTCATGGTGTCGAAGTAGACTTATGTGTTGACGATTTTAAGAGGGCAATTTTGCGGCACATTATGCGACTGTAGAATAGGTCTGCAGACCGCAGATCAGTCGCAGAATGAGGCAGGGGTGCCCAGTTCTGTAGGGCCATTATACGGCGCATTTTGCGGACTGTGGAAGCGTTATGCGGTCGCATATGCGGACCGCAGAAGTGTTATGCGGTCGCATATGCAACTGCAGATCTGTGTTGGGGCTTTATTTTTCTAAAAAAATTTACCCCGACCCTATTTTGATTAAAAGCCCTTGGGGCTCATTTTGAAAGAGAAATCTGATATTTTAGAGAGAAGGGAGAGTGTTCTATAGAGAGAGGAGGAAACCCTATGCTAATTGTTCATCGATTCTTGCTCAAGACTTGGAGAATTCACAAGGTCTTCATCCAAGAGGTAAGGTTCTAACCCTAGTCTTCAATTTCGAGTTTAGGTAGAAGATGGGTAATTGGGAGTATGATTCTTGGGTATGAGAGTTTTTGTTTATGCATGCATGTAGCTATGACAATGGTGGGGAGGTAATTGAACTAGTATAACTAAACTCTTGGTATTGAATTAGTTGTGGAGTGAAGGAAATCTTGTGGAAGAATCATGTAATCAAATTTGCACACCTAGTGTTTGATTAAATGAGCTGAAACCATGAATATCTTCCTAATTTGTGTTCAATTTTTCCATGTATCTAAATAGATCGAGGTTGCTATGATTTTCGAAACTGTGTAGTGAATTAGGGAAAGCTCAAAGCGATGTATGAAGGCTAAACTCTTCTTTTAGTATCGGAATTCCTGAATTCTTGTAAAATTCTATCATGTGTAGTCGAACTTGAAACGCTATTGATGTGGGGTATTCAAACTAGTAAAATTGATTCCCGATTGGCATAACATGTTAGAACCCTCGTGTGTTAATGATTCTCTATTTTTGACTTAATTATGTTATACCCCTTTTTGGGAAGAAGATGTTGTATGAAATCAATGTGATTAAACACTTATTTCTCATATGATGAGACCTTGTGAACTTACACTTTCTAAGGCCAAAGGTGCCAAATAGTTGATTTAAAAGGGAACTCACTTGTACAAACTATTATCGTTTTGGGAATCCGAAGTATAGCATTGTGAATGCACCTCCACCCGCATACATTGGGGTGAGGCGGAGGGGCCGCTTTGTGTATAGTTGTGGTATTGTGAATACACATCCACCCGCATACATCGGGGAGAGGTGGCAGGGCCGCTTTGTGTAGAGTTTGTGGCATGGTGAATGCACCTCCACCCGCATAATTGGGGTAAAGCGGCAGGGCCGCTTTGTGTAAAGTTTCTAGTATTGTGATTGCACCTCCACCACATCATCCCCCTTCCAATCAATAACTGGCTCATTTGGTAATTCAAACCTAATAGTCCTAGTTCGGCAATCAAGCTTGGCAAAACATGAATAAAGCCAGTACATCCCCATTATTACATCAAAATCAACCATCTCCAATTCAATGAAATCGGCCATGGTGTCCCGACCACACACCCTAACAACACAATCCCTATAAACTCGCACGGCCACAATAGACTCACCAACCAGATTAGATATAGAGAACGGTTCATGAAGTTGTTCCGTTCTATCCCAAATTCCATAGCAACATAAGGAGTGACATAGGACAAAGTGGAACCGGGATCAATAAGAGCATATACATCATGAGATCGGACAGTCAATATACTTGTCACAACATCTGGAGAAGCCTCTGAACTCTGGTGACCCCTCATAGCATAGAATCAATTGGTTCCTCCCAAACTCTGTGCAGCACCCCTAGCTGCACCACGCCATGCGGGTGCTGGAGTGCCTCGAGCTGGAGGAGGTGCTGCTGATGTAGCGGCTGCAAAACTGGCTGGTTGTGACGTACCCCTGCTCACACTCTGGCGGGATGAACGGCAATCCCTCTGAATGTGACCCCTAATACTGCATCCGTAGCTTATAGGCTGGTCCATGAAGCAGGCCCCGAAATGCATCTTCCCACACCTAGGGTATGGGGGCCTCTGCTGCTGTTGGAATCTCCCTCCAGACCGACCTTGCTGGTAGGATCCCATGTGGCCCTGGCTGGGCCTGAAATAGCTCCATTACTGCTAACTGGGCCATGATGGTTGTGCACTGACTGAAGACTGAGCAAAGGACTGGGATGGCCCTGACGACCCTCCCTTAAATTCTGACATGCCACCACCACCACCCAAAGTACCACTAAAGTTCCTCGCTGACCGGGCCTTGTTGCTACCCTCTCGCTCCATTCTATTCTTCAGTTTGCGGGTCTCTATGGCTGAAGAAAATGCCACCATCTTACCATAGTTCATGTCGGAATTCAAGGCAGTTGTAGCGGCCTTATTAATAACTAAGGGTCTAAGGCCCTGCATAAACCAGCGCACTTTAACCTCCATAGTGTGCAACATGTAGATGGCATACTTGGACAGGTGCGCGAACCTCATATGGTACTCCCACACACTCATGCTACCCTGCTTCAGGCTCTCAAACTTAGCAGCACGGGCCACCTTAGTCTCGATAGGCTAGAAATGGTCAATGAAGGTGTCGGCAAATTCACTCCACTTCGCCGGAGGGCTCCCCTCCTCATGGGAATCCTCCCACATCTCAAACCAAGAATAGGACACCCTTTTTAGGCGGTAAGAGGCAACTCCACTCCCTCCGTCTCAGTAGAACACATAACTCAGAAGGTCTTGTGCATCTCATCAATAAAGTCTTGGGGGTCCTCCTCAGGATCAGTACCTGTGAACACCGGAGGATCCAGCTGAAGAAGTTTGTTCACCCTAGAACTAGTAGAATCCCCTTGTTGGCTGGAAGAAGCAGGTGCAATATTCGATCTCAGGGCTTGGGAAGTGACTATCTGAGCCAACCTTTGTATGGCTCCCCTAAGATCCCCACCATAAACACCGGGAACAGAAATTGGGGCTGGAGGTGGAATAGTTGCACCCTCAGTTGGAGTAGGGATTTGTACAGTCGGAGCAGGAGTAGTAGAATTAGGCAGTGTAGTAGTTGGGGGAACATCCCCACCCCTTGGGTGCTCACCCGCATCATCGGGTATAGAATCAACTGCCACTCCTGGGGTGGCATTGGCTCCTTGGACAATTCTTGCTTTCTTCCTAGGCACCATATACTGAAAATTAGAGCAATTGTATGAGTTAGAGGAGGAACAGTCTTACAAACAGCTCTATCGCACGATCTAGAACATCAAAGAAGGGTGTTATTCCTAAATACCCAAGTAGCCTCCTAATTATAGATGTGGTCGACAACACACCGATAAGAAGGACTCTACTAGGCACGGCTCCGAGACATCCTAGGACACTTTAAAACCTTAAACTCCGATACCAAGCTTGTCACGCCCCGACCTCGGGGAGAACGACCGACACTCAACCAAGATACCCCGGCAAGCCTGCAGAATGTCATCTACCCAATTCACACATGAATAAAGAGAAGATACATTTCATTAATTAGATAGTAAAAGGTCATGTGAATAACACCAGTTCATTTCCATTAGTTACGTCATTAACAAGTCTCATAGATAGTACACTATACGTTCATAGTTGAAGTGGAACATGTGATTCAATTACAACAATTTTAGTTTAACTTTCCCAAAACAAGATGCAACCCACACTATGTCTATGGAGCCTCTAATAGAAACAAAAGAGTGTTACGACAGTACCGGTAACAAGGGCCCGGCTATACCTCAAAATGCTATGTACAAAGGACAAGAGATACATGACCCCGAAATGAAGTGGGGCTCACCAAGTCAGCTGAGGAGAGAGTGTGCTGATATCACTGATCAATACCACCTGCTATGGAACCACTTACATCCATTAAAGATGAAGCGCCTCCGGCAAAAAGGACGTTAGTACATATGGAATAGTACTAGTATGTAAAACTAAACACCCTCTCAATAGAACAAGTAACAGTAAACGGAGAAGGAAACATGAAATAAATAAGAGACTCAAACAGTATCAAGGTGTCAAGTTAGAGGAAAACACCAAATTCGAACGTACATACAAATCCAAAATAATCATACGAACTTATCGGAACCATCAAAACCTGATTCCGGGCCCGTTTACCCAAAAGTCAAACCTTGGTAAACTCTTCCAACTTAAAGCTTCCATTTAGGAACTAAGTATTCCAAATCACTTCTAAACCTCTTGGGACCAAAATCACTCATACCCACAAGTCATAAAATAATAGATGGACCCACATGAAGACACAAATCGCAGAATGAGGTGCTAAACTCAATGTGTCCCTACAAAATCGGTACTCAAAACCTCAAAATATCATCTCCTAAGTTGTAGACAAAACCCCAAATTTCACTTTAAAATTCCATTTTTTTAGGTATAGAAATCCATGGGGAATCAATATATATGATCAAAATCAAGTAGAAATTACTTACCCTCAAAATTGTGGTGAAATTCCTCTTCACAATCTCCCCTTCTCATTCTCCAGAACTCAAAAATGTGAAAAATGGGTGAATCCCGAAATTATAGACATAAAACACCCCCGAAGCCAAAATGCACTTAGTGATCGCAAAACTACTCCTACAATCGCTAAGCATGGCCAGACTCACCCTTACATGGTCACGAAAGTGTCCATGCGATTGCGAAGCATAATCTACCCCCAACCAATCTTTCTATGTGATTGAAAACTCAGCCACGCGATCGCGATACCTCGCCAGCCCAAAGCTTTATGATAGCAAAATGAAGCCCATCGCGAAGGCCAAAAGCCTCGGCTCCTTATCCCTATACGCGATTGCATCGCCACCCATGCGACCTCAAAACCTCCTACACGATCGCTGGATAAACTTCGGCAATCGCGATGAACAATCCTGACACCAGATTTCAACAACTTCAAAACATGCTCTAGGTGGTCCGAAACTCATCCGAGCCCTCTGAGATCTCGTCAAAACATTCTAACAAGTCCAAATACACTACAAGACCTATACAAGTCCTCAAAACACATACAGAATCATCACATCTAAGAATTAAAGGCCAAACCACAGATTTAACTCTCTTAAGTTCATAAGCTCCTATACGTCCAATCAAGCATCTGATTCATACGACTAAAATGACTCATAACATAACCTCCTTATCATCATAATCACCCTAGTATCACCCCAAAAGTACCTGTTATAACATTCCCAACTTATCAATTTTCGACGAAACTTATTTTCTTCAATTCGTATAGCTTCTAAGCCTTCCAACCCTATTGGTACTTATTATCCATGATCTTCAATATTTGTTGTAACACCCTGGAATATTTTGAAGTATTTCAGTACAAAGCCCCATAAATTTCGCAAGTGAATAGGTTTCGTGGTGCCGGAGTAGGCTTACGTGTTTGAGGATAGTATAAAATCTTCGCAGCGAGCTTGCGAGCCGCGGTTCGGACTTTTTGGGTTAAACAATGCACCGGAAAGTAAAGGAAAATTTTTGGCGGAAAAATACATTTCTGCGATCCATTATGCGACCGCAAAACCACTCTGCGGGCCGCATAATGGCCGCAGAAGTGAGCAGGAGAAGGGCCAGTCTGGGGGCAATTATGCGGTCGACTATGCGACCGCATAACTGTTATGTGGTGCACTATGCGATCGCATAACAGTTATGCAGACCGCATAGTGACCGCATACACAGACAGATTTTTGATCGTTTTAGTCTATAATTATGCGTCCGATATGCGGTCCGTATATCCATTATGCAGTCGCATATGCGATCGCAGAACCTGTTTCGGAGCTCCATTTTTAGGTTCTTACAACCCGACCCTACTTCGTTAAATACACGTAAAGGGTCATTTTTGAGCAAATATTCTGATGTTTTAGAGAGAAGGGAGAGTGTTTTAGAGAGAGAGGAAAACCTAGGCTAATTATTCATCAAGTCTTGCTCAAATATTGGATGATTAACAAGAAAAACCCACAAGTTCTTCATCTAAGAGGTAAGGTTCCATACCCTAGTTTTCAATTTCGAATTTGGGTAGAAGATGGTTGATTAGGAGTATGATTCATGGGTATGAGATTATTATTTATATATGCATGTACCAATAAGAATTGCGGGAAGATTGTTGAGCTGAAATAAGTAAGGATTGGGTTGTGGAGTGAAGGAAATCTTGTAGAAGAACCTTGTAGTCAAATTTGCACACCTAGTGTCTGATCAAATGATCAAATGAGTTGAGACCATGAATATCTTCCTAATTATGGTTCAATTTTGTTATGTCTCAAAATAGATCGGGATTTCTAAGAATTCCGGATCATTCTAGAGTTAAGGAAGCTCAATTGAGGTATGTGGGCTAAACTTTCTCTCTTGGAATTGAATTCCATAATGTTTTCGTAAGTTTCAAAGTATGGGTTGTGTATTAAAAGGTTATGGCTTTGAGTCGTGTTTCAATGAAAGATAATATGCCAAATTGTGTGAGAAAATCTCAATATTCTTAAGACTCTTAATTGCTCATATGTGTACCTAAAGTCTTGATTTGGAAATGTCTTCTTGTTGATAATCTATAAAGATGGTTGGAAGTGAAATAAGTTAATTGGGGATATAGAGTGTGGCCAACGTGCCAAGAATTTAAGTTATGATTATGTCTAGTAGTGAAAATAATTTGAGAAGATGCGATAAAGAATATGAAATGAGCCTCGACTCAATTGTTTAAAAATGACTTCGAAGATAGAATTACCTAAAACCTTTTGTACTCAATTCATGCCCATTAATGGTTGCTTTAACTAATGCTTTGCTTTATAAATATATCTAGTGTGATTCGAGTTCTATATACTCATGTGTTGAACTGATACATTGTCATTGCTAGGGAAGAGCATTGTAAGAATAAATGGTGTATTGATTGTTTATGATTTTCATGTGTGTTTCTATTGTTGGATGGTATGCCTCATTCTTTGGGAAGAAACCATTTGTGTTTGAAGTTTCCATTTCAAATGGATTTGAAGTATATGATTTCTAAAATATCCTATATGTTGATACTTGATGGTGATCTTTGAAATTGAAAGAGGTGAAAGTGTGGAATATGAAATACGGCCATCGTGCCAGGAATAAAGAATCTTGTGAATGGCCTAATGAGCCAAGGAAATATTGTCGTTGTGAATGACTGTGAATACTAATGAGAATTTATACAATGTGAAAGATGTTTAGGTAAGTACAATTGTATTTATGATATTTTTGTTTGCAAATCAAATCAAAAAAATGTTTTTGGGAGCATCATTAGCAAAACCCAGGAAGGGTGGGTCATAAGGCCCATACCTGAAACTACACGTGCCAGTGTAGGGGTGGATTGTGATTATTCCCCTTATTTGGGATAAAATTGGAACCTTTGGGAAATTGTGATATTATTCCCCTTAATTGGGATGAAACTAGAACCTTTATGGATTGGAAAAGTCAACCCGCACAGCATATGTGGGAAGGCAGCCTAGCTGATTGGGCGGAGATCAGACGTCATATTGCGCATATGGCGGTACTACTCTTGGTAACAACTTTCTTTCGCATCACATGTCAAACCACATTATTCGTGAGGAGATGGCCTAGCCGATCGGGCGTGATCGGACTCCGTGCTAACAAAGACGGTGGTATATCAGTGCTAATGATCTCCCAACCAAAATTGTATATGAAGTTTGTATTTTAAAAATTATTATGTTTTAACTGAACATTTGGATATTGTTGATTATGACTTGTTGTTTCTATGTGTTGCCTTTTCTTATGTGGGTATTCTATTTTGAAAGAGGACTTTTAGCTATGCATACTAGTGCTATTCGACAGTACTAACGTCCCTTTTGCCGGGGGTGCTACATCTTTAATAGATACAGGTGGTTCAACAGCAGGCGGCATTGATCAGTGATAGCAGTGCACTCTTTTCAGCTGATTTGGTGAGCCCCACTTCATTTCGGGGTCATGTATCTTTTGTTTCTCATGTACTGTGTTTTGAGGTATAGCCGGGGCCTTATTGCTGGCATGTCCATATTACTCTTCTATTGTATTTAGAGGCTCCGTAGATAGGTTGTGGGTTGTGGTTGAAGTTGGGAATTGAACTAAAAATGTTGGTATTTGGAAATCATGTTTTTCATTAATTCTATAAACTCGTAATATTTTGGAAATTATGAATGAAGCTACTAATGAGAATGAAAAAGGAAGTTGTTAATAAAATCTTTTCAGTGAATGATTAATGGAGTACATCTCCTCTTTATTCATGGATGAGTTTGGGTAGAAGTAAATCTAATAGGCTTGCTCGGTCGGGTTCTCTCGGTTGAGCACCGGTTGCGCTCCCCGAGTTTGGGGCGTGACATTTGTAACCTCCAAGGTAACATGATTAACTCACTTTATTTACTTTCAAAGATGATTTCATTTCTGAGCTTATATCAATTGATTTACGATGTACTCTCACGTACGAAAACATGGGGTGTAACAACATGGAGCACATATCCTCATCTTTTTGGCATTCCGGGTATGATTCTAAAGTTGTTTGAGGATGAATGTTTGTTCAAGAGTGGGAGAATGTAATGATTCGACCTTTTGTTTTGAGTATTAGAGCCATATTCCCCTATTTTCTGTATGTTTGTTTGATGTTTTGTGACTTGCGGGAATAGTGGATTTGGTTTCGGGATGGTTTGGGAGTGAATTGGAACACTTAGTTCCATCTTTGAAAGCCTAAGTTGTAAGAGTCGACCAAGGTTTAACCTTTGAGTAAATGACCTCCGATTGGCAATTTGATGGTTCCATAGGTTAGTATGGTGATTTTGGACTTAAGCATATGTTCGGATTTTTGATTTGGAGGTTCCTAGAAAATTTTGGCTCTATCAATCGAATTTGGCAATTTGAAGAATTCGAGAATTTGTAGGTTTGATCGATAGTTGACTTCGATGTTATCAGGTTCCGATTGGTATTTCGGGACCTTGGACAGGTTCATTTGGTTGAATGGAACTTGTGTGTGAAGTTTGGCTGAAATTCAAAAGATTTAGGCATGATTCAAATGCTTGGGCGAAGTTAGAATATTTGAAAAGATAAGAATGGATTTTGACCCATGATTCTTGGTTTTGTTGTTGTTTTTAATGTTTTGAGCCTTAGAGGATAAGGTATTTGAACTTGTTGGTATGGTTAGATGGGGGTCGGGGGCTCGGTTGTGGTTTGAGATGGTTCCAAACCATTTAGGTGTTATTGGGCATTGCTGGTTTTGGTACATCGCACCTACGGAAGGAAGGTGCGAAGTCGCACCTGCAATGGTTAGTTCTCACCTGCGAAGGAAGGCCTAGGATTGGGTGACTGCATGTGCAAGTGGTCTTTGCATAAATGGGTTTTCGTGCCAACAAGTGAGTTTGCACACCTGTGAATCTGCAGATGTGATAGGTGTGTCGTAGGTGCGAGGTCTGGCTGGTGAAGGATAGCTCACAGATGCAAGGGTTGTGGGCGCAAAAGCGGAGCTACACCTACAGCTTAGTGTGTGCATGTGTGAGAATTCCTGCCAAACCTTATGTTACACCCCACACCCAAAATAAAGCCTAGTAAGATTGTCTTCCAGTGCAGCTAATTAGTCGGCGATGCATGTAAGGTTAGAATGGGATCACACATTTTATTAGATGTGCGCTAGCTGTCTCACCAGGAGCAGTAACTGGGGCGGGGCGACCCATTTTGCATGAGGAGCTGCGGAATTTCCTATGCTTGGTATAAAATAAAAGGGTAGTGAGGCTCCTTCTTTTTCATTCTAGGAGTATCACCCACTATAACCCACCCAAAATGCTCTTGAATCTCCTTTGAAGTTTCTAAGTAGACTAGACTGAATCAGAAGGCAGTTCTAGTAGGATTCAGCATGAAGAAGTTTTGGAGCATCACTGTAACATCTATTATCTTGTTGAATTGATTTTGGAGATTTGTTGGAGGCAGAGTAACTACCATAGAAGCATAGCTAGTTCTGCAACAAGGTATGTGAGGCAACTTTCTTTTTTGGCATGATTTGGTGTAAGTCTCTCTCTCTCTCTCTCTCTCTCTCTCTCTCTCTCTCTCTTTTCCTCTAAAGAAATCATGTATTGTAAAGATTTTGTTATTTTGAGTCCTTCCCGATGACGTTGTCCCTGTTCTTGTACATTCTTTTCGATAGCATTTCTTTCAAAGCCTAAATTGTTTCCAGTTGGTATCCTAAGGTCGGAATGTATGTGTTACACCATGTGCGTTCCAAGGTGACGTAATGAATATGAGACTTGTTAATCATGATTTAAATAGGTTTAAAGACATAATATGGCTATATATGATGTTTGGATAGGAAATATAAAGTTTGGGAAAAGTCGGATTTAAGTTGCGGAAAAACTGACTAAGGATTTGCCTTGCAACGGAGCTTTTTGAGCAATATATTTCGTGTGATATATGGGGTACCTTTTGGGACATATTATATACCAAATTGAAGGTCTTGGAATTTAGTTTCTAACTCTCTTAACCGTTCATTCATACGACATCCGGATAAAAAGATATAAGCGTCGGAAGATGGGCCAATGAGAGGATGCCAAGCTAGCACCTCTTTGACTTTTCCAAACTTGATATATTAAGGTCTTAGGTCGTCTTTATCTTAATTTTTTGATAGCACACAAAAAGATAACACCCATAAACATATCCTGAAGCTCTATTCTAGGGTTTCAAAGAAGATTAACATCCCGGGTACGAAATCAAGAAGCGATAACATTAGAACGATCCCTACGACGTAAGTATCGCTATATCGCCTCTCTTTTTCTTTGTAGTTTGAGTTTTGGAATGTACTTAGTAGTTAGGAAAACTTCTACTTTCTGTATTTATGATTTTAAATATCAAGGAAGGTTGATAAATTCATTTCCTAATATTTAGAACTCACGGGACGGTGATCGAAAACCGTGAGCTCGATTTATTTCACTTTTAGTGGACTGTTTTGTAGTCCACTCATGTTGGCCTATTGTGCTTATGATTTATGGAGTTTGGAAGGATGAAGGGCATAGAAAAACTCCACATGTGGTAGGGTAGTAGCCTGGTCGCTCATCGTTGCAATTTTAGGCTAATTGATAACTTATTGATTGGGTGTGTTATGGTATATTTGGGGGTTTTGTTGTATTGAAGGTCCCGAATTGTAGTTGAGTTGTTTTTGAGTTTCTGATTGTATTATGTTTGTATCTCGCCTATAGTAAGCTTGAGGGAGCAGTGAAATCAGGGGAAATGCTGCCCGTTTTATTTTAGAGTCGAGTTATCATTTGAGATACGTGATATACCACCGCCATCTAAGTTGTACATGTATTTCTTTGTTATAGGGTTGGCGTGCTAGTTGTCATAAGCTTGTTGTTGAGTTGCATTGACAACTTGAGGTATGTTAAGGCTATCAATTCTTTCCTTTTGGCATGATCCATATGATATAAACGAAACGTCCAAACGCGAAACTTTCATAAATAACTCTATTCATAGAAGTACTAGAGGTGCCTATGTTCTTGATTCCCTATGTGTCCTATTATTATATCTTCTATTCATGGGTATCAGAAAAATATGTAAGTTGCTAAAGTTTATTCGAAGGCATATTGATCTTATGACATTCCGAGAAATCTTATTGACTTACTTCATTATGCATTGCATTCATTTATACATGTACATTGACCAATGACCAAATGGCGTTATATACGCGTATATTATATCTATATGGGATATGGGAAAAGGTTATGGCGTTATATACGCACCACTACCTGATCAGCTGGTATACGTTTATGATTTTGCCCACAGAGGCTGAGATGATATGATGGGATGCCCTCAGAGGCTTGATGATGTTATGTACACATATGCCTATACATGATATGACATTTATGCGCATATACATGACATTATAATTTTTTCATGATTCACACAGCTATTCAGAATTACAGGTTGAGTTCTTTACTACATATTTTTTTTATGTTTTTTATATACTACTTTCATGCCTTACATACTCGGTACTTTATTTGTACTGACGTCCCTTTTGCCTGGGGACACTGTGTTTCATGCCCGCAGGTCCTGATAGACAGGTTGAGAGTTCTCCTAGTAGGCTATCAGCTCAGCGGAAGGTATTTGTGCATTCCACTTGCTCCGGAGATGTCTATTTGGTCAGTATGATTTGAATATGTATTGATTGGTATAGCGGGGCCCTGTTCTGACATTTATGACATTTATGTACTCTTAGATGCTTATAGACAAATGTCATGTATATGGATACTTGTATGGCCTTATCATCCTATGTTTTGAGTATACAAATGATCATGTCGCCCTTATAGGCCCGTATGTCACATGTTTAAGTTTCTATATCATGTCAGGTCATCTTATGTCTAGTATTCCCTTATGTTTTATTCCCATTATATCATGACGGCCCTTCTGGCCCACTTACCCATGACAGTATGATAAGAAAGATATGTTACATTGGTACTCGGTTATGTAAGGCACCAGGTGCCCGTCACGGCCCTGCGGTTTAGGTCGTGACAAAAGTGGTATTAGAGAAGTTCTGTCCTAGGGAGTCTACAAGTCGTGTCTAGCAGAGTCTTGTTTATGGGTGTGTTGTGCACCACACTTATAAGCAGGAGGCTATAGGGAATTTAGGACTGTCACTCTTTCTTCTTACTCTAGATTGTGTTGTAGAGCTCAGTTGTAAGAATTCAAACTCCTAATTTTTATTTTATTCATTATACAACGACATCTACATCCATAAAGACAGTTGTTAAGAGATTGAATGTGGTTGTAGAAGAATTGAGTCAGAGGAACTCGATTTTGCGTCTTGCTTATGATGAATAAATGTAAGATCTTCTGTAGATTATGTGTGTAATACGACGTGTAAGCTTCTTGATAAGGAGCCCTAAGGCATGAATATATATCCACCCATATGGTAAAAAGCAACGAGAGAATCAGAAGGTAGATACAAGTTTCAACAAGTAAAATGATCAAGGTGAAGAAGGATTCGAGGTACCCTGTTAGTGAAGATAACCTGTATTTACAATTTAGGCAGAGAAATATAAGCATTCTGAGTTACTTTCAACAGTAACAGAGATATATACACTTGACAACACCCATCTCAGTTATACCCTATGGGAGCTAACAAATATAGTTTAAGAGAAAGATGGTATATTAGGATCCAGCTGGGGTTAGAGTAACCCAAAATTATGGATGGATTGTTATCATTAGCTCACATTGTCGAAGGATATTGCAAATGTAGTAATAGTTCTCCTTGTGAGACACCCAGATGATGCACTCTAGAATAGTACAGTCAGATATAAATACTAAAATGTTCAGAAATTTCAAAAGATAGGCAGTGGAATCTTAGAAGAGATAAATATTTACCTTAGTATGACTCCTGTCCCTAGAAAAAAAAAGGTAGAGAGAATGTTAGGCATATCGAAGAGCCAGTGAGATGAAGCAAGGGGAGCTAAAAGTCAAAGAATGTTTTGTTGAACTTTTCAGAATAAAGTGATAGATAGAAATATTAGCTGGATAATAAGAAGAGAGTAAATGAAGTATTATGAGTAAGATATGATAAATGGGTGATAACGGTAAATCAAAATATGACAGAATGACAGCGTCTATAGTCAAGTGAAGGAAAAGACAAAAGGAGACATGCCTTGAGTCAATAAAAGAGTATAAGCCATAAAGTCATGTCCTCATTTCGAGAAATGAGTTGGTGACTCGTACGTAATTACGAGAAGGAAAAGTTAGACCCCCGGAGTAATAGAAATTAGTATGGGCTAGTGAATAAGATAAACTGAACATGAATTTGGGACTGAAGGATTTGATAATAGTCGACATCGTGAGAATTTCAGAGATCGCGTTCCGGCATAATAGAATGGACAACAAAAGAATAACCTTTAAAGGTCATTTAGGAAGACGCTTCCCTAAAGCAAGAACCGTGAGCAGAGTTAAGCTTAAGGGACCAAGTGTGCTAGTTACACTAGGTTTCACCTTCGTGCGTAAGAAATTCAGTTATCCATGGTACAAAAAGGTTACCACAAGGCAAGTAAAAGTACGTGAAAATGTGAAAAGACGCCAAAGATGAAGAGGTAAAACATTTATAGATAAATCTTCATAGCATTAAATGGTAGTACTCCCCTAAAGAGGGAAGATGGTGTGATATGGTATTAAGTTGGAGTTATGTGGTTCAGGTAACTATGGAATAGTAAAGGAAGAATGTGGTAGAAAGGCGAAAGGAATGAGATTGCATTTATTCAGATCCTACGGATATGATACGACTCCAGAACTTTATGTAAGCATGATGATGGGTAGTAAGGGTTCCATCACTAGATGTTATTGATAAATAAGTGCAAATGAACACTAGATACATAAGGAGCCAGTGTGCGGGGTAAGCTAAGACAAAGGATATAACCCAAGAGAGATTACGCAGAATATAGATATGAGAATGGACTAATGAGTAGTTAGTAGTTGATTTAGGAAGAGCCTAGCCATGGCTAGACAAGAGGATACAGACAAATCAGCAAATTGTGCAAGATAAACATAGTGAACCCCAACATAGTGAATTCAGTCTCGCAGATATGATGTCGTAACCCTTGAGAAATATTCAAATAGGAGTTGGGGTAATTATAGGTACCGTATAAGTATTATGGAAATAAAAGAAAGTGCCACTGGAAAGACAGTCAAAAATTTCAGTTCAGAAGCAACCCTACGAGCACAAGGGCGCGGAGGTAAGTAACGAAGGATAATTATAGGCGAGTAAGAATATCAAATATTCTTTTGAGTAAACGATGTAATAAGATTGCAGCTTTACAGGAGTCAAAGGGTCCCCCCCTAAGTCTACAAAGAAAGACTAGCTGAGGAAATAAGTAAGAAGGCTTCAACTTAAGCATAGTGACATAAAGAAAAACAATGGTCTTGTAACAACAGTCTCACTACAACATTGTATGCACTCCATAAGAAAGTGACACCTATCGTGGCTAATGAACGGGAAGAAGAAAAAAAATCAAAAGCTGATATTTGAGATCATATGAGATTACAGGAGATGGAGTCCTCAAATATCGAGGTCGATTATGTGTTCCTAATGTGGCAGGGTTGCGCCAGCAGGTTATGGGAAAAGCTCACTATTCTCGTTATTCTATTCATCCAGGAGCGACGAAGATGTATCATGATATAGGGGGAATATACTGGTAGGACGGAATGAAGAAGGATATAGCAGAGTTTGTTGCTCAGTGCCCTAGTTGTTAGCAGGTTAAGATTGAGCATCAGAAACCCGGTGGATTATTGTAGGCTATAGAGATTCTGACTTGGAAATGGGAAGTGATTAATATGAATTTCATCATAGGCTTACTTCGTACCCAGTGTAAGTTCGATTCTATATGGATTATTGTTGATAGACTTACAAAATCAGCCCATTTTCTGCCTGTCAGGACTACGTATTCAGCAGAGGATTATGCAAGGCTTTACATTAAGGAGATAGTACGACTTCATAGTGTCCCTATATCTATTATCTCAGATAGAGGTTCTCAGTTTACAGCTAATTTCTATAGGTCCTTTCAAAAAGGATTGGGGACTCAGGTAAGTCTTAGTATAACATTTCATCCCCAGACAGATGGTCATGCTGAGCGTACTATTCAGACACTGGAGGATATGCTACGGGCTTGTGTGATGGACTTTAGGGGTAGCTGGGATGATCATCTTCCACTTATTGAGTTTGCATATAATAATAGTTATCATTCCAGCATTCAGATGGCTCCATACAAAGCTCTGTAAGGATAGAAGTGTAGGTCTCCTATCGGATTGTTCGAGATTAGGGAAACTAAGTTAGTAGGACCAGAGTTGATACAACAGGCAGTTGAGAAGATTAAGCTTATAAGGGAAAGGTTATTAGCAGCTCAAAGTCGTCAGAAGTCCTATGCAGATAATCGACGACAAGACTTGGAGTTTCAGGTAGATGGTTGGGTATTCCTAAAGGTATCACCGATGAAAGGCATTATGAGATTCGGTAAGAAAGGAAAGCTTAGCCCTCGGTACATTGGACCTTATAAGATTATATGCAGAGTAGGCCAAGTAGCATATGAGTTAGACTTGCCTTCCAACTTGGAGTCTGTACATCTAGTCTTTCAAGTGTCTATGCTCCGTAAGTGTATTGGAGGTCCCTCTAAAGTCATTCTAGTTGATGATGTTCAGGTTACAGAGCAGCTATCATAGGAGGAAGCTCCCATTGCTATACTAGATAGACAAGTTCGGAGATTGAGAACTAAGGATGTAGCTTCAGTTAAAGTACTTTGGAGAAACAATAATGTGGAGGAGATGACTTGGGAAGCTAAAGAAGAAATGAAGACTAGGTATCCTCACTTGTTTCCTCTTTCGGAGGAGGATCGGACTGAGACATCACAGCCTTTACGTACGTATATGATACTTGATTCTTATGTTAGTTATTGTTATTGGTCATGTGAGGCCATTGGTGTTATTGATGATTGTGGCCCTGTGTGGCTTTGTATGGTTGGGTTTGCTGTGTGATAGGTTGGTAGTAGTAGTTTCTAATTCTCTTAACCGTTTGTTCATACGACATCCGGATAAAAAGATATAAGCGTCAGAAGATGGGCCAATGAGTGGGTGCCAAGCTAGCACCTCTTTGACTTTTCCAAACTTGATATATTAAGGTCTTAGGTCGTCTTTATCTTCATTTTTCCATAGCACACGACCATAGAACACCCATAAACATATCCTTAAGCTCTCTTCTAGGGTTTCAAAGAAGATTAACTTCCCGGGTACGAAATCAAGAAGCAATAACATTAGAACGATCCCTACGATGTAAGTATCGCTATATCGCCTCTCGTTTTCTTTGTAGTTTGAGTTTTGGAATGTACTTAATAGTTTTGAAAACTTCTAATTTCTGTATTTATGCTTTTAAATATCAAGGAAGGTTGATAAATTCATTTCCTAATATTTAGAACTCACTGGTTGGTGATCGAAAACTGTGAGTTCGATTTATTTCACTTTTAGTGGACTATTTTGTAGTCCACTCGTGTTGGCCTATTGTGCTGCTGATTTATGGAGTTTGGAAGGATGCAGGGTGTGGATAAACTCCACATGTGGTAGGGTAGTAGGCTGGTCGCTCGTCATTGCAATTTCAGGCTAATTGATAACTTATTGATTGGGTGTGTTATGGTATATTGGGGGGTTTTGTTGTATTGAAGGTCCCGAATTGTAGTTGGGTTGTTTTTGAGTTGCTGATTGTATTGTGTTTGTATCTCGCCTATAGTAGGCTTGAGGGAGCAGTGAAATCAGGGGAAATGCTGCCCGTTTTATTTTAGAATCGAGTTATCATTTGAGATACGTGATATACCACTGCCATCTAAGTTGTACACGTATTTCTTTGTTATAGGGTTGGCGTGCTAGTTGTCATAAGCTTGTTGTTGAGTTGCATTGATGACTTGAGGTATGTTAAGGCTATCCATTCTTTCCTTTTGGCATGATCCATATGATATAAACAAAACGTGCAAACGCGAAACTTTCATAAATGACTCTATTCATAAAAGTACTAGGGGTGCCTATATTCTTGATTCCCCATGTGTCCTATTATTATATCTTCTATTCATGGGTATCAGAAAAATACGTAAGTTGCTAAAGTTTATCCAAAGGCATATTGATCTTATGACATTCTGAGAAATCTTACTAACTTACTTCATTATGCATTGCATTCATTTATACATGTACATTGACCCATGACCAAATGGCATTATATACGCATATATTATATGTATATGGGATATGGGAAAGGGTTATGGCGTTATATACGCACCACCACCTGATCAGCTGGTATACAATTATGATTTTGCATACAGAGGCTGAGATGATATGATGGGATGCCCTAAGAGGCTTGATGATGTTATGTACGCATATATCTATGCATGATATGATATTTATATGCATATACATGACATTATAATTTTTTCATGATTCACACAGCTATTCAGAATTACAGAGTTCTTTACCCATGTCTTTTTTAATGTCTTTTATATACTACTTTCATGCCTTACATACTCGGTACTTTATTTGTACTGACATCCCTTTTGCCTGGGAACGCTGTGTTTCATGCCCGCAGGTCCCGATAGATAGGTTGAGAGTTCTCCTAGTAGGCTATCAGCTCAGCGGAAGGTGTTTGTGCACTTCACTTGCTCCGGAGATGCCTATTTAGTCAGTATGATTTGAATATGTATTGATTGGTATGGCAGGGCCCTGTCCCGACTTTCATGACATTTATGTACTCTTAGAGGCTTGTAGACAAATGTCATGTATATGGATACTTGTATGGCCTTATCGGCCTATGTTTTGAGTATACAAGTGATCATGTCGGCCTTATAGGCCCGTATGTCACATGTATAAGTTTCTATATCATGTCGGGTCGTCCTATGTCTAGTATTCCCTTATGTTTTATTCATGTTATCTCATGACGGCCCTTCTGGCCCACTTACCCATGATAGTATGATAAGAAAGATATGTTACATTGGTACTCGGTTGTGTAAGGCAATGGGTGCCCATCGTGGCCCTACGGTTTGGGTCGTAACAGTATGACGCTTTCTATGTCTAAACTAAATATTTCATTACACTTATATGTATATGTATCTATTTTACTTTACCGAGCTATGCTATAGACGGCCAGATACGGCACCCATTGTGCAACCACTTATCAGTTAGGTATGAAGAGATACAATGTAAGACACTACCGAGCCCTTGCATGGCCAGGTACGATCGAGCCCTCATGTGGCTGGGTACGAGGAATGATGTGATTTAAGACCCTACCGAGTCCTCATGCGGCCGGGTACGAGCGAAACCTCTTGAGGCCGGGTACGATATGATGAAAGGAATGAACCTTACCAAATCTTCTGTGAGGCCCGGTACGATATGAAGTAATATGCCCCAAAGAAGGGCTAAATAATATTATATTGTATTTAATGCGCAGTCTCCATAAGTGGCTTCACCCTTCATAAGGCTTTCACTTCCTTAAGTTTATAGTATTTACAGTTTATGTCCCCGGTGGTTTGTCTTCGGTATTCAGGTTGAAAGCAAGTACTCACATCTCCTATGTTATGCCACTAATTTTACATGTTTTTTTAGTCTAACATACTAAGTACATATTCCGTACTGGAGCCCTTCCTTTTGGGCACTATGTTCATGGCCACGGGTATAGATAGACCCGGTGATGCCCATCCCTAGTAGGTGCACATTTCAGCTGTTGGTTATCGCTCTCCACTTCTCCGGAGTAGCTGTTCAAAAGTCGATAGGTACTGAAGCATGTGTTCTAACCATTTTGGGTACGGTGGGGCCCTGTCCCGACCAATTTATGTATATGTATATCTCCTTTTGGTACTCTTAGAGGCTTGCAGAATAGAGTTTGATCACATGTAAAAGGGTGGATTATGACTTGTTGGGTGCAGTTATGAATATATATAAAAGGTCAATGTTTCTTTTGCAAGTGAGTTGTACATATTTTAGATTTCCAGTATTACCGCTCGGAGGCGTCGTTGGACCAGACTTTATGATTAAGAAAAAGATAAAAATGGACGTCGGTTCGCACGAGCCCTTGGGCGTCGAGTCCCCCCCCCCTCCCCCACACACACACAAGGTTGGGGTGTGATACCTTATCTTTCGAGGGTTAGCTCATTTTCCACTATTTTGAGTTTTGGAGCTTTGGAATAGGCGAATTTTATAGAGACTTTCACTACTACTTTGAGAGTGAGTGATTTCTACTTGATTTTGATTATAGAACTCATTTCCCCATGGATTTATACATTTTAATCATGGAAGTTTGAAGAGATATTTGGGGGGTTTGTCTACAATTTAAGTGAGTATATTTTGGGAATTTGAGGGTCGATTTGGATTTAATTTTGGAATGTAATCATATATTTGGACTCGTGGGATTATGGGTAGTTGGGATCTACCCGTACACTCGAGTTTTGACCATGTGGTCATAGGTTGACTTTTATTGACTTTTGGGGATTTTATTAAAGATTAAAGCTTTATTATTTGGAATTGATTCCTACAGCTTTATTTGACGTTATTGAGTTATATTTGACTAGATTCAAGTCGTTTGGAGGTGGATTTGAAAGGAAAAGTAGTTTTGAAAGGTTGAAGGTGTTCTCAGGTGGAGGTAAATCTCTTGTCTATCCCTGTAAGAGTGAATTCTCCCCATAGGTGATCTATTTGCTACTTGTTACTTGATTTAGGTGTCACGTATGTGCGAGGTGACGAGCATGTATGCATAGCTAGGTTGTGATTATATCCAGATAGTGTTAGGCTTATAATATGCCTTGTTTGGACTATGTGAATTGTTTATCCATGTTTCACTGATGCTATGACTACATGATGAAATCTTATCCATGATTAGAGACGTTGCTAGAATTATGACTTGTTGGTTTGAACATGACAAACTTCTTTCTCTATATTGGACTTTCTAATTTAGCAAATTCATACAATTGCCTTACTCGACTTATGACTTAGTGATCATTGGATCTTGTTGCTCATGATTTAGAAATTACTTACCCTCAAAATTGTGGTGAAATTCCTCTTCAAAATCTCCCCTTCTCGTTCTCCAGAACTCAAAAATGTGTAAAATGGGTGAATCCCAAAATTCTGGACTTAAAACACCCCCGAAGCCAAAATCACTTAGCGATCGCAAAACTACTCATGTAATCGCTAAGCACGGTCAGACTCACCCTTACATAATCACGAAAGTGCCCATGCAATTGCGAAGCACAATCCACCCCCAACCAATCCTTCTATGTGATTGCAAACTCAGCCACGCAATCGCGATACCTCGCCTACCCAAAGCTATGTGATAGCAAAATTAAACCAATCGCGAAGGCCAAAAGACTAAGCCCCCTATCCCTATACGCGATCACATCACCACCCACGCGGCCTCAAAACCTCCTACATGATCGGGGGACAAACTTCGGCAATCGCGATGAACAATCCGAACACCAGAAATCAACAACTTCAAAACATGCTCTGGGTGGTCCGAAACTCATCCGAGCCCTCCGAGATCCCGTCCAAACATTCTAACAAGTCCATAAACACTACCAGACCTATCCAAGTCCTCAAAACACATATAGAATTATCACATCTAAGAATTAAAGGTCGAACCACGGATTGAACTCTCTTAAGTTCATAAGCTCCTATACATCCAATCAAGCGCCCAATTCATACCTAGGCACCTTGGACCTCAATCAAACTTTGCAAACAAGTTCAATACAACTCTATAGACCTATCCAAAGTCTCATATGAATCCAATAACATTAAGGGCAACTCTTGGTAAAACTTATGAACTCTTAAGTTGTTCAAATTGCCAACTTTCGACAAAACGGTATCGAATTCTTCTAGGAATCTCCAAAACAAAATACGAACATACGTACAAGTCCAAAATCATCATAAGAACCTACAAGAACCTTCAAATATTGATTCTGAAGATGTTTACTCAAAAATCAAACCTTGTACAACTCTTACAACTGAAGACTTCCAAAACAGAACTAAGTGTTCGAACTCACTCCCGAACCCCATGAAAACCAAACTACCCATCCCTGAAAATTGTATAACATCAAATGAACCTATGAGAAGCATAAAATAAGGGAACAGGGTTCTAGAACTCAAAATGACTGGTCGGATCGATACATTCTCCACCTCTTAAACAAATGTTCATCCTTGAACGGGTTTAGAAATATACCTTAACTGTCAAAAAGATGCGAGTATCTGCTTCGTATATCATACTCGGTCCAAGTATCTACCTTGATCAGTTGGCTTCTCTAAAGAACATTCATCGACGCGATCTCCTTTGACTTGAGCTTTCGAACCTGCCTATCCAAAATGGCCACTAGTTCTTCTTCATAAGCCATATTCTCATCAAGATTCATTGTGCTCAATTCCCAAACATGTGACTTGTCTTCCTGATACTTCTGAAGCATAGAAACATGAAATACCGAATGAACTTCCGAAAGACTAGGAGGCAAAGAAAGCCTATAAGTCCTCGCCAACTTTCTCCAACACCTCAAATGGACTAATGAACCTTGGACTCAACTTGCCCTTTTTTCCATATCTCATTACACCCTTCATAGGTAAAACCTTCAAGAGTACCTTCTCACACTCCATAAATGTCATATCATGAACCTTCTTATCAGCATAACTCTTTTGTATGAACTGAGTTGTACGAAAAAGCTCTTGAATCAACTTCACCTTATCCAAAGCATCACGGACCAAGTCAGTACCCAATAACATAGCCTCACCAGGCTCAAACCAACCAATAGGAGATCGACACCGCCTCTTATACAAAGCCTCATATAAAGCTATCTAAATGCTAGAGTGGTTACTGTTATTGTAAGGAAACTCCACCAATGGTAAGAATTGATGCCAATGACCTCCAAAGTCAATCACACAAGCTCTCAACATATCCTCCAGAATCTGAATAGTCCACTCAAACTGACTATCTGTTTGAGGATGGAAAGATGTGCTAAGCTCCACATGTGTACCCAACTCACGTTGAACAGCTCTCTAAAAGAGAGATGTGAATTGAGTACCCCTATTTAAAATTATAGAAACAAGAATACGATGCAAACGCACAATCTCCCTGATGTACATCTGTGCTAACTTCTTTGAAGTATGTGTAGTCAACACCGGTATGAAATGTGTGGACTTGACAATCTATCAACAATGACCCAAATTACATCAAATTTCAAGAAAGTTGCTACAAGCCTACCACAAAGTCCATAGTAACATGCCTCCACTTCCATTCCGGTATAACTAACCTCTGAGTCAAACCACCTGATTTCTGATGTTCATACTTCATGAATTGGTAAGTCAAACACCGTGAAACATGCCCAACAATGTCCTTCTTCATCTTCTGCTACCATTAATGTTGTTTCAAGTCACGATACATCTTCGTGACACTTGGATGAATAGAATACCTCAAACTTTGAGCCTCCTCAAGAGTCAACTTCCTCAAACCATCAACATTAGGAGCACAAATCCAACCCTAAATTCGCAATACACCCTCATATCCAATAACCATCTTTTTGGCACCACCTCGTTGCACTATGTCCTTAAGCACCAACAGATATGGATCATCATACTCGCGAGTCTTAATGTGCTCAAACAAGGACTACTATACAACAATACAAGTAATAACTCTACTAGGATGTGAAATGTCCAATCTCACAAATCTGTTAGCTAGGGCCTGCACATCCATAGCCAAACTGTAATGACCCAACCAGTCATTTTGAGCTTTAGCATTCCATTCAGTAATTTGAGACATTAAGTAGCTTCATATTATGTATTATGACTTGTGTGTATGGTTGGTTTTAGTTTTCAAACGGTTCGGGATTGATTTGGAAAAATGATTCTCATTTTAGAAGCTTTAAGTTGGAAGAGTTGACCAAGGTTAGACTTTTGGGTAAACAGACTCGGAATCGAGTTTTGATTATTCCGATAGGTTTGTATGATGATTTTGGTCTTGTACGTATGTTCGGATTTGATTTCGGAGGTTCCTAAAATAATTCGACACTATTTGTTGAAAGCTGGCAATTTAAAAAACTTAAGAGTTCATAAGTTTGACCAAGAATTGACTTTGATGTTATTGGACCAATTGGTGTTACGAGACTTTGGATAGGTCGATATAGCTTAATTGAAATTATGTGCAAAGTTTGAAAGTAAACTGAAGTGTTTAAGTGTGATTCGGACACTCTTTTAATAGAATGAAGATTTATCAACTTAAGAGAAAATCTATTCGGTTTGAGCCTCGATTCTTGTTGTGATGTTCCCGTGGATGTTTTGAGGCTTTGGATAAGTTTGGATGATGTATTTGTACTTGTTGGTATGATTGGATAGGGTCCCAAGGGGCTCGGGTTTGTTTCAGATCATTGAGTGAGAAACTAGTTATGTTAAAGATTTGAAGTTTGACCATGGTCAATATCGTATCAAGGTGACCTCTTTTTGGTATTTTGAGTGCAAGAACAGGTTCATAACATATTTTATGATTGAAATACATATATGGTTTGTATCTCAGAGCTTCCAAATGAGTTTTGGGTGCTGAAACGAAGATATTTTTATTGCTGTTTTTTTTTCTGGTGTAAATAATTACGAAACTGCCATTGTAATTTTTAGATTTCTTTTAAAACTTCAAAACATCATATCTCCCTCATTTTAAGGCTAAATTGGGTGATTCAAGAGGCTATCTTGGGTGTAATCTAGCAAGGAACTTGTTGGACTTATCAAACATAAGTTTTGAGATCATCTAGGACCTAAATCGAGCTAGGACTGTTGTGCATTATTTTTTCTTGTTTCGAAATTTACTTACTTTTTCTCACAAGGTTTTGGAGCTCGATTTTGGAGGGTATTTTTACTACTTGGATTGGGGTAAGATTTAACTCAGATTTGTTATTATTTCATGATTCTTTAGTATTTGATTAATAATTTGAATTGGAAAAATTAAGAATTTTAGTAAAAACTTTCTAAAACATAAATTGATGGTTTGAAGGGCGATTTGAGGTCGGAATTGAATAATTTTGGTATGATTGGACTCGTATTGAAATGGGTATTCGGAATTTGTAAGTTTTGTCAGATTACGAGGTGCGGACCCGAGGTTGACTTTTTGGGTTGACTTTTTGGTTTTCATTAAAGATCAAAGTTTTATTATTCGAATTATTTTCTATGGCTTTTATTTATGATATTAAGTTATTTTGAATAGATTCGAGCTGTCTGGAGGTTGTTTCACATGGGAAGGGTTTCTTAAAGTATTGATTTAGCTTCTTTGAGGTAAGTATCTTGCCTAACTTTGTGGAGGAGAACTACCCCTTAGGATTTGGGTTGATTGTGCTATTTATGTTATGTGAAAGCCGTGTACGCAAGGTGATGAGTGGTTCATGGGCTATATGTGGTATTTGAACGGTTTAGTCTATTTAGACTCTTTTCATGCCTTAATTGAATTGTCATAACATGTTATATCTTTCATTATTAATCTACCCTTACATGTGTTAATCTATCCTTACATGTTTTATTTGACATTATTAAAACTTGTTCTATCTTTTATTTGTTATTTTGCTCTTACATGTTTTAGTTGAAGTTATTGCTTTCCTTATTGTCTTGTTAATTCTTTAATTGTTGAATTACCTTACTTGAAGTTGTTATTTCATGGAATATCTTCTTGTTGAGTTATTGGTGTTGAAGTTGTGAAAGTCGTTTTCACATTGAGGCGAAGTTGCTAATTGTTGAGATATCTTTCGTGTTGAGCTATTCACCTTTATTTTGTTATTATTGAGATTCTTGTTCATATTGTGGTTGAGTCGTGGGCTATATGTTGTGGAAACTTTGGTACTGATGATTTTGGCAAGTTGTGGCATATGGGCACTTGTGGTACGAGTTGTTATTGTGTTGTGATTTTGATACGCATGCGGTGGTATAAGGATAGGGATTAATGTGCATGCAGCGGCATAAGGTGGGATTTATGTGCGTATTGCTAGTAAGAAAATTACTTGAAGCCACGCGGCGACATAAGGTGGGCTAAAATACGTGTAGCTATTTCGGGGGGAAAAATCAAAACTATCTAAATGTAAAGCTCACGCGGCGGTATAAGGAAAGATTTTGATTATGACTTGTGAAATGTGATTTCGAGGCGGTACCTCGGTTGTGATTATTCTTATATATTCTATGTTGGGATAACTTGTTGATTCGAATGGTTATTGTTCTTCCTTCAATCATTCATCCGCATTTTGATTGTGTTTGGTTATTCGTTGTTATCTTGGTGTTAGAACGATTGTGGCTTCTTGTGTGAGTCATGCGTTCTACATGATTTGTTGTATTTATTTAACATGTCAATTCGTGCCTCCGTTATAACTTGGTAAATAGATTGTCAATGTGAATTTAATCGCGTGGAGTCATTATATCATATTCTGTTGAGTTGTTGGTAACATAACAATTTAAATAATAGAATTATTGACATGCTTTAATCTTTGTGTCTCTTAGGATAGAACTCGCTATCTCACACGGTGCCTTGTTATTTTAAATAGTTATCGGTCTTTTACTATAATTCGGTTCTCAAATTATACTCAACACCCTCTTGATTGGTTACCTTACTTAAAATTGTTATCATGTTTCTCTTTTAACAAATTCTATATTTAATTCGTTAATTTAACTGATGTTTTGCTTTGTTTAAATATAACATTTTACTCAATTTTATTGATTTCTAAACTAAACCCATATGATAATCTATTTTGTATAAATTATATTTTATTTTACTTTAATTGATTTCTAAAATAAACTCACTATTTCATTTGACGCCTTACTTTATTCAAGATTGTTATTATGCTTTATAGTGTTTAAATATAACTCTCGATCATTTTAATTGGTATTTGTTACGGTTGCAATATACATGGTAGCACGTAGGCCTTGTCGTGTGAAGGTAATTGTTATTGTGGGCACGAGGTGCCATACGTGTAAGATTTGAAAATTGGGGTCCATGATTTGTGATTTACGAGGTGTGGTGCCACGGGGTAATTCTTGTTTTAGGCCCATGTGTTTGGAACGATTTGATTATTTGAGTTGTCGTTGGTTCCTCCTTATTTGAGTTCATTCATATCTCATCGGTATCTTGATTATGTTGCTTCTCTATTACCCATTTACTACTTGCTGCCATTTGCGTTTCTATTATTTTGTTGTTGGTTGTAAATCAATAATCTTTCCGTTGTTAGTTTTACATTGATGTTCTTTCCATTGTTAGCTTCATGCATATCTTGTACAGGTTTCTATATCTAGTAGGTATCTTGATATGGCCTCATCACTACTCTATCGAGGTTAGGCTTGATACTTACTGGGTACCATTGTGGTGTACTCATGCTACGCTTCTGCATATTTTTTTGCAGATCCAGGTATTTCTGATCGTGATATTGAGAGTTGTGTCTGCGCGGCAGAGACTTCAAGGTATATCTGCTTGACGCTCGCAGGCCTCGGAGTCACCATCTTACTTTCTTATGCTACTGTTAAATTCTAAATCAAAATAGTATAGTACTTAGAAATTCTACTGTATTTCAGTAGAGCTTATGACTCCGTACTATCGATTTTGGGAAATGTATAACTATTGGCCATTGCAGTTATGTATGCCATTTACTGGTTTATGATTTAATGATTAAATAGTTTAATTTTTATGTTAACTCATCATATGTTAGGCTTACCTAGTTTTAGAGACTAGGTGTCATCATGACATCCTAAGGTGGAAATTTTGGGTCGTGACACAAAGGCCTCTCCTCAGCTGGAATAAATGCCAGACTCCCCATACTCTCCGCATTTCTACTCAAAGCATCTGCTATCATATTCTCCTTACCAGGATGATACAAGATAGTGATATCATATTCCTTAAGTAACTCAAGCCACCTTCGCTACCTCAAGTTCAAATCCTTCTTCTTGAACAAGTGTTGAAGACTACGGCAATCAGTATAGACCTCACATGACATATCGTACAAGTAATCCCTCTAAATCTTGAGCCCATACACAATAGTTGCCAATGCCAAATCATGAACTGGATAATTCTTTTTATGGGTCTTCAACTGCCAAGACACATAAGCAATCACCTTGCCATCCTGTTGTAGACAATAAATTTGCGTCAAGAAAATAATCGAGACCGAAAAATATTGCAACAATCGTAGTATTTGATTTCAAATATTTGAGTGTTACAATCTCTATGAATCCTTTGATTCTACTTTTCCAATATAAATTCAAGGGCCTTTGAGGTTGATCTTGAATTTGAATTTGATTTATCCATCGCGAACGCTTTGATTATTGCCACGAATGTTATCACGAACAAGTAGCCTTGATCTTGAACGCCTTGTATTTGATTTGACTTCGTTCTTGATCTTGAATACTTGAAATCTGTGTTGAAGTGCTTGAATGGTTGAACACTTGCAGTTTGCAGAGAATTGTGGCTTTTGATCCACGAGCTCTCTTGTGTCTTCTTGTTATAATTTTTGGTCCTCTTTCTGAATTTTGAAGACCCCTATTTATAGTTGTGGATGGGAAAGAGTTGTGATGAGAACAAACTATTTTCGACTAATAAGATCGAAGAGTGACAAGGCCGTATTTGATTGGCCGGAACATGTCACTTGCATATGTGACGCGATATTTTTATTGGCCTTTTAATTTGACTTGGCATGCTTTGTCATTTTGACACGTGGCATGATCCTATTGGCTCTTCTGTTTGACTTGGCGTGCCACGTCATTTAACACATGGCACCGGGCATCTAGGAAGATGACATCTTGGGCCTAATGAAGTGGGCTCATCACTTGTAGCCTAATTAAATGGGCTAACCCATTGGATTTGGACTTATTTATTTAATCTATATATATTTGACTTATATAACTAATCCAATTATATTAGCCCAATAAATTTATTTGAACTAATATATCTTGAATCTAAAAATATAGTTCAAATAATTTTATGAATTTAAATCCAATAAAATTTAGATGGCTATAAATCCTCCCTACTTCAAGACTTATCGAGATGTAGATGTGTCCAACTTAAAAGATGAGGCTTGAAGTACCCATTTTTAGATAATTCCAATTTAAACTTTCCAAACCCTTTTTTTTCTTTGGAAAGTTTATTTATGAAATGAGTAACATTTCAAATATAGAGAAAATCACAAAACGGCATGCTCAATTGTCCCATTTGTGATTATTGCCGAGGAAAAGTCCTTGTATTGTTTTGATGTGGCACACGTGGATCAAACAAATTGCATAATTACTGCATTAGAGCTTTGATATACAAGATGCGGCATTAAGATTTTTGCTATGTCATTGTCCAGTTTGAATCATATTTGGAGTAGGATCAAGTTGACCGCTCCACAAGTAGTCTTTTATCCCACGTCGAACTAGATCTTCTGGACAGACGCTATGCGTGGCTATATATAGCACCGTATTCTTCAGTTCACAATATTAATACACGGTGTTTGCAAGCTACAATAAGTATATGTCACTACCTAAAATCTAACTAGTCGTGATGGCACATAATCCAATCCGTTAGGTAAGCCAACTTTCAATTATCCAATTCCAATAATAATTATTAAAGCAATTTAAGTGAATAAAGATTAACTTAATCTTATACAACTCCCAAGAACTGGTAGTACAAATCATGAGCTTCTAAGAATAGAGTATACAAAGCGGAAATGAAATAAATACATAGTCTGTTTGAATAGTACATAAATAGAGCTTTTATAAATCTAAGGCTACCATGAACAAGAGGCAGCTACAACAGAAACGCAGGTACATCTACGAATCCCGCAACCATCGAGCACAGCAACAACAGTAGCCAACATCTGCACGCAATGTGCAGAACTGTAGTATCAGTACAACCGACCACATGTACTGAGTAAGTAACAAACATAGCCTTAGGTTGAAAGTAGTGACGAGCTTCTACCAAGGTCGGGTCCAAAACCACTAGTCCACAACAGTTCATAACAACATAAAGAAAATAATACCAGAAACTCAGAGATAAAATGCTCAGTCAAATCATGATTTCAAAAATAATAGTTCTTCCTTTCAAGTACATCAGTGAAAACCCAAATTGTTTGCCGAAGTTGCCAAAAATATGAATAAGTTTGAAAACAATAATTTCTCCCAAAAGTCTTTTCAATAATAAATGAGATGTTTTATTTTCTTTCTAGATAACCCGTGTAAAACAAATGCATCACAATGCCCATCTATCAAAATGTGTGAGAAATCATGAATAATGTGATGTTGTACAGCATGAGAAAAATACATCTCTATGCATGTATGTCATGTGTGCATGCCAATGCAATGCAACTTGGTGATAAAATTATAAACAACCCCTCGAGCAGAACATCACTCATATACAGCCCCTCGGGCAAACCTCACAGTCACTCGTGCCTCTCGGGCATACCTCACAGTCACTCATGCCACTTGGGCATACCTCACAATCACTCATGCCTCCCAGTCACTCAGCACTCGGCACTCGGCACTCGCACTCAGTAGGTACCTGCACTCACTGGGGGTGTGTACAGACTCCGGAGGGGCTCCTTCAGCACAAGCGCTATAATCTGCACGGACAACTCACATGTTACACGGACAACTCACGTGCTATAATAATAAAGTATATAAAGCATGTTGCAGGCGGGCAGCCCCGATCCATAATAATTCTCACAATCAGGCCCTCGGCCTCACTTAGTCATCAATCTCTCCAGTCTCTTGGGCTTACAATGTCATGAAAATAGCCCAAAAATGATGATATGATGTATCAATAAATAACAACAGAGACTGAGATATGATATGCAATGAAATGAAATGAATATGACTGAGTATGAATTTTCAATTTAAAATAAATAATTCACAGCAATATGACCTCTGTGGGTCCAAATAATACTGATACATAGCCTCAATATGATTTTTAATATATTTTTCAGCTCAATTTCTTTAACTCATAAAACCGCGTGGAAAATGCCAAGATCATTTAACTATAAAATTTCACAGAAATAATTATGTCACAATTTCTATAGTGCATGTCCGCACGCCCGTCACCTAGCATGTGCGTCACCTCCCAACAATTCACGAAATACATATATTCAGGGTTCATACCCTCAACTCTAAGATTAGAAGACTTACTTACCTCGAACAAGCCGAATCCAATGTCGAGCAAGCTAAACAATGCTCCAGAAATCCCATTATGCGTGTATCAACTCCCGAACGGCTCGAATCTACCACAATTAATTTGATTCAGTCCAAACAATTTATAAAAATTAATTCCATATCAAAATGCTAATATTTTCCACAAAATCCAAAATTACGCCCCCAAAAATCACATGTGGGGCCCACGTCTCGAAATCCAATGAAACTTACAAAATACGATAACCCATCCAATTACAAGTTCAACCATACTAATTTCACTCAAATCGGACTCCAAATCAGTATTCAAACTTGAAAAAATCGTTTTGGGACATTATAGAAATTTCCTTCTATTTCTCTTGAAGATTTAATAATCTTACATCAAAAATGAAGATCAATTCATGGAATACAATCACAGGGGAATTAAGAACACTTACCCCAAGTTATGTGGAAAATTTTCTCTCCAAAATCGCCCAACACGAGCTCCAAAATCCGAAAAATGGGTGTAAATGTCGAATCCTCGAATTTAAGGTTCTGCCCCAGCGATTTTCGCATCTGCGGACAAGGGATCGCACCTACGACCCTCGCTTCTGCGGACAAAATTGCGCGCCTGCGAAAACAGCCAGCCTTCTCAAATCTCGCATCTGCGGGCTCGCAGATGTGCATTCCCCTTCGCACCTGCGGCCTCGCAAATGCGGCAAATTTCTCGCACCTGCGAGCACTGCCCAGTTCACACTTGGTCGCTTCTGCGACTAATTTCGCGCACATGTGGCTTCGCACCTATGATCAAAAGCTTCGCAGGTGCGATCACACCAGTAAGCAGCAACCCGAGCATTTTCTTAAGTCCAAATTTGATCCGTTAACCATCCCAAAACTCACCCTAGCCCCTCGGTACCCCGTCCGAACATACCAACAAGTCCCATAACATAACACGGACATACTCGAGGCCTCAAAACACACATAACAATATCGAAACGACGAATCACACCTCAATTTGAAATCATTGAATTTTGAAACTTTAAATTCTACATCTTGTGCCGAAATACATCAAATCAATCCAGAATGACTTCAAATTTTGCACACAAGTCATAAATGATATAACGAAGCTATTCAAATTTCTAGAATCGGATTCCGACATCGATATCAAAAATTCAACCCCTCGGTCAAACTTTCCAAAAATTCAACTTTCGGCATTTCAATATTAATTCCACTACGGACCTCCAAATAATTTTCCGGATACACTCATAAGTCCAAAACCAACATACGGAGCTATTGGAATCATCAAAACTCTATTCCATGGTCGTTTACACATAAGTCGACATCCGATCGCTATTTTAACTTAAGCTTTAAACCTTGGAACTAAATGGTCCAATTCATTCCAAAACCTCACCAGACCTGAACCATTTACCTCGGCAATTCACACAATAACTGTGAAGTACAAATTGAGTAGTAAACGGGGTTGTAATACTCAAAACGACCGACCGGGTCGTTACAGTATAGTACCGAGGTAACCTTTTGTGCTTTTTATTTGTTTGTTACTTTTTCATTTTTTTTCCTTCTTTTTTGTAGGTCAAACAAGAAAGACAAGTTCTTGTTCAAAAAGATGACCCATGAAAACGGTGATCTTAGGGTGTGAAGGGATGGATACTCATCCCCGCCTGAAAATTGGAGAGGTTATCTTGGGGCACAAAGGTTCATAGGCATATAGAAGGACACAACTAGGCAACATATAGAAGAACAAATTCTCAACAGCATATAGAATAATTAACCCGCAACAACATATAGAAGGAAAAATCCATGGCAACTTATAGAAGGACAAATCCCCAACAACATATATAAAAGGATCAAATTCGTGAAGAGACCAGCTTAAGGTGCAAAGGGACTTAAATGTCCACCTTAAGATTAGAAAATTATAGTTCCTTTTAAGGAGAAATCTACGAAGAGGCCAACTTAAGGTGCAAAGGGACTAACTGTCCACCTTAAGATTGAAAAATTATAAAGCCTCAACTTGAAGATTTGGTGGACTTGAAGACTTGGAGGGCTTGAAGACTTCATTTTGAAGATTTAAACTTGAAGACCGACAAACTTGAAAATTTGACGGACTTGAAGAATGAAGGGCTTGAATACTTCATCTTGAAGACTTAGCCTATTAGAAGATTACTACCATCTCATTGGTGACGCAAATTTCCTATGAAGGCTTGCCCCCTTTAAATCATATGGGATCCAAAGTTCAATAGAAGAATGACATTTTAGCCTGATTTTGAAGTGTTGATTGAGTGGATCATATTCCATCATACTTCATTCGAACAACAATTGGGGCAATATGTATCTTTTGAACTCATGCGACTGAACTTAGAATTAAACTCTAAGATGCCTACGTACCTCAATGAAAAGGATCAAGTCATATCGTAGTTCAGAATGGGTGAGCTTTTTTTAATATATAGTGTCCTAACTTTAGCCTAGGCTGCCTCTTTCGAGGTTTCAACCAGCGAACTTGTTGTTTTTGGGTCGCACACAATTTATACTCTTGCGGGCCAAGAGTAATATGCAGTTTATGCTCTTGCATTAAGGAGCGTAGCGACTTGCAATTTAAGCTCACATTTTGAAGAGTTTTGTAACTTGAAGATTTTGCTCCAATTCGAAGAGCTTCATGACATGCAGTTTAGGCTCGTGCATCCAGGAGCGTAGTAATTTGAAGATTTATCTTACGTTTCAAAATGCTTTGCAACTTGAAGACTTGCTCAATTTTGAAGAGCTTTGCAACTTGAAGTTCCACTCGAATTTGAAGAGCTTTGCTACTTGAAGTCTTTGCTCGACTTTGAAGAGCTTTCGACTTGAGTCTTTGCTCGAATTTGGAGAGCTTTGCAACTTGAATACTTTGTTCGAATTTGAAGAGCTTTACAACTTAAAGACTTTTCTCGAATTTGAAGAGCTTTACGTCTTAAAGATTTAGTTCGAATTTGGGGATCTTCGTGACATACAGTATATGCTCATGTGACAAGAAGCATTATAACTTGCAGTTTAGGCTCGTGCATTGAGGAGTCTTATAACTTGCAATTTAGGCTCGTGCATTGAGGAGCATCTTAATATGCATAGACTCTTCGGTTTCATTCTCGTATGAAAACATGCCCCCATCCTCGCCTTCTTGTTCTTCTTCTTTGTCGTAAGGCTCAAAGAGAGGTAGCTCTTGGTCTCCACTTGTTGTCATACTTAGTTCCATATCATGAGCACGAGTTGCTAGTTCTTCAAATGTTTTGGGCTTTATGCCTTGTAAGATATAGCGACGACCCCAATGCATGCCTTGAATGCACATTTTGATGCCAGAAGTTTCGCTAAGGCGATCTTTACAGTTGAGGCTTAAGCTCCTCTAGGGGTTGATGAAGTCAATAACTGGCTCACCCTTTCATTGACGAGTGTTTGTAAGTTTGATCATGCTTACGATGCGTCTTGTTCTATAGAAACGATTGAGAAACTCATGCTCTAACTACTCCCAACTATCGATGGAACCAAATTTGAGATTTGTGTACCAATCGAATGCATTACCTTTAAGAGATCGGACAAACTGTTTGACAAGATAATCATTGTACGTTCCAACATTATTGCAAGTTTAAACAAAATTACATGTTGTTTCGGATTTCCCTGGCCGTCAAATTGTTGCAACTTATGAGGTTGATAACCAACATGCATCTTCAAGTTATCAATTATTTGCGTATACGGGTTTGCATATGTGAGAGAAATTTTGGATGTCGACTCAGGATTATCTTTGATAGCCTCCATGATGTAATCCTTCAATTTCTCAACGGGAATCAGACCTTCAGCGGAGACTTGGATCTCCTTTGTTGTTGTTGCTTGCTTTTCGGATGAGTCTCCGTTCTCTTGTGACCTTTGAAGATTTAAAGGTTCTTGTGTGGATTCTCCTTCTACTATGCTATCCAACTTATTTGTTAACTTGAAAAGTTTAGCATCTTGATCTTGCACGCTCTTTGACAAGCCTTCAACTGCTTTAGTCAAATTTTCAAGTTGTTTTTCTATGGTAGAAGCTTCAATAACCATTGCTTCCATGATCTCCGTAGAGGATGAATAATGATATGGATCATTATTGAGATAGAGCTTAGAGGTCACATTAATGTTGACTAGAGTGGATCCAGCGCTCAAGTCATCATCATTAGCTTGCATGAAAGGTTTCTTAGACTTAGATGAACTAAGTTGGGCAAGAACCTTTTCGATCGCTATGGCGATGTCGTTCCCTTTTTGGGTCGTGCTTGTAAAGGATCTTGCTCCTTTTGAGGATGAAGATCCAAAAATAGGGGTTGATGTGGACGGCACTTGGAGTGCTTGTTGTCTTAACTTGCTTTGCTCCTTGTAATCGGCCCAAAGCTTCCAAAGGTAACATCGAGAATGCTTTCCACATCAGCATAGAACTTGGAATTAGCAGCCTTAGTAGAAGTTAATCTGGAGTTGATTTTTTGTGATGCCATTTCGATACTCTTGAACTTTGGCGGTTGAAAAGTTGAGATGATAGGTAGAGATTGCCCCACTAGGCATGCCAGAATCTGTATATAATAAATTTGCATCAAGAAAATAATCGAGACCGAAAACTATTGCAACAATTGTAGTATTTGATTTCAAATATTTGAGTGTTACAATCTCTATGAATCCTCTGATTCTACTTTTCCAATATAAATTCAAGAGCCTTTGAGGTTGATCTTGAATTTGAATTTTATTTATCCGTCGCGAATGCTTTGATTGTTGCCCATAATTTGATCACGAACAAGTAGCCTTGATCTTAAACGCCTTGTATTTGATTTGACTTCGTTCTTGATCTTGAATACTTGAAATTTGTGTTGAAGTGCTTGAATGCTTGAACACTTGCAGTTTGCAGAGAATTGTGGCATTTGATCCACGAGCTCCCTTGTGTCTTCTTGTTATAACTTCTGGTCCTGTTTCTGAGTTATGAAACCCCCTATTTATAGTTGTGGAAGGGAAGAGTTGTGAGGAGAACAAACTATTTCTGACCAATCGGATCGAAGAGTGACAAGGCCGCATTTGATTGGCCGGAAAATATCACTTGCATATATGGCGCAATTTTATTGGCCTTTTAATTTAACTTGGCATGCTTTGTCATTTTGACGCGTGGCATGATCCTATTGGCTCTTCTGTTTGACTTGACATGTCACGTCATTTGACACGTGGCACTGGGCCTCTAGGAAGATGACATCTCGGGCCTAATGAAGTGTGCTCATCACTTGTAGCCTAATTAAATGGGCTAATCCATTGGATTTGGACTTATTTATTTAATCCATATATATATTGGACTTATATAACTAATCCAATTATATTAGCCCAATAAATTTATTTAAACTAATATATCTTGAATCTAAAAATATAGTTCAAATAATTTTATGGATTTAAATTCAATAAAAGTTAGATGCCTACACCTGCATCAACACTGCACCTAGACCAATGCATGAAGCATCATAAAACACTGTGTAGGGCCTTGAACCAGTGGGAAATACTAACACTAGGGTTGTAGTCAAAGTAACCTTGAGCTTTCGGTAGCTCTCCTCATACTCATCCATCTAAAAGGAATGTCTTTCTAAGTCAACATAGTCAATGAAGTTGCAATAAATGAAAATCCCTCCGCAAAATGACGATAGTAGGCTGCCAAACCTAAGAAACTACGAAGCTCCGTAGATAAAGTAGGTCTAGGCCAGTTTTGAACTGCCTCAATCTTCTTAGGATCAACTTTAATACCATCACTAGGCACAACTTGACCAAGAATGCAATTGAATCTAACAAGGACTCACATTTTGAAAACATAGCATAAAGCTTTTGATCCTTCAAAGTTTGAAGTACTACTCTCAAGTGTTGTTCATGCTCCTCCCTACTACGAGAGTAAACCAAGATGTCATCAATGACACAATCATGAAAGAATCAAAATAAGGCTTGAACACCCAGTTTATCAAATTCATGAAAGTTGCTGGAGCAGTCAACCCAAATGACATCACAGAGAACTCTTAATGACCATAAGAGGTCCTCAAAACTATCTTAGGGACATCTGAAGCCTAATCTTCACCTAATGATATCCTAATTTCAAATCAATCTTAGAGAACTCCTTGGCACCCTGAAACAAATCATCAATACAAGGCAATGGATACTTGTTCTTGACAGTAATTTTAAAAGTGTTTTCAAGGAGCTCTAAGGCGCGTTTCGAGGTGGGGCGTGACCAAAACATCCTTGAGTGCTGAGTTTAGGCGCAGTTTCATTGGGCGAACACCCTGAAATTTGAGACGACGCTCTAGGCGCGCCTTGGCGCATCAGATATGGGGCAACGCCTAACAAGTTTTTCGTAATTGGAATCTAAATTAGTAAATTGAATGCAATTTCTCCACTTCACTATGTGGGTTTGAGAATATCCATGTCTTTGGCCAGTTATCACAACAGCTCCATAACCTCATGAAAGAAAGAAGGAGAGAGAGTGAGAAAGAGAGACTGTACAGAGAATAAACTCGACGGAGAAGATAGAGATAAATCAAATTCGCGACAAAGAATGACGATGGGTGCATCGTATTGGGTGGGGATAAAAAGCAACATGCTTAAGTCGCAAGGGTGAATACAACATAGATGAAGACTTCCAGAAAGTGGAAAGATAATGGCGAAGTAGACTTTTAATTTTTGAAGAAAAAAAAAACTAAGAGCCCGTTTGGACATAAAATTTAATGGAAGTTTTTTTTAAAACATTTCACTTTTTTTCGAAATCAGCGTTTGTTCAAAAAATTTCTAATTTTCACTTGAAGATGCATTTTGGAAATTTTCGAAAATTTGAAAAACTCCAAAAAAAAAATAGTTTTTCAAAATTTTCACTCAAATCACTCACAAAACTTCAAAAACAACCCAAACTGAAATTTATGTCCAAACACAACTCTAAATTTCAAATGTCATTTTCACTTAAAAAAAATTTTTACCATTTTTTTGAATTTTACAATTCTTATGTCCAAACGCCTGCTAAATATTGTTAATGGAACTGACGCTTGTGGATTGGCATGCTTTTGTCATTTGTGTGCCTTTCAAAATTGAAAAAACATTAAACATGAGCGAAGCAGAATGGGTTTGTGTACCTTTTGAAAAAGTACACAACTACAAGATAATTGTTTAAAATCAAATAAAAGCACAAAACAAAGCAATAAAATTACTGGTAATAAGAATTTGAAAACCAAGTTATTAAAGAAAAACTTGAAAAACTACTCATGTGCCACTAAACAAGCGCTATAATTATTAAAATTTTACAAACATATCAAAATTTGTATAGCATATTATATTAAAATAATAAAGTGAAAGATCCATGGGGCTTACGAGCCCCCGTTGTCTCACGGCTTATGCCTCGCCTCGTGATAGGTAAAATGTCTTACCCAATGCCTTCGCCTTTTAAAACACTGGCTCTTGATAGTAACCTTGTTCAATTGTTGATAATCAATGCACATCCTCATTAAACCATTTATCTTCTTCACAAACAACATCGGCTCACCCCAAGGAGAAACACTCGATGTAATGAACCCCTTATCAAGCAAATCTCGTAACTGCTCCTTCAATTCCTTGAACTCACCTGGAGACATACGGTATGGTAGAATAGATATGGGGTGAGTGCATGGAACTAAGTCAATGCAGAAATCAATATCACTATCAGGTAGCATCCCCGATAAATCTGCAGGAAATATCTCTGGAAACTCACTCACAACCGGCATCGAATTCATGGAAGGAACCTCCATACTAAAATCCCGAATATAAGCCAAATATGCTTAAACATCCCTTCTCAACCATGCGTTGAGCCTTCAAAAAATAAAATCACTCTACTCGTGGAATGGCCAAGGTTCCCTCTCCACTCTAGTCTAGGAAACCCTGGCATAGCTAAAGTCATAGTCTTCGCGTGACAATCCAAGATAGCATGATACGGGGAAAACCATTCCATACCCAGAATCACCTGAAAATCTATCATATCCAATAATAAAAAATCAACTGCGGTATTAAAACAACTTATGATAATCACACAAGATCAGTACACCCGACCAACTACAATAAAATCCTCCATCAGTGTAGAACCCGAATTAAATAATATCGAAGCATCTCTATGACAGACCAAGATAATACATGTAATGACTACATTAGACGACTTTGCCTCAGGCCTACCACGAAATGCATAACAACGAGCTTGACCCCCACCGGCCTGTCCTCCTCCTCTAGGACGACATCTAATTGGTTGACCTCCACCTCTAGTTAGCTGACCCCACCCTTAGCTGGCTGGGCAGGAGGTGTGGCAATTGTTATTGGAATCACGGCCTTAGTAACCTACCGTGGCTTACCATTTGTAATCTGGGACAATACCTTCTTGTGTGACTTGCATCTTCGCACCCAAAGCAACCCTTAGGCTGACGGGGCTGTTGAACCTGAAGCTGCCCCTGATGAATCGAATAGCCACCAAAGGAACTCTTCACTAGGGGGTCACTAATAGGACCATAAGCTGGAGACATGTTATACGATTATTTCCCAAAGCGAGAACCATAAGTACCATGGGAAACCTAAAGTGTTGACTGAACTGGCCTAATAGTATGACCTCTACTGAAATGACCACATCCTCCAGATGAGGCACCACTGAACCAGCCAAAAAGAAGAGGCCTCTTATCACTCGTCGCCTCTCTCCCCTAGCTAGGGGTGGGCGTCAGTCGGTTCGGTTCGGTTTTACAGAAGTTCGGTTCGGTTTATTTGATTTTCGGTTTATGATTTTAATAACCAAAACCGAACCGTAATAATTTCAGTTCAATTCGGTTTATTCATGTTCGGTTCGATTTTAATCGGTTCGGTTTCGATTTTCAAGCCATGGCAAAAATTGTAACCAAACAATGATAGGTTAATTAACAATACACCGTGAGGGATTACATTATCTACGTTAATATGTAATACTTCTGGTATCGAAGATTGTGCAGGTTGTGTCTCTCCTTTAAAACTTAGTTTTGATATAATATTGTAATACTGATGAATGAGATTTTGTCATAAATACATTATTAGTTAAATTACTCCTGAAGCTCTTGCCTTTTTTGCATTGTTGCAACTGACAACACTTCCTATGGTAGTTAAAACTATCTAATTTGCCTGGAGTCTTAGACTGCACGCCACTAAAAGTTACTCACTATCAGTAAACTACAGTTTTTCGGTTTAACCAAAAATCGAACCCTTAAAACCGATAAACGAACCGAACACCGAACTGTTTAAATATATAAACCGTAAACTGACCGAATAAATTAAATTTTTGGTTCGGACGATTTTTTCGTTCGGTCGGTATTATGCCCACCCCTACCCCTGGCCACAAATTCGCTCAATCCACCTAGCGACTCCACCACCTGAGTGAATATAGTCTTAGTCTCAATCTCGGTCTCTCTAGCCATCTGAAGTTTAATGCCATAAGTAATCCCTTCGATAAACCTCCGTACCTTTTTCCTCTTTGTAGGAATCAGGATAGTTGCATGGCGAGACAAATCAACAAACCTCATCTTATACTGGGTGATTATCATACCACCCTGTTGTAGATCCTCAAACTGACTGCGTAGGTCATCTCTCTGAGTGAGTGGAGTAAGCTTCTCCAAGAAAATCTGTGAAAATTGGGCCCAAGTAAGAGGAGGTGACCTTGCTGGTTTTCCCTACTCATAGGTCTGCCACCACCTCTTGGCCGATCCCTGCATCTGGAAGATAGTAAAGTCAACCCCATTGGAATCTACCAGTCCCAAGTTGCGCAAAATCTCATGACATCGGTCTAAGAACTCTTGAGTATCCTCTAAAGGCATACCGCTAAGATTAGAATGGTGCAAATTCTGAAACTTGTCCATCATCTTCAGCTTTATCGATAGACATTGGGGGCCTACTCACAAGCTGAATTGTAGCCTGAGAAGTCACTAGAGTCTAGACCCCCCTCCATACTGAGAAGTCGCTGGGGGAACTGAAACCACTCCAGCCTAAACCATGATATCATTAAAACTCACCATCTTGGCCATTGCCTCCTAAAGTAGCGATAAGCCCCTTTAGAATCTGATCGGGTACTGGCACCTCTATTTGCTCATCAATCAAATATACCTCGGTCAGCAGGTGGGTCCACTGATACTACTTTCTTACGCCCACGAGATCCGTTGGGTGCTCCATCTGTAAGTGCAACTGTTCAGCTTCTAGCTGAAACTCTAGCCCTACCTTGGGCCCTGCCTCTCTCGGCTTTGGACGAAGGCACTAGCTCTCCGCTGCTGCAGGTGAACGTGTCCTCACCATATGTGAGAGAATAGAAAAAAAGTTCAAATTTCAGACAAATCAAACGCATGATAAGGAATAAAAAAGAAAGGGCAATTTCCTAAAGACTCTACTAAGCTTGCTCATGACTCATGAGACCCTTGGAACCTAGAACTATGATACAAACTCGTCATGATCTAAAATTCCATGAAAGATTATAATGGCACCTAACACGCCGGCTAGGCGAACCAACGGTTTCTACTACCAAACACTCAATAAAAATATAAAGAACTAAAGCAATATTCTAAAATAGATTTATGCCATAGATAATAAATTCGAAACTGAAGTAAAAGTATGAAATAACATACAATCCCAAACTGGTGTCCCTAAGTACATGAGCTCTAAAGAGTACTAAATACAGATGTCTGAAATAAATACAATACTATCTGAATCAAGTAACAATAATAAAGATAAGGAAGGTCATGCTAGGGCATGCGAACAAACGTGCAACACTACATCGAATCTCCAATGCCCACAGCTAAACACTTCTCGGGACTTTGCTAGTACTAATACCTGAATCTGCAGATAAAGTGTAGTATGAGTACAAGTGACCTAATGTACTCAGTACGTATCGAGTTTAACCTCAACGAAGTATTGACAAAGCGAAGACAAGACACTCACTTTTATAACTTATGCAAGTAATAAATAGAAAGCAAAACAAGAGAAAAGACGAATAATAATGAAAGAGGCCAAACTAGTAAACAAGTTTCACGGTTATAACATTAGCATAACCTTATGAATCAATTCCACAAGTAGAAGCAAATATATAAGAAATAAGCACAAAGTATCATCTCCATTGCGGTGAGCAACCCAATACAATCATAATACAGTTGTTGCGTGCAACCCGATCCCATATTAATACCACTACGGCGTGCAGCCCATCCAATAGTCATATCATTGCAGCATGCAACCCGATCAATCCATACCAATGCTTTCAAAGTCACACAAATGGTATGACATATTTTACTCCACAAGTTTTAAAAGATCTATAGTTATACAAATATTATGATATATTTACAATCATAAGTTTTAAAAGTTTTTTTTCGTAAATTCTATATCCAATTAAATAGATTCACATAAATTGAAATATAAAGAGTATATAATAAGAATAGAATAGAATAGAAAGAATAACAGTATAGAAAGGGAGAAAAAGAAAAAATGTCGGATCAAATCTATATTATATTAAAAGAAGGGTAGTGAGTCATGATATTAAGCCAACTGGCGCATTGAAAAAATGCCACTTTGCGCTTTTAAGACATAATCTAAATAGATTTTAGACAAATCTAATCTCTCTCTCTTTTCATATATATATATATATATATATATATATATATATATATGAGATAGATAGATAGATAGATAGATTAACTCATTCATTTTTCTTATATATTAGTTAGAAACGTGGAGGTGAAAAATTAATTAAAGATTCATACTAGAAAGAAAATAAAAATATAGAAAGACGTAAAATTGAGATAGCCTACGTCTATTTATATTCTGGGGTAAGCTAAAATATAAAATAAAGTAAACAAAATTACTTAAGACATTAAAGATTTGATGATTTTGAAAATTAAAAAATTTCAAGCAGCAAAATAAGATCTTACATAAAATACACAAATTATTTATAAGGTAAAAAAAAGAGTCAAATAATCATTACAAAATTATATTTAATAACAAGAATAATAAAGTCATATTATTGAAAAATTGGGCAAACAAACATTTTATTTTTATATAGAAGTAAATGCTTCTTATATAATTAAAGAATTTAAACTTAATAAGAAAAAATCTTTACCAAACGGAAAAATGGCAAATGGGCCACTATGCAAAAGATATATATAACTAATTCTCTCTCTCTTCCCCCCCCCCCCCTCTCTCTTATGAACCATCCAATTCAGTAGTTAGAGATGAGCTTCAGCCCTTTGTTAACTACATGTAAGGATGATAATAGTTGAATATGTAATAACTTCTATTGAAATTAAAGCTACTTCAAAGAACAATAAATCCATGACCACATCTCCAAACTCAAGAGAGACTGCAAGGTTGAAAGAGAAAATTAAGTTACTTGAACTTTAAATAAAATAATATTATTATTCTCTAATCTTGAAACAGAAAGGTAGTTTGTAATATGAAAACTTACTTGACATTTTTTAGGATAAAAACTTAAAATAAGATATATTTACTACAATAAAGATCTACTATATTATGGAAGGAATATTTACTATGATTCTGATTCTTCGAAAAGAAGTTATTGTACAAAAGGGAATGAAATGCTCAAGTTTGAGTAGATAATTTAAAAATAAATTCATTCTTATAGAATATATTGTATAATATAAAAAGACGTAAATTGATATAAGATATCGCTATTTATACTTTGGGCTAAATTAACAAAAATAAATAAAGTAAAGAAACATGTATGGACATTTTTCATTGTAAGAATTTTTAGGAAAAATATTTCTTAGCAAACTTTTAGATATTGAAATACTTAAAAAAAATAATGAATTGTGGTGAAAAGGTTTCAAGAAATAATAGATAATATGTTTGGAGAACCAACCAGGAGGTTCGGCAATCTACTTGTAATTTACAATAACAACATCATACACAATATTATCCCACACCGTGGGGTTTGGGGAGGGTAGTGTGTACGCAGACCTTACCCCTACCTTGTGAGGATAGAGAAGATGTTTCCAATAGACCATCGGCTCATGAAAGCATAAGCACCACATTAATGAAAATATAGACAAGAAGGGACAGCACCAAAAGCCATATAAAAGCAGAATAAAGACAACAAGATAGTAATGTGATCAATAATGAAAGAAAATAATGGTTAGTCATAAAAACCTACTACCGACAGAAAGCGAGATTGCGTGCCAATACTACTATTATGAACACTCTAGACTACCTACTCTACTACCCTAATCCTCGACCTCCATACTTCCTATCAAGGGTCATGTCCTCAGTCAGCTGAAGTTGCGCCATGTCTTGCCTAATGACCTCTCCCCACCTCTTCTTTGGCCTACCTCTACCTCTCTGTAGGCCCTACAATGTCAACCTCTCAAACCTTCTCACCGAGGCATCTGTGCTCCTCCTCCTCACATGACCAAACCACCTAAGCCGCGCTTCCCGTATCTTGTCCTCAATAGGGGCCACACCCACCTTGTCGTGAATAACCTCATTTCTAATCATATCTAACCTGGTGTGCCCGCACATCCATCACAACATCCTCATCTCTGCTACCTTCATCTTCTGGACATGAGAGATCTTGAATGGCCAACACTCAGCCTCATACAACATCGTCGGTCTGACCACCACTCTGTAGAACTTAACTTTAAGTTTCGGTGGCACTTTCTTGTCACACAAAAATACCGGAAGCGAGTCTCCATTTCATCCATCCCGCCCCAATACGATGTGTGACATCTTCATCAATCTCCCCATCCCCCTGAATAATAGACCCAAGGTACTTAAAACTTCCTCTACTAGGGATGACCTGCGAGTCCAGCCTCACCTCCCCTTCCCCTTCTTGAGTCTCACCACTGAACTTATACTCCAAATATTCTGTCGTGGTCCTGCTCAACTTGAAACCTTTAAACTCCAGGGTCTGCCTCCATACCGCCTTGCGCGTTCACACCGCCTCGCATGTCGTCAATCAATACAATACCATCTGCACATAGAATGCACCATGACACCTCCCCTTGGATGTAGTGCATCAGTACGTCCATCGCCAGAGCAAACAAAAAAGGGCTGAGTGCCGACCCCTGATGCAACCCCATCATAACCAAAAAATGGTCCTGACACGACCCAAACCGATGGGCCATGACGAGTGCCCGAGTCCTACCTTTCGAACACCCCTAAGCATGCGTCTAAGATATAAACATGAATAACATCTGTCAATAAACTGCTGAGTCACGTGAATAACATACATGAGGAAAACATATCCAAAAGACATATATATATATATATATATACATATACATACAGAATACGGTAGGGCGAGCCGACAATGCTGTTATAGATAACTATATATCCAAAACTAGAAGCCGACAAGGCCACATACTATCCAACTATACATGACTGTCTACAGACCTCTAATAGAATGTACAACTATATGAAGGACGGGACTGAGCCCCATCGTACCCATATCTACATACAAAAATAGCGTACCAAAACTAATAACAGCTTCGGATCAAATAGAGCACACCAACTCTCGCTGATCAAGGATCCTAAAAAGGGGGACCGTCAGCCTGTCTACTTGCACCTACGGGCATGAAACGCAGGCCCTAGGAAATAGGGGCGCCAGTACGAATAATGTACCGAGTATGTAAGGCATGAAAATCAGTACATAAAAGACATAAAAGAAACATGGAATAAAGAAATCCGCCTGTAAGTCTAAATAACTTTGTGAATCCTGAAATATTTATAAAGTCATGCATGTGCGTATAAATGTCGTATCATGCGTAGGTATATGTGTACATAACATCATCAAGCCTCTGAGGGGATCCCATCATATCATCTCGGCCTCTCTGGGCAAAATCATCAATGTATACCAACTGATCAGGTGGTGGTACATATATATCGTCGTAACCCTTTCCCATATCCCATATACATATAATATATGCGTATATAACGCTATCTGGTCATGGATCAATGTACATGTAAAATGAATGAAATGCATAAGAAGTAAGTTAATAAGATTTCTCGGAATGTCATAAGATCAATATGCCTTCGGATAAACTTTTTCAACTACGTATTTTTTCTGAAACCCGTGAACAGAAGATATAATAATAAAACACATGGGAATTCAAGAACATAGGCACCCTTAGTGCTTCTACGAATAGAGACATTTATGAAAGTTGTGCGTTTCCTCGTTTCGTTTGTATCATATGGATCATGCCAAAAGGAAAGAAGGGATAAGCTTAACATACCTGAGCAGATTCTCTTGACAATCCATCTAACACACGTCAATTGCGACAAAACACGTAACGGCGGATCGAAGTAGGGAAAAATTCGTATGATATTCTTGAGAAAGATTATACCGTACTCCCTTAGAATTGCATCTCACGCTGTCGTAACGTTATAAGGGTTCATATGAACTTTTGGTGAAGCTACATCTGTTACCTTACAAACATATACATTTCCCTTTAATGACATATGTAGGTGTCTTTATCATAGGTGTGGGCCCCATTTTATGTGATGACTTAGCCAACAAATTCCCTAAATATGCCACCTAGCCCCTAGCCAAAAGAGTCGTTATTACCTAAATCCCTTGCTGCCACGTTGGGTCTCCACTAAGCTTATCCAAAATTCTAATTACTTTGTTAATCTCCCACTAAAAATCAATAATTAACCAATTATCCACATAATTAAGAATTATCTCAAATTACTTAAAATAGTAATCACCTTTAACACACTTTATATACCTTACTATCATGGTCATGTGGTACATTGTATGGCACTAGTCCATAAATACCAGGTATTATAGTTTCGACCGTATTTAATCCCAAATTGACAACCTTTAACGAAACTCATTTTCTTTGATTTTCTTACCCTCTAACCTTCACCGAATTTACTTATTACCTGTTATAAATAGCATAAATACTTATAACCTCAAAAATAATCTCATTCTCGAGCCTACGCCGATTAACTTATGATGAAACTTTAACGTACGAAATGCGGGATGTAACATCCTTCCCCCCTTAGAAACATTCGTCATCGAATGTTTAACTCCCCGAGATCTATATAAATCTTTTTCAGAGTCACCTTTGTAATAGTACTACTACCAACCCTTCCTGTAGAAAACTCAATAATTCAATGCCACATATTGCGACAATCACCAATAACGACAATAGCCTCACATGACCAATGACCATAACTAACACAAGAATCCATACACGCACCTTAAGGCTGTGATGTCTCAGTCGGATCCTCCTCTGGAAGAGGAAACAAATGGGGATACCTAGACTTCATGTCTTCTTCGGCTTCCCAAGTCATTTATTCCACATTATTGTTCCTCCAAAGTACTTTAATCGAAGCTACGTCCTTAGTTCTCAATCTCCAAACCTGTCTATCTAGTATAGCAATGGGAGTTTCCTCATATGATTGCTGCTCTATGACTTGAACATTGTCAACTGACATGACTCTGGAAGGATCTCCGATATATTTATAGAGCATAGACACATTAAAGACTGGATGTACAGACTCCAAGTCAGAAGGCAAGTCTAACTCATATGCTACCTGGCCTACCTTGCGTATGATCTTATATGGTCCAATTACCGAGGGCTAAGTTTTCCTTTCTTACCGAACCTCATAACGCCTTTCATCGGTGATACCTTTAGAAATATCCAGTCGTCAACCTGAAACTCCAAGACTTCTGACGGATTTGAACTGCTAATAGCCTTTCCTGTATTAGCTTAATCTTCTCGATTGCCTGTTATACCAACTCTGGTCCTACTAACTTAGTTTCCCCAACATCGAACCATCCTATAGGTGACCTACACTTTTGTCCGTAAAGAGCTTCGTATGAAGCCATCTGAATACTGAAATGATAGCTATTATTATACGCGAACTCAATAAGCGGCAGATAATCATCCCAACTACCCTTGAAGTCTATCACATAAGCCTGTAACATATCCTCAAGTGTCTGAATAGTACGCTCAGCCTGTTCATCTGTTTGGGGATGAAATGTTGTACTAAGACTTACCTGAGTCCCCAATCCTTTTTGGAAGAACCTCCAGAAATTAGCTGTAAACTGAGCACCTCTATCCGAGATAATAGATATAGGGACACCATGAAGTCGTACTATTTCCTTAATGTAAAGCCTTGCGTAATCCTCTGCGGAATATGTAGTCCTACCAGGCAGAAAATGGGTCGATTTTGTAAGTCTATCAACAATTACCCATATAGAATTGAACTTACGCTAGGTACGAGGTAAACCTATGATGAAATCCATATTAATTACTTCCCACCTCCAAGTCGGAATCTCTATAGCCTGCAATAATCCACCAGGTTTTTGATGCTCAGTCTTAACCTGCTGACAGTTAGGGCACTGAGCAACAAACTCCGCTATATCTTTTTTCATTCCGTCCCACCAATATATTTCCCTAATACCATGATACATCTTTGTTGCTCCTGGATGGACAAAATAACGAGAATAGTGAGTCTCTCTCATAACCTGCTGGCCCAGCCCTACAACATTAGGGACACATAATTGTCCTCGATATCTGAGGAACCTATCTCCTGTAATCTCAAATGGTGTCTTCTCCTTCTGAGGGGCTGTATCTCTATACTGAGCTAACAAAGGATCCTCATATTGGCGTTCCTTCACTTCAGTGACTAAAGAGGATGTTGTCGTGTCCTGAATAGTAACTCTGGTATCACCTGAATTCGGTAATCGAACTCCAAGACTAGCTAGCTGATGAATATCATGGGTTATCCCCCTCTTCTCTGGCTATAAATATGATAGGCTACCCATAGATGTACGACTGAAGGCATCAGCTACTACATTCGCCTTCCCTAGATGGTGTAAAATATCAACGTCATAGTCTTTCAGTAGCTCCAACCATCTCCTTTGACGTAAATTTAATTCCTTTTGCTTGAAAATATACTAAAGGCTCTTATGATCCGTATAGATATCAACATGAATGCCATACAAATAGTGCCTCCATATCTTTAGTGCATGAATCACTGCGGCTAACTCTAAATCGTGGGTCGGGTAATTCTTCTCGTGCTTTCTTAGTTGTCTAGAAGCATAAGCTACAACCTTACCATGATGCATCAGTACACAACCCAATCCAACGCCCGAAGCGTCACAATAGATAGTATAACCATCGGTTCCCTCTAGGAGTGTTAGAACCGATGCTAAAGTTAGTTTGTCCTTCAATGCCTGGAAACTCCGTTCGCAAGCATCAGTCCACTGAAACTTAGCTCCCTTCTAAGTCAACTTTGTCAATGGTGTTGAAAGAGAAGAAAATCCCTCTACAAATCTTCTGTAATAACCTGCCAAACCAAGAAAGCTACGAACCTCCATCGGTGTCGTAGGTCTAGGCCAAGTCTTTACTGCCTCAATCTTAGATACAATAGTGGGAGCATACCTAGCCAAAGAATCAAACTGAAGGTTGTACTCCCGAACACTCATATTACCCTGCCGAAGGGTCAAGAACCCATCAACTCTGGCCCTTTTAAGCTCTGGAGGTAGATAATGACGAAGAAAAGCCTCTGTAAACTCATGTCATACCGCTAGAGGGGCATCCTCACCTCTGGACAACTCCCAAGACTCGTACCAATTAACTGCAACATCCTAAATTCTATAGGAAGCTAGCTCAACTGACTCAGTTGCATTGGCCTTCATTACCCTCAAAGTCCTCTGCATCATATCGATAAATACCTGAGGGTCCTCGTTTGGATCTGCTCCAGTGAATACCGGAGGGTCCAAATTAATGAAATCACGAACCCTCATACTGATGGCCCTATCTGCATGACCAACACCTACTTCCTGATGCCAAGATTGTGCGGCTACTAATCGAGTCAATAGCTGAATAGCATCTCTCATCTCCTGCCCTGGTGCATCTGGCTGAGGAGCTGGGTGTACATGGGAAGGCGCTGGAGCTGGTGCCCCTCCGAGCTCCTCTGGAGAGGGCGGGGTATGTGAAGTCTGAGATGAAATCTCACTATGAGACTCTCCCCGAGCCCTGGTAACTCATGGCGCTCGACTAGTAGTCTCATCAGCCACGGACTTGCCCTTCTGGGCGGTTGTAGCCTACTTAGGCATCGCTGAAAACATAACATATCATTAAGGAAATGAATCCTTATATCGCACGATCTAAGATAAGAAAGGAGGATAACATCCTATATGTCTTGTACCCTCCTATTTATAAATACGGTACACAACACACTCATAAACAAGACTCTACTAGACATGGTCTGTAGATAACCCTAAGATAGAAGTGCTCTGATACCACTTTTGTCACGACCCAAACCGATGGGCCATGACGAGTGCCCGAGTCCTACCTATCGAACACCCCTAAGCATGCGTCTAAGATATAAACATGAATAACATCTGTCAATAAACTGCTGAGTCACGTGAATAACATACGTGAGGAAAACATGTCCAAAAGACGTATATACATATACATGCGGAATACGGTAGGGCGAGCCAACAAGGCTGCTATAGATAACTATATATCCAAAACTAGAAGCCGACAAGGCCACTTACTATCAAACTATACATGACTGTCTACAGACCTCTAATAGAATGTACAACTATATGAAGGATGGGACTGGGCCCCATCGTACCCATATCTACATACAAAAAGAGCGTACCAAAACTAATAACAGCTTCGGATCAAATAGAGCACACCAACTCTCGTTGATCAAGGATCCTAAAAAGGGGGACCGTCAGCCTGTCTACTTGCACCTACGGGCATGAAACGCAGGCCCCAGGAAATAGGGGGCCAGTACGAATAATGTACCGAGTATGTAAGGCATAAAAGACATAAAAGAAAAATAGAGTAAAGGAATCTGCCTGTAAGTCTAAATAACTTTGTGAATCCTGAAATATTTATAAAGTCATGCATGTACGTATAAATGTCGTATCACGCGTAGGTATATGTATACATAACATCATCAAGCCTCTGAGAGCATCCCATCATATCATCTCGGCCTCTCTGGGTGAAATCATCAATGTATACCAACTGATCAGGTGGTGGTGCATATATATCGTCATAACCTTTTCCTATATCCCATATACATATAATATATGTGTATATAATGCTATTTGGTCATGGATCAATATACATATAAAATGAATGAAATGCATAAGAAGTAAGTTAATAAGATTTTTTGGAATGTCATAAGATCAATATGCCTTCGGATAAACTTTATCAACTACGTATTTTTTCTGAGACCCGTGAACAGAAGATATAATAATAAAACACATGGGAATTCAAGAACATAGGCACCCTTAGTGCTTCTACGAATAGAGACATTTATGAAAGTTGTGCGTTTCCTCGTTTCGTTTGTATCATATGGATCATGCCAAAAGGAAAGAAGGGATAGGCTTAACATACCTGAGCCGATTCTCTTGACAATCCCTCTAACACACGTCAATTGCGACAAAACATGTAACGGCGGATCGAAGTAGGGAAAAATCCGTATGATATTCTTGAGAAAGATTATACCGTACTCCCTTAGAATTGCATCTCACGCTGCTGTAGCATTATAAGGGTTCATATGAACTTTTGGTGAAGCTACATCTGTTACCTTACAAACATATACATTTCCCTTTAATGACATATGTAGGTGTCTTTATCATAGGTGTGGGCCCCACTTTATGTGATGACTTAGCCAACAAATTCCCTAAATATGCCACCTAGACCCTAGCCAAAAGAGTCATTATTACCTAAATCCCTTGCTGCCACGTTGGGTCTCCACTAAGCTTATCCAAAAATTCTAATTACTTTGTTAATCTCCCACTAAAAATCAATAATTAACCAATTATCCATATAATTAAGAATTATCTCAAATTACTTAAAATAGTAATCACCTTTAACACACTTTATATACCTTACTATCATGGTCATGTGGTACATTGTATGGCACTAGTCCATAAATACCAGGTATTATAGCTTCGACCGTATTTTATCCCAAATTGACAACCTTTAACGAAACTCATTTTCTTTGATTTGCTTACCCTTTAACCTTCACCGAATTTACTTATTACCTGTTATAAATAGCATAAATACTTATAACCTCAAAATTAATCTCATTCTCGAGCCTACGCCGATTAACTTACGATGAAACTTTAACGTACGAAATGTGGGATGTAACATCCTTTCCCCCTTAGAAACATTCGTCATCGAATGTTTAACTCCCCGAGATCTATATAAATCTTTTTCAGAGTCACCTTTGTAACAATACTACTACCAACCCTTCCTGTAGAAAAGTCAATAATTCAATGCCACATATTGCGACAATCACCAATAACGACAATAGCCTCACACGACCAATGACCATAACTAACACAAGAATCCATACACGCACCTTAAGGCTGTGATGTCTCAGTCGGATCCTCCTCTGGAAGAGGAAACAAATGGGGATACCTAGACTTCATGTCTTCTTCGGCTTCCCAAGTCATTTATTCCACATTATTGTTTCTCCAAAGTACTTTAATCGAAGCTACGTCCTTAGTTCTCAATCTCCGAACCTGTCTATCTAGTCTAGCAATGGGAGTTTCCTCATATGATAGTTGCTCTATGACTTGAACATCGTCAACTGACATGACTCTGGAAGGATCTCCGATATATTTATGGAGCATAGACACATGAAAGACTGGATGTACAGACTCCAAGTTAGAAGGCAAGTCTAACTCATATACTACCTGGCCTACCTTGCGTATGATCTTATATGGTCCAATGTACCGAGGGCTAAGTTTTCCTTTCTTACCGAACCTCATAATGCCTTTCATCGGTGATACCTTTAGGAATACCCAGTCGTCAACCTGAAACTCCAAGACTTCTAAGAGCTGCTAATAGCCTTTCCTGTATTAGCTTAATCTTCTCGATTGCCTGTTATACCAACTCTGGTCCTACTAACTTAGTTTCCCCAACATTGAACCATCCTATAGGCGACCTACACTTTTGTCCGTAAAGAGCTTCGTATGAAGCCATCTTAATACTGAAATGATAGCTATTATTATACGCGAACTCAATAAGCGGCAGATGATCATCCCAACTACCCTTGAAGTCTATCACATAAGCCTGTAACATATCCTCAAGTGTCTGAATAGTACGCTCAGCCTGTCCGTCTGTTTGGGGATGAAATGTTGTACTAAGACTTACCTGAGTCCCCAATCCTTTTTGGAAGAACCTCCAGAAATTAGCTGTAAACTGAGCACCTCTATCCGAGATAATAGATATAGGGACACCATGAAGTCGTACTATTTCCTTAATGTAAAGCCTTGCGTAATCCTCTGCGGAATATGTAGTCCTAAAAGGCAGAAAATGGCTCGATTTTTTAAGTCTATCAATAATTACCCATATAGAATTGAACTTACGCTAGGTACGAGGTAAACCTATGATGAAATCCATATTAATTACTTCCCACCTCCAAGTCGGAATCTCTATAGCCTGCAATAATCCACCGGGTTTTTGATGCTCAGTCTTAACCTACTGATAGTTAGGGCACTGCGCAACAAACTCCGCTATATCCTTTTTCATTCTGTCCCACTAATATATTTCCCTAATACCATGATAAATCTTTGTGGCTCCTGTATGGACAGAATTACGAGAATAGTGAGTCTCTCTCATAACCTGCCGGCCGAGCCCTACAACATTAGGGACACATAATTGTCCTTGATATTTGAGGACCCCATCTCCTGTAATCTTAAATGGTGTCTTCTCCTTCTGAGGGGTTGTATCTCTATAATGAGCTAACACAGGATCCTCATATTGGCGTTCCTTCACTTCAGTGACTAAAGAGGATGTTGCCGTGTCCTGAATAGTAACTCTGGTATCACCTGAATTCGGTAATCAAACTCCAAGACTAGCTAGCTGATGAATATCATGGGTTATCCCCCTCTTCTCTGGCTATAAATATGATAGGCTACCCATAGATCTACGACTGAAGGCATCAGCTACTACATTCGCCTTCCCTAGATGGTATAAAATATCAACGTCATAGTCTTTCAGTAGCTCCAACCATCTCCTTTGACGTAAATTTAATTCCTTTTGCTTGAAGATATACTGAAGGCTCTTATGATCCGTATAGATATCAACATGAATGCCATACAAATAGTGCCTCCATATCTTTAGTGCATGAATCACCGCGGCTAACTCTAAATTGTGGGTCGGGTAATTCTTCTCGTACTTTCTTAGTTGTCTAGAAGCATAAGCTACAACCTTACCATGATGCATCAGCACACAACCCAATCCAACGCCCGAAGTGTCACAATAGATAGTATAACCATCGGTTCCCTCTAGGAGTGTTAGAACCGATACTAAAGTTAGTTTGTCCTTCAATGCCTGGAAACTCCATTCGCAAGCATTAGTCCACTGAAACTTAGCTCCCTTTTGAGTCAACTTTGTCAATGGTGTTGAAAGAGAAGAAAATCCCTCTACAAATCTTTTGTAATAACCTGCCAAACCGAGAAAGCTACGAACCTCCATCGGTGTCGTAGGTCTAGGCCAAGTCTTTACTGCCTCAATCTTAGATACAATAGTGGGAGCATACCTAGCCAAAGAATCAAACTGAAGGTTGTACTCCCGAACACTCATATTACCCTGCCGAAGGGTCAAGAACCCATCAACTCTGGCCCTTTTAAGCTCTGGAGGCAGATAATGACGAAGAAAAGCCTCTGTAAACTCATGTCATACCGCTAGAGGGGCATCCTCACCTCTGGACAACTCCCAAGACTCGTACCAATTAACTGCAACATCCTGAATTCTATAGGAAGCTAGCTCAACTGACTCAGTTGCATTGGCCTTCATTACCCTCAAAGTCCTCTGCATCATATCGATAAATACCTGAGGGTCCTCGTTTGGATCTGCTCCAGTGAACACCGGAGGGTCCAAATTAATGAAATCACGAACCCTCGCACTGATGGCCCTATCTGCATGACCAATACCTACTTCCTGACGCCAAGATTGTGCGGCTACTAATCGAGTCAATAGTTGAATAGCATCTCTCATCTCCTGCCCTGGTGCATCTGGCTGAGGAGCTAGGTGTACATGGGCAGGCGCTGGAGCAGGTTCCCCTCCGAGCTCCTCTGGAGAGGGCGGGGTACGTGAAGTCTGAGATGAAATCTCACTATGAGACTCTCCCCGAGCCCTGGTAACTTGTGGCGCTCGACTAGTAGTCTCATCAGCCATGGACTTGCCCTTCTGGGCAGTTGTAGCCTACTTAGGCATCGCTGAAAACATAACATATCGTTATATCGCACGATCTAAGATAAGAAAGGAGGATAACATCCTATATGTCTTGTACCCTCCTATTTATAAATATGGTACACAACACACTCATAAACAAGACTCTACTAGACATGGTTTGTAGACAACCCTAGGACAGAACTGCTCTGATACCACTTTTGTCACGACCCAAACCGATGGGCCATGACGAGTGCCCGAGTCCTACCTATCGAACACCCCTAAGCATGCGTCTAAGATATAAACATGAATAACATCTGTCAATAAACTGCTGAGTCACGTGAATATTATACGTGAGGAAAACATGTTCAAAAGACATATATACATATACATGCGGAATACGGTAGGGCGAGCCGACAAGGCTGCTATAGATAACTATATATCCAAAACTAGAAGCCGACAAGGCCACATACTATCAAACTATACATGATTGTAGGGCCGGGCACTCATGTTATTCATGTTTATTGACAGATGTTATTCATGTTTATATCTTAGACGCATGCTTAGGGGTGTTCGGCAGGTAGGACTAAGGCACTCGTCATGGCCCATTGGTTTGGGTCATGACAAAAGGAAAGAAGGGATAAGCTTAACATACCTGAGCCGATTCTCTTGACAATTCCTCTAACACACATCAATTGCGACAAAACACGTAACGGTGGATCGAAGTAGGGAAAAATCCGTATGATATTCTTGAGAAAGATTGTACCGTACTCCCTTAGAATTGCATCTCACGCTGCTGTAGCATTATAAGGGTTCATATGAACTTTTGGTTAAACTACATCTGTTGCCTTACAAACATATACATTTCCCTTTAATGACATATGTAGGTGTCTTTATCATAGGTGTGGGGCCACTTTATGTGATGACCTAGCCAACAAATTCCCTAAATATGCCACCTAGCCCCTAGCCAAAATAGTCATTGTTACCTAAATCCCTTGCTGCCACGTTGGGTCTCCACTAAGCTTATCCAAAAATTCTAATTACTTTGTTAATCTCCCATTAAAAATCAATAATTAACCAATTATCTCAAATTACATAAAATAGTAATCACCTTTAACACATTTTATATACCTTACTATCATGGTCATGTGGTACCTTGTATGGCACTAGTCCATAATTACCGGGTATTATAGCTTCGACCGTATTTTATCCCAAATTGACAACCTTTAACGAAACTCATTTTCTTTGATTTGTTTACCCTCTAACCTTTACGGCATTTACTTATCCCCTGTTATAAATAGTATAAATACTTATAACCTCAAAAATAATCTCATTCTTGAGCCTACGCCGATTAACTTACGACGAAACTTTAACGTACGAAATGCGGGATGTAACAGGTCCGAGTCCCCACCCACTGTCCTCACTCGGGTCTTTGCTCTATCATACATGTCCTTAATCACCCTAACATAGGCAACATGTACACCTCTAGCCTCCAAACATCTCCACAAACCTCCCTCGGAACTTTATCGTATGCCTTTTCTTAGTCGATGAACGCCATATGCAAGTCTTTTTTCCTCTCCCTATACTGCTCCATCAATTTCCTAACAAGGTGGATGTCTTCTGTAGTCGAACGCCCCGGCATAAACCCGAACTGGTTCTCTCAAATAGACACACTCCTCCTCACCCTTAGCTCTACCATTCTCTCCCGGACTTTCATAGTGTGGCTAAGTAGCTTGATACCCCGATAGTTATTGCAATTTTGGATATCACTCTTGTTCTTGTATACAGGAACCATAGTGCTCCACCTCCACTCTTCGGGCATCTTCTTCATTCTAAAATGACATTAAACAACCTAGTGAGCCACTCCAAGCCTGCCTTGCCCGCACTCTTCCAAAAATCTACCGGGATTTCATCTGTCCTGGTCATTTTGCCCCTGCTCATCTGACGCATAGCTCCCTCCACTTCATCAAATCTAATTCGCCTACAATTTCCAAAGTCACAGCGACTCCCAGAGAGTTCCAAATCACCCAGTAAAATATTCCTATCCCCCTCCTCGTTCAAGAGACTATGGAAGTAGGTCTGCCATCTCTGACAGATAAGCCCCTCATCCAGCAAAACTCTACCTTATTCACCCTTGATGCATTTCACTTGGTCCAAGTCACGAGCCTTCCTTTCTTGCGCCTTGGCTAACCTGAACAACCTCTTATCCCCACCTCGGCCCTCGAGTTCCTCATACAAACGACTAAAAGTTGCAGTCTTGGCCGCCGTAACTGCAAGTTTTGCCTCTTTCTTAGCCAATTTATATTGCTCCATATCGCCCTCTTCTCCTCATCGTCTACACTTTCCACTAGCTTCAGATACGTCTCTCTCTTGGTTTTCACTTTTTCTTGCACCTCTCCATTCTACCACCAGTGTCCCTTGTGACCACCAGAGTAACCCTTTGAGACCCCTAATACCTCTCTCGCGGCTTCTCTAATAAACTGCGCAGTTGTGGTCCACATAGCGCTTGAGTCCCCACTACTCCTCCAAGCCCCCATAGTCAGCAACTTGACCCCCAACTCCTGCGTTTTAGCTTCCGTCAAGGCTCCCCACTTGATCTTATGTTGGCTATACATCGCCCTCTTCCTCGTGATCTCTAGGTCCATGACTAGGAGCCTATGAAGGGTCGAGAGGTTCTCACTCAGGATGACCTTGAAATCAGTGCAAAGACTTCTATCGGACTTTCTACAGAGTAAATAATCAATCTGAGTCTCGACCACCGAACTCCGGAAGGTGACCAAGTGCTCCCTCTTCTTCGGGAACTCGAGTTTGCTATCACCAAATCAAATGCTCTAGAAAAGTCCAGCAGGGACGTTCCTCCTCCGTTTCTATCTCCAAAACCAAAGCCACCATGCACATTATCATACCCCCCAGACGTCGCTCCAATGTGGCCGTTAAAATCTCCTCCTATGAAAAGCTTCTCGGTATGCGGGATACCACGCACCATCTCATCCAAATCCTCCCAGAAATGCCTCTTGACATCCTCATTCAAGCCTGTTTGGGGTGCGTACGCACAGACTAGTTCACAAAGGTCCTTATCAACCAAGATACCTACCTTGTTCCTTCCCCTTCCTTCCCAGAATACCATAGTTTGAACATGTCCACATCCCGCGCCTTATCTCCTACCCACCTAGTCTCATGTACACAAGCTATATTAATCTTCCTTTTCTCGAGAATCTTCGCTAACTCTACAGATTTACTAGTCAAAGTTCCTATGTTCCAAGACCCTACTCTCAGCCTAGTAGCTCCCTTAGTCCTCTTACCCACCCCCTCCCCCGCGATGACACCCCCGAGGACAAGACCTTACCCTACCATCGTTCACCAAAGCCACTATAAACTAGGAGTCACTACGCAAGCACTATCTCGAAAACAAGCAACAAAAATAAAATGAATAACCGAAATATAATCTACCATTAAAGGTTGCAAAACAGGTGAAGAAATAAAATAAAAGAACTAACGGGAACTATAATCTACAACTAAAGGTCAGAAAAACAGATGAAGAAATAAAATAAAGGCACTAAAGGGAACTATAATCTACAACTAAAGGTCAGAAAAACAGGTAAAAAAATACAATAAAAGAGCTAAAGGGGACTATAATCTACAATTAAAGGTCAAAAAGAATATGTGCAAAACTAGAGCAAAACTATTAGGGGATATATTGAATAAAGATTCAAAATAAAGATGTAAACAGGTAGATAACAATATAAACAAGTAGGCAAAGCTATCACTAATGCAATTAATTTGACAATACTAGGGTAAATACTAATTAAAGATTCAAGAACTAATAGGCAGGCAAGGAAATGTAATTACGCTAAAATATCAAACTATTAAAATATCAAGACAAGAGAGGAACAATAGAACCTGGATTGCAGCCTTTGAAGTTAACAGAAATCTGGCCGGCGGTGATGGATTGCGATGAGCTGGCTGAAGGGGACAATACAAACCCTTAAACTGATAAAAATCTCACCCTATAGCTCCTGATTCCTAATCTAAATCCCAATTTCTTTACCGGAAAAAGAAGACAAAATCGCCGGAGAAAGGCGAGTGAAATACGACGGCGGGAGAAATCTCTGCAGCAACGACGGCGACGGTACTAGCAGTGGCGGTTTGGTATGAGGGATCGAAAGAGAGATAACCCTCAGTAGTAATAACACCTTTCAATCTTGTGATTATTTCAGTGAGAGAACAACCTAGCAAAACCCCCCAGTTTTCTTGTTGAAGAACGAACAAATAAATCCCCCAATTTTCGTATCAAACAACGAAGAAGCAAACAATTTTCCAGAAAATGAAAGAACATCGATTGGGCGGCAATCTACTTGTAATTATGAGATTATTATATAGTATCCAAGCAGTAGATTTTTATAAGATAAAATACCAAATTTATGAAACTTCAAAAAGTTTTAATAAGTATAAATCTATTGCTCGATCATACTAAATATTTTTCATGAAAGATGATTTCCATCTTACCAAATACCAAAACATGGCTTGATCATGAAAAATATTTTCTTGGAAATTATTTCCCCTCATATGAGACATACCTTAAAAGGGAGCAGTTTGCTAAAAGTAGTTAGTAAGGATATTAAGCCTAATGGTAAGCTAATAAAAGGTAATATGATAATTTAATATTAGATAAGTAATGGATAATTCAATAATAATAAACAAGGAAGAACAAGAGAAAATATATAAATAAAAAAATTAGTTGTAGCTAATATAGAAGATTAAGAATTATTTGAATTTGAGATGAGTAAGTTATTTGAATTCTAAAATGAAAAGTCATAGTACTATATATATGGATAGATCACATAGATAAAGCCAAAATATATTAAACAATATAAGAATTTCATGTAATAGATTAAAATTTAAAAACGTAAAGCCACAGTCGTGTCAAGTAAACCTTAAACCACGGTCCTCCTCATGACTCTCTCAATGCCCACATGGCTAATATGAGTCTTAAGGACCACCAGTTATGTTGCCATAACCAAGGTTTACTGTCTGGACTGTTAAACTGTCTGTGCTCTATAGTCTCAACCTCAGAACCATTGGGTGGTACAGTATAAAACTAGCAGCAAAACATATTTTAAGAATAGACTAGTATGCATATTAAAATATAAAAACATAATTAAACTTCATATAGATAATTTCAACAATTAAATTAATACTTGATATATGTAGTAAATAAAATAGAAGAAAAAACATAATTGCTTATTACATATAATAAATATATTAATTATAAAATATATCGGTAATTTTAGAATAAGTAATATATTTGTTTAAGTATACATCAGGTATATTTCTAGGTTATTTGTAGTATAAATTATTTAATTATATATTTGAGTTGTAGGCAATCCAAATTTATTGAATTTAAATCCATAAGAAATTTGGATTTAATATCAATTAAATATATTTCGGTCCAAATAAATATTATGGGCTACTATAATTGGATTAATTATATAAGTCCAATACATATGGGTTAAATAAAGAAGTCCAAATTCATTGAGCTAATCCATTTAGTTGGGCTACAAATGATGAGCCAACTTTATTAGGCCCAATATGCCATCTTCCTAGAGGCCCAATTTGGTGCCACGTGTCAAATGACGTGGCATGCCAAGTCAAACATAAGAGCCAATAGGATCGTGCCACGTTTCAAAATGACAAGGCATGCCAAGTCAAATAAAAAAGCCAATGAAATCACGCCACGTGTGCAAGTGACATGTTATGACCAATCAAATGGGGCCTTGTCACTCTTCAATCTGATTGGTCGGAAAGAGTTTGTTCTCATCACAACTCTTCCCTTCACAACTATAAATATGGTCTTCATAACCTAGAAAAGAAACCAAAAGTTATAACAAGAAGACACAAGGGAGCTCGTGGATGAAAGGCCACAATTCTCTGCAAACTGCAAGTGTTCAAGCATTCAAGCACTTCAACACAAATTTCAAGTATCCAAGATCAAGAACGAAGTCAAATCAAATACAAGGCGTTCAAGATCAAGGCTACTTGTTCGTGATAAAATTCATGGCAACAATCAAAGCGTTCACGACGGATAAATTAAATTCAAATTCAAGATCAAGCTCAAAGGCCCTTGAATTTATGTTGGAAAAGTAGAATCAGAGGATCTATAGAGATTGTAACACTCATATTACTTGAAATTAAATACTACGATTGTTGCAATATTTTTCGGTCTCGATTATTTTCTCAATGCAAATTTATTGTCTACAAATTCTGGCACACCCAGTAGGACAATCTCTACCTCTCATCTCAACTTTTCAATCACCAAAGTTCAAGAACATCGAAATGGCTTTACATATCATCAACTCTAGATCAACTTCCATTAAGGCTGCTAATTCTAAGTTCTATGCTAATGTGGAAAGTATACTTGATGTTACATTTGAAAGCTTTGAGCCAGTTACAAGTAGCAAAGCAAGCTCTTCAGGACAACAAGCACTCTAAGTGTCATCTGTATCAACCCCTATTTTGGGATCTTCATCCTCAAAAGGAGTGAGATCTTCTCTAAGCACGACCCAAAAAGGGAACAACGTCGCCGAAGTGATTGAAAGTTCTTGCCCAACTTAGTTTATCAAAGTCCAAGAAACCCTCCATGCAAGCCGATGATGATGGCTTGAACACTAGATCTACTATAGCCTCCATTAATGCCACCTCTGAGCTCTATCCCAATAATGACCGATATCATTCTTCATCCTCTATGTCGATCATGCAAGTAATGGTTATTGAAGCTTCTACCATATTAGAACAACTTGCAATTTTGACAAAAATAGTTGAAGGCCTATCAAAGCGCATGCATGATCAAGATGCTAAACTTTCCAAATTAACAAATAAATTGGATAGCACGATAGAAGGAGAATCCACACAAACACCTTTAAATTTTCAAAGGTCACAAGAAAAAGGAGACTCTTCAGAAAAGCAAGCAACGACAGCCAATGAGATCCAAGTCTCCGTCGAAGGTCTGATTCCCGTTGAGAAATTAAATGACTTTATCATAGAGGCTATCAAAGATAAGCCTGAGTCGTCGTCCAAATTATCTGTCACATATACAAAGTCGTATACGCAAAGAATTGATAACTTGAAGATGCATGTTGGTTATCAACCTCCTACATTGCAATAATTCGACGGCAAGGGAAATCCAAAACAATATGTAGCGCACTTCGTTGAAACTTGCAATAATGCTAGAACGTACGGTGATTATCTTATCAAACAGTTTGTTCGCTCGCTCAAAGGTAATGCATTCGATTGGTACACAGATCTCGAACCTGATTCTATCGATAGTTTAGAGCAGTTGGAGCAAGAGTTTCTCAATCGTTTCTATTGCACAAGACTCATCATAATCATGATCGAACTTACAAACACTCATCAAGGAAAGAATGAGCCAGTTATTGACTTCATCAACCACTGGAGGAGCTTAAGCCTCAACTGCAAAGATCGCCTTAGCGAAACTTCTGGCATCGAAATATGCATTCAAGGCATGCACTGGAGTCTTCGCTATATCTTACAAGGCATAAAGCCAAAAACATTTGAAGAACTAGCAACTCGTGCACATGATATGGAATTGAGTATGGCTATAGGTGGATATCAAAGGTTTCCTGGATTTGAGCCTCATTATGAAATAGAAGCAGAGGATGCTGAGAATGGGGGCAAATATTCATCCGAAGATGAAACTGAAGAGTCCATGCATGTTGCAATGCTCCTCAATGCACGAGCGTAAACTGCAAGTTGTAATGCTCCTCAACGTACGAGCGTAAACTGCAAGTTGTAATGATCCTTAACGCATGAGCCTAAACTGCAAGTTATATTGCTCCTAAACGCACGAGCCTAAACTGCAAGTTATAATGGTCCTCAATGCACGATCCTAAACTGCATGTTGCAATGCTCCTCAACGCACGAGCTTAAACTGCAAGCTATAATGCTCCTCAATGCACGAGCCTAAACTGCATGTTGCAATGCTCCTCAACGTACGAGCCTAAATTGCAAGTTATAATGCTTCTTAGTATATGAGTATATATTGTATGTCACGAAGCTTCCCAATTTTGAACTAAATCTTTAAGGCGTAAAGCTCTTCAAATTTGGGCAAAGTGTTCAAGTCGCAAAGCTCTTCAAATTCGAGCAAAGTCTTCAAGTTGTAAAGCTCTTCAAGTTTGGGCAAAGTATTCAAGTCGCAAAGCTCTTCAAATAGGAGTAAAGACTCAAGTCGAAAGCTCTTCAAAGTCGAGAAATAACTTCAAATCGCAAAGTTATTCAAATTCGAGCCAAACTTCAAGATGTAAAGATCTTCATATTCGGCAAAGTCTTCAAGTTATAAAGCTCTTCAAAGTCGAGCAAAGTGTTCAAATTGCAAAACTCTTCAACTTTGAGCTAAATCTTCAAGTCACGAAGCTCTTCAAATTCGAGTGGAACTTCAAGTTGCAAAACTCTTCAAAATTGAGCAAGTCTTAAAGTAGCGAATCATTTCGAATTGTAAGCTAAATCTTCAAATTACAACGCTCCTAGATGCACGAGTCTAAACTGCAGGTCATAGATCTCTTAAAATTCGAGCAAAATCTTCAAGTTGCAAAGCTCCTCAAAACACGAGTTTAAATTGCAAGTCGCTACGCTCCTTGACGCACGAGCCTAAACTGCATGTTCCTATACTCCTGGCCCGCATGAGTCTAAACTGTGTACGACCAAAAAATAAAAGTCCGCTAGATTGAAAACCTCAAAATAGGCGGCCTAGTCAAAAGTTAGGACATAAAAAATAAAAAAAAAATTACCCATTCTGAACTACGGTATGACTTGATCCTCTTTACCGAGGTACGTAGGCAACTTAGAGTTTCATTCTGGGTTCAGTCGCATAAGTTCAAAAGATACATAATCCCCCAATTGTTGTTCGAATGAAGTACGATGGAATGTAATCCATTCAATCAGCACTTGAAAATCGAGCTGAGATACCATTCTTCTGTTAAACTTTGGATCCCATTTGATTTAAAGGGGGAAAGCCGCTATGGTAAATTGGTGTCTTCAATGAAATGATTAATATCTTTTAGGAGGCTGCCAAGAATTTGCATTGAAGTCCGGGGATTCGTTATGTCATTATGTTCGCCAAACCTTCAAGTTTGTTGGTCTTCAAGTCCACCATCCTTCAAGTTGAAGTCTGCAAGTCTGCTAGTCTTTAAGTTTAAGTATTCAAGCCTCCAAGTCTTCAAGTTGAAGTCTTCAAGTCCTTCAGTCTTCAAGTTGAAGTCCTCTAATTCGCCGGTCTTCAAGTTGAATTATTTAAGCCCTCCAAGTCTTCAAGTCTGCTAATTTTTCAAGTTGAAGTTTAAAAGTCCACCGCTCCTCAGGCTGAAGCGTCAAAGTCCGTCGATTCTTCAAGTCCGCAAAACTTCAAGTTTGTCGATCTTCAAGTTGAAGTATGCAAAGTCCACCAAGTCTTCAAAGTTCGCCAAATGTTCAAGTCGATGTCGTCAAGTCGACCAAGTCTTCAAATTGAAGCTTTCTAATTTTTCAATCTTAAGGTGGACATGTTAGTCCATTAGCACCTTAAGTTGGCCTCTTCGCGTATTTGTCCTTAAAAGGAACTATGATTTTCAATCTTAAGGTGGACGTTTAAGTCCCTTTGCACCTTAAGTTGGCCTCTTTGCGCGTTTGACCTTAAAATGAACTATAATTTTCCAGTCTTAAGATGGGCATTTAAGTCCCTTTGCACCTTGAGCTGGTCTCGTCACGGATTTGATCCTTCTATATGCTATTGAGGATCTTGTCCTTTCATAGGTTACCAGGAATTGGTCCTTCTATATGTTGTTGCAAATTTGATACTCCTTTTGATACTTTTATATGCGGTTATGGATTGGATCCTTTTGTATGCTGTTATGGAGTTGATCCTTCTATATGCTGTTATGGATTGATCCTTCTATAAGTTGTTGTAGATTTATCCATCTCTCTCAGAGAGAGAGAGAGAATTTGCTAATGAAGATATCTCCATTACCTACAAAAAGGGAAAGAAACGAACGCAAAGTAAAATGAGGAGAAATTACCGTGACGCAGCTAAGTCAGAATAGCCAAAAGAAAAAGAGGACTCAAAACAGCTCGCAAAGGCAGCAAATTGATGATGACAAGCGTAGAGAATTATGCCATATATATAGGAAAAGCAAATGTGGCTATCAAATAGTGATTTCGATGTGGGACGTTGCGATAATTAGTCTTTGAAAATGACTCGGATAGTTGAAAGGCGGCAGTAAGAGTTTGTTATCAACAAGGATTCAGTAGCAAACTTTGAAGACAAATATCCCTAGTCAACTCCTAAAGGGATTTGGATAAGTGTTAGCATGGTAAAGCAAGCTTGAAATAGCTTGGAATTGAGTTACGTGGAAACTTCTTAAGGCCAATTAAATTGCATTAATTATGAATTGAGCTGAATCTTAATTTATGGCCTTACACGAGCTGTACTAAACATGTCAAGTATAGTTCTCAACTAAAATAATAATAATAACAATAAGAGTTATTTTAAATCTCCAAACTCAAAGGGGACATGAGCAAACAATCACAACTCTCACGTGACTGAGGATTGGAACTTCCGTGTTTCAAGTATTTATTATTTGTAAGATGATTTGGCTCGAGTTTTACGTAAAAAGAGAAGGAATGGCGCTTCGATATTACTTCAATCCTTGTCTTCCAAATTCATCAAAATGTATATTTTGCCACGTCTTGAAGTAGGGGGCATTTGTAGGCAATCGAAATTTTATTGAATTTAAATCCATAAAAAATTTGGATTTAATATCAATTAAATATATTTCGGTCCAAATAAATATTATGGGCTAATATAATTGGATTAATTATATAAGTCCAACACATATGGGTTAAATAAAAAAGTCCAAATCCATTAGGCTAATCCATTTAGTTTGGCTACAAATGATGAGCCCACTTTATTAGGTCCAATATGCCATCTTCCTAGAGGCTCAGTTTGGTGCCATGTGTCAAATGACGTGGCATGCTAAGTCAAATAGAAGAGCCAATAGGATCGTACCACGTGTCAAAATGACAAGGCATGCCAAGTCAAATAAAAAAGCCAATGAAATCACGCCACGTGTGCAAGTGACATGTTATGACCAATCAAATGGGGCCTTGTCACTCTTCAATCTGATTGGTCGGAAAGAGTTTGTTCTCATCACAACTCTTCCCTTCCACAACTATAAATATGGGTCTTCATAACCTAGAAAAGAGACCAGAAGTTATAACAAGAAGACATAAGGGAGCTCGTGGATGAAAGACCACAATTCTCTGCAAACTGCAAGTGTTCAAGCATTCAAGCACTTCAACACAAATTTCAAGTATCCAAGATCAAGAACGAAGTCAAATCAAATACAAGGCGTTCAAGATCAAGGCTACTTGTTCGTGATAAAATTCGTGGCAACAATCAAAGCGTTCGCGACGGATAAATTAAATTCAAATTCAAGATCAAACTCAAAGGCCCTTGAATTTATGTTGGAAAAGTAGAATTAGAGGATCCATAGAGATTGTAACACGCATATTACTTGAAATCAAATACTATGATTGTTGCAATATTTTTCGGTCTCGATTATTTTCTCAAAGCAAATTTATTGTCTACATGAGTTTCATCAAAAAATTATTCATGATTATGATTCAATTCCTTTAACTTCATAGAGTTTTTTTCAAAAGAAAAAAAAATGATACTTGAAAAGGCTTTATTATTTTATATTCGCCGCACATTGCACCGGTTCTGATACTAGTTCAATTAAGAGATTTTTACATGATAGGTCTCTTATTTAAGAATATTTATATAAATAACATCACTTGTGGTTTGTTTCAATAATGAAAGATTTTTTTACTATTTTGGCAGGTTAAGAAAATAAATAGATCCCACTAAATCAGGAATTTATTTTATTCCCTTATTCCTTATTAAATGTTTCTCTCTCATCTATATGGTAATGAAAATATGAAAAATTCAACCTTTTTGGATTTTGATTTTTTTTAATTGTTTGGATATTTAGATCTATAAGCATGTATGAAGTAATGTAACTTAAATTCAGTAAATATTTATAAAACGTACATTGTATAACCACATATTTTTTATTTAATAATTTTATATTCTATTATATTTGAATATAACAGTTACAGATTCATCGCATCTTTCTAGAATAAATTTAAAGATTTATGTTATTCTTTTAGTATAAATTTGTCATAATAAATTTAAGAATCCTTTATGCCATGATTTTCTCTTCATTTTCACTATTTTCTCCCCTTTCCACAAAATTTAATCACTAAATAAAATGAAAGGTTTTAAACGTGAAACATTCATGAGTCATTTTTATACTTTATATATAATAGTAATACTTTATAATATTTAAACAACTGCAATGTGCTCTAAATATATAACAACTATACAATAAATATGTGGTATATTTTATATTATAAAATTTAATATTCCGAATATACGTCGTATATATTTATCATATTGAGAAAAAGAATTATATACTATGTATATCCAAATAAAATAATATTTTATACTAATAATATTTAATTTGGACTTCATAATATACTTATTAAATAAATATTAATGTATTATACTAATAATATAATATGTATAATATCTAAATATTATAAATATCACTTATTCATCCAAGCATGCACAGTTATACAAGCATTCATATTTATCAATAAAATATAGTTATACCACCAAATAAAATATTACCATAATTGAAATAGAGAGAAAGTACCAATAAAATAATAATTAATGATAATTTTATTATTAGATGGGAACTGAAACCCTTTGATTTTATATTTAAGGAAATGAACAGTTTAGATGCGTGATTGTAGGTACGGGTTTAAAGGTTTCTGCTAGGAATATAATTATGTAAAATACCTGCACGTTTGTGAAAATTTTTCTTAAATTTTGTCTATTTATGTTTTTTGCCCTATTTTAATGCCCCAAATTCGGATTCAAGTTTGCAATTACTGGAAACTTCTTAGGTACGTTTCTCTCCCAATCTCTTCGACCTACCGCCAAAATCGAAAGATTCAAATGCCTTAAGCAGAGATCAGCTTCTGAAAGAGTAAAGACGAGTAATGGAGGCCGAGGAGGAGGAGGTTCTTTCGTCGTCAGAACGTGATGATTCGAGCGACGAATTCCTTTGCGAGCCCGATGATGACATCGATTTCGAATCTAATAGCGGCGATGATGACCAGAATGTAGAATCTCACGCGGGTACCAGTTCGCCTGATGAAGATCGAAAATCGCAAAATGTTGATGCTCTTGTGAGGTAGAGTCAATTATTCATTTATTCTTTGCTTGCAAAGACCTAGCATATAAGTAGTAGGTGGATAAAACTGCTCTTTGAGGACGGTGGAGACCTTTGGTTAAACTAGGGTTTCGCAGTTATTCATATGTTATTGTGACAGAAGCTGTTTGTTTTGTCAATCGCACTGGCTCATGTCAGCAAAGAGTTCTGAGAGTAGCAGTTAAATATGGATTAGCTATGCCTAAATCCCAAACTAGTTAGGGGCGGTTATATGAATCTTCTATTTCCCTTCTGCTGAGTTTGGCCAAGTGCTCCCTCTATCCCAATTTATGTGATGATATTTTCTTTTTAGTCTGTCCCAAAAAATGATACGTTTCTATATTTAGAAATAATTTAGCATTAAACTTCCTATTTTTTCCGCAATTAGATGATTTTTAGCCACACAAGTATTTATGGGTTGTTTCCAACCACAAAATTTCAAAAGTCTTTGTCTTTCTTAAACTCGATCAAACACTATCTTATAAATTGGGACGGAGGAATTACTAAATAAATTTGTCTTTTAGGCAAATTAGGGGGAACTCTAACAGCAGCTCTATACAATTTGAAGTTTGTACCAATGTTCTGATCCAAGTCTTTCCTGCAGAGTTATTGGAATGCACATTTCACTTTTTGTGCAAAATGAATTAATACTTTTTGAATTCTGATAGATCACTAATGCTGAAGGGAAACTATTTAGGAATCTTATAACATGGATCTAAGATATCCTGATTGTGATGAAATCAGGGGTAATCTTATTGTGAAAAGACAATCCCTACTTCCACGAGTCTATTCAGTGACAGATGCAGCAGCCAATCTCCGAAAGCCATTCAAACCTCCAAGCTCCAATGGTTACAGTAGTACCAATGAGCATCTAGCCCGTCGTCTTTGTGCTCGTAAAAGGTTTGTGCCATGGGGGTCAACAAGGCCAGTGTTGCTTGCAATTACAAACAGGCTGCACGCTCCAGAAGCTGCTGAGATAGATGCGGTGGAAGAAAATGTAGAACTGCCACCTGGTGTTGAAGCTTTGGTGTTGTGGCAGCCTGAAGAAATTGTGGAGGAAGGCTGTAATTTAGTACCTATAATTGTGGATCCATTGCTTGTTAAGTTCCTTCGTCCTCATCAAAGGTACTTCATGATATAGGGTGTATCTGATTATTTGCATGTGATATTTAATGGTGCAATGTTGAATTAAGTGCATGAATGAAAGGGCAATGTTAGAATTGGAAGCTATGGACTTAAATGTATCTTAGTATGATGCCCTCAAAAGATTCCTCATATTGTCTGATTAGGTTACTTTGTACCATTTTAGTTCATGATATTCATATGGAATTTGCAACATTAAGCTGATGATATGCATCAGTAAGTTGATAAATTTTTCGCTCCTCGTCATAACTCCAAAAAGAACATTTATATTATTTGCTGAACTTCAACCTTCTACTTAATCTTAACACCATTGTAGTATTCAGTCTTCTTTTAAATGAATTTCAAACGCCCTAAGCAGCACCGAGAAACTCTTAAATTTGACTTTTTTTAGCATGCATGCAGCATCTAAGTCATTTAAAGACTATACTTGATTTTACTTGCAGGGAAGGGGTCCAGTTCATGTTTGATTGTGTCTCGGGTGCACTTAGTACCTTCAACATTAATGGGTGCATTTTAGCTGATGATATGGGGTAAAGTGTTTCTGATTATTCTCCCAGACTTCGTGCCTCTAAGTTGAGCGGGATTAGGTATTTTGTTTTGGCTTATTGGCTGCTCTTATTGTTTTTGTGCAGTTTAGGGAAGACTCTGCAATCAATCACTCTACTTTACACTCTTCTTCGCCAGGGATTTGATGGAAAACCAATGGTCAGGAAGGCAATAGTTGTGACCCCTACCAGTCTCGTTAGTAATTGGGAGGCCGAAATCAATAAGTGGGTTGGAGAAAGAGTTAAGCTTGTTGCTTTATGTGAAAGCACCAGAGATGATGTTGTGTCTGGCATAGAAAGTTTTATTAATTCACTTAGTAATTTACAGGTAAATTTTTCTGACCTATCCAATTTGCAGTTATGGCTAAGGGTTAGCAATTCATATAATGTTCTCGCAGGTCTTAATTGTTTCCTACGAGACATTTCGAATGCATTCTTCAAAATTTAGTAATTCTGGATCATGTGACCTTCTCATATGTGATGAGGCTCACAGACTGAAAAATGATCAAACGCTGACTAATCGAGTAAGACATGTTTACTTATTCTGATGACCTAGATTTCCTTTTGTGGATGAATTAGAATCTTTGTTAAGCCTGATTAAAAACTTGTGATTAGGCGTTGGCTGCTTTAGCTTGCAAGCGCCGGGTTCTGCTATCAGGGACACCAATGCAAGTGAGATCCTATCAGACTTTTCCTTTAATATCTGTTATTAACATAATCTGGTTTTGCTGTTTGATGCATTTTTCTTTCTTCCAGAATGATCTAGAAGAGTTTTATGCTATGGTTAATTTCACCAATCCTGGTATCTTGGGCGATGCTGCACACTTTCGGCGTTATTACGAGGTGACCTTACTACTTGAATACACTGAAAGTTAACGTGAATTCTAGTGTCCTTATTCTTTTCCCACAACTTTGTGGGGTTAAGGAACAACATAAGCTTTTTATCATATCAGCAGTGAATGCACACTCCATCTTATCTTTTATTCTCTGGGTAAGGACAAATATATTTTTCGGGGTAAGGAGAAATATATTGGTTGTTACTCTTTCTTTCAGTATATAAGTATTTAATCTAATTGTGTTTTTTATCCAACTGTTTGTAGGCACCAATAATTTGTGGTAGGGAACCCACTGCTGTCGAGGAAGAGAAGAAATTAGGATCTGACCGCTCTGCTGAACTGAGTTCCAAAGTTAATCAGGCAAGTTTTTCACTGAAAAGCATGCGGTGTCAGAATTTCGACTAGTTTATTTGCTGCTTAGCAATTCTACACCCAAAAATCCAGTGTAGAAAAGATAGATATATGATGGAAATATCACTCTATGGACTTAGAAGGCTTGAAACCAGTCCATAATCTTTTTGTTTTCCTTTAGGAAGCAAAAGGTTAAATCATTAAATTCGGGAAATCGAAAATATTCAAGAAATGAAATATAATCAGACATGACAGAAATTAATTAGTAAAAGTTAGTGCAAATTGGATTTGACTAGGAAATCCACTCCTTGCAGAATTAGATGCCTGTCTCTTGACTAAAGCAACATGTTAGGGACCTAAAATCTGGTAAATGCTCACATTGTACTGATTTTTTTTCTGATGAAGTAAGGTGTTATATCACTGGAATCAAGAAGAGGCAAAAGAGTACAAAAGAAGTTTGGTTAGCTCCTATTACAAGAATTCATATATCTAGAACAGGGAGTTAACCAAGACCAGAAAGTTGGTTTGTATGCCAAAGTAAGAGAACTAATGAAATCTAGAAGGGGGATACCATCATTTACAGGGGTTAAGTTGCTCCAACTGAAAAGATTCATCATCCACCGAGATTTGAAGGAACAGTTAGGAGTTGAAATGACATCATCAAAGCATCTGTGATTTCTTTGTGTCCAGATACACCAAAAAATACATGTTGGGGTCATATGCCAGATCTTCTTGATGGTTCTGTCAATTTTCCAAATGCTCCAACTTTCAACTTTTTCCTTTATATTCTATGGAATTGTTCAGCTAATGCCAAAAACTGATAGGAACATGTGCCATAGATCAGCAGTACAATGCAAAAATAGGTGGTTGACTGATTCTGAGCTGTCTTGGCAAATATAACATCTATTCACCAGCTGGAAGTTTGTTACGGTCCCCTGCTATCTAGTTATGGGACGATGCAGACCAAATCATAGTTAATATGGAGTAAATTAGGAGTTTGGGAAGATGTTTTCTTTTTGCGACCTATGGCGCTGGTTCGTTAAGAAAGAACCTGCAACTCTTGAGTTAAAGTACTCCAAGACTGGAATAAATTTCTATCTACCTTTCACTGAATTCAAATAACTTTAAATAAAAACACTGATGGATTAACCACCCACCTAAAAATTGTGAAATAACTTCCTAACACAACTGGAATGAGAAAGTGGCTTACCAGTGATAACCGCTACTACTAATAATTGCTACAGGAAATATATGAACATAACTAACAGATGCATGAAGTTGCTGAACTCATCTACTTCCTGATCTTCTGAAACATTCAATGTGTAAATGTTTGGTAGACTAAAGGGGTGCTAACATTACTCCCCTTCTTCAAATCGCGCTTGTCCTCAAGCGAGAAATGTGGGAAGTGTTGTTGGTAGACAAATCAGTGCAAGGATTTGACTCTTGTGCGTCAGATTCTTTCTCCTCTTCCTCTACAGATTCAATCCAGAATAATTTCTTGCATTGATGGCCCCGGGTGAATGGGTCATAACTATTAAAACAAAGTCCCTTAAGGCATCTTTCCTCCATCTTAGATCTGGTCAATTTCTTTACAAATCTGGTGTGTTGTTGAGGTGAGAAATCTACTGTCTTTGATCTACAGACATCTGATAATTCCGAATGAAGGGGTTATCCCTTGCGTTCATAAAGCCGGGACATACTCATAACCGTAGCCAAATCTGGAGGATTATGCAACTCCACTTCAGTTTCTATATAGTCAGCAAGACCATTGATATAAAGTTCAATTTTTTGCATCTGTGTGAGGGTATTGGCCTACGAAATCAATTGCTCAAACTTTTCCTCGTAATCTGCCACAGACCCGACCTGGCACAACTTGGCCAATTCTCCCAACTTCTAACTTCTGATTGGTGGCCCAAAACAAAGGTTATATTAACGTTTGAATTCATCCCAAGACGGTTGAGGCATATTTGTCTCTAGTTGAAGGAACCAGAGTTGTACATTCCCCTCCAAATGAAAAGAAGCAAGTCCAACCTTTTCTTCTTCTGCAGTTTGCTGGTGTCGAAAGAAGTGTTCGCACCTGTCAACCATCCCAAAGGGGTCCTCTTGGCCACTAATACGTGGGAAATCCAACTTTGTATATCTAGGAATGCTGGAACTTCCTCTAGTTTCTGATCCTGACCTTTCTGCCACTTCAGCTTTACCCTTCCAACCTCGATTATGACTGGTACTTTCAGTTGATTCAGAATCGGCCTTCGAATTTGCTAAATCCTTTGTGATTGCATCCAAGCGAGCATTTATGGCTTCCTGTCCGGCTAAATTGGGTGCACGTTCTTCTTGGAACAAGTTCATAGTACCAGTTGTTGTTGGATTTGGTCTCTCATAACTCCCGTCGTTGATACCAAGTTGTTACAGTCCCCTGTTACGGATCTAGTTATGGGACGACCCTAAGATCAGATCAGACTTAATATGGAGTAAATTAGGAGTTTGGGAAGAGATTTTCTTTTTGCGACCTATGGTGCTGGTTCGTTAAGAGAGAACCCGCAATCTCTTGAGTTAAAATACCCAAAAACTGGAATAATTTCTTCCTACCTTTGACTGAATTCAAATAACTTTAAATACAAACACTGATGGATTAACCACCCACATACAATTGGGAAATAACTTCCTAACACAACTGGAATGAGAAAGTGGCCTACTACTAATAACTGCTGCCTACTAATTACTGCTATAGGACATATATGAATATAAACAGATGCCTGAAGTTGCTGAACTCATCTACTTCCTGATCTTCTGAAACTTTCCATGTGTAAATGTTTGGTAGACTAAAAGGGTGCTAACAAAGTTCCTTCTACATGGATTGTCTTGGATCGGATAGCATCTTTGAGGGCTGTCCATGTAAAGCACATGACTCTTGTAGGGAGTTTTGACTTCCATATCAGCTTCCAGGGCCAATGTTCAATCACTTCATTAGGTGCACACAATTTGTTGTACCCTACCTTCACTGAATATGAACCTTTACTGGAGTTGCCCCACCTTAGTCCGTTGTTGACTTGTGAGTTCATTCTGAAGCCTTCTAGTATTCTGAAGTGCGTTGAAGTGTTCTCATTTGAAGTATTTTCCCTCGCATGTGATGATTTGAAGTGTTTTCCTGCATATTACTAACAGCCTTTTTTGTTCCTAATGTCAGTTTATTTTGAGGAGGACAAATGCGTTATTGTCAAACCACCTACCACCAAAGGTATGCCTTATCTTTAACTCATTAGATAATGTAACAGAGTGTATTATGAAGAAGTGTTGAATGTGCTAAGAAGATTCGACATTAGAAGAAGCACAATGACTTTATCTACTGCACTTTTTGCTACTCTATAGGATCTGTTATTTTGTGTAGACTGTTGTTTGAGGTACTAATTACATGATAAACTGCCAAGTTGTGATTTTGGCATCTAGGGCAAACTCCTTTCGTCTCCTGTATGTTTGACTAACAAAATTCGGACCAAGTAGAGTAGTAATAACTTTATTATACTCGAATTATTAAGTGACTTTTTGGAGTTTAATACGGCTTTTGACTGTGTTCTCTTCCTTACGATGGTGCAGCAGAACAGTTAACTCAATACTACAAAAAAGAAAAAAAACTAAATGAAAAGAATGTCATTTAGGTGTTAAAGCAATGCAAGTAAAAAAGAAATCAAAAGTTTTACCTCAAAAAATCTTTACTCATTTATACTGTTCAGAAAAAAGAATGTCTTCTCATTTATCTAGATAGTAATTATATGTTGGTAGTATTTTGATCTTCTGAAGGTTCTAAGTGAAATCACTCTTTTACTCTGCAGATAATCGAAGTTGTTTGTTGCAAGTTGACACCTCTCCAATCAGATCTATACAATCATTTTATACATTCGAAAAATGTACAATTCTTATTTGTTGTAGCTTTTTCTCATGTGGAGTATTTATATCATTTAGCTCTTCTCTAGGATAATTTAGTTTGTTTTTGTTCTACCACTACCAAGTACAGGTGAAACGAGCTATCACTGAAGAAGCAAAGCAATCAAAAATCTTAGCTTATATAACAGCTCTGAAGAAGCTTTGCAATCATCCGAAGGTGAGCTATCATTGGCTCATAGTTTCTCAAGTCTATTCATTTGTAACAACTATACTGCTTATTGTCTAAAAAAAGTATACTGGCATTGGGTCTTCTTTTAAGATACCAGCAACGCTACAAGGTTTTCCATTTTTTTTGTGTGTGTACACTATTAGAGGAAGACAAACAGATTAAAGAAGAGCAACTGATACTTATAAAATGTACCTGAAACCATTGCTTTAATGTTGATGCCTCGAAATGTACCTGAAACTATTGCTTCATGTTGATACCTTGAACATGTACCTGAAACTAATGCTTTATGACAAAAGTAGGTGTTAGAATATTTTGCACTTCCATTGCAAGATAGTGGTGAAGTTAATGGTGGTAACTTATAGGCACTTCCATAGAGGACTAATTCTTTATAATTGAAAATTATGGAAAGATAAACCTCTTGAATTGTCCTTGCTTTACCTTGTTACTTCTTTTTCTCAAATCCTTATTACTTTCATAGCAGAATGTAATCCCAAATAGGAGGTAAGAAATTTCTAATCCAACATAGCGAAAACCATGATATTATCCCTTTTGAATTTGTTAAGTTGATGGTCAGTGCCTGTAGTAACTTCTATAAATGAATATTCCTGAGAATTTAAATTTGGGAGAGCAAAACTTTAGGATAATTCTTCTTGTTGACCTTTTCTTTTTGATATCGAAGAAATTTCCTGTGGGTTTCTTGCCTGACTCCAGCAGCGCACAGGTTAGAAACTCCGGGGAGTATGGGTTTGCCAATTGACCCTCCTTCCAACTTAAACACCACACTTTGTCTACCGCAGGGTTTGAACCTGTAACGTGCACCTAACACCCACATCACGTGTTGGTTCTTTAACACGGGACCTAAGCCCTGGGGTCCTGTCCCCCTTGTGTTAACTTGTTACTGCTTTTCCTTATTACTTTCATACCACATTAAAATGCCAAAAGTTCCTACTCCAACAAAGTCCAAACCATGATATTATCCTTTTGAGTTTAGTCAGTTTTGCAAGTAACAAAACAGTTGCTTACTAATGTCAAATATTTGAAGCTGATATACGACACAATACGAAGTGGAAGTCCAGGGACATCAGGATTTGAGGACTGCATCCGCTTTTTCCCTCCAGAAATGTTTTCTGGAAGGTAAGCTGTTTTAGCCCACTGTCTCTCTGTCGATCTTCAGCTTTTTTCCCAAATAAAGGAATCTTACAAATAATCTGCTAGGTGTGGCTCATGGACTGGCGGATCTGGGTTGTGGGTTGAACTGTCAGGGAAAATGCATGTCGTAGCCCGGCTACTGGCTCAACTTCGTCAGAAAACTGATGATAGGATTGTTTTGGTTTCCAACTACACACAGGTATCGAGGAGCAACTCTATTAACAGAATCAGACGTGTGAAATACAAGTTTTTCTGTTACATGTGTTAGTTTTCTTCGATTTGAATGAATGTTTAGTTTGCTCTGGCTTTAATTTCAGCTTCTGATCACAATTATGAATTAATGTTCTGGGAGGGCTTTTGGGTGGCTTAATGTACTCGCCACTAGTGTTTTCATTAATTAATGGGCCTGTTAAGATCACCAAGTCATTTTTTATACTGTCTAAAAGCATTTGTATTTTTTGATGGGCTCTGTCAGGATAATGTTAGAAAAGAAAGGGAAGATAGTTATTGACGGTGCTTTTGTTGTCATTACCTCAGTCTGGTATAATTTCCATATTTAGTCAATCCTAGGAATTGCACTTCCTTTTGCAGATTTGCTAACTTTGTTCTTCCCTTTCTAACTCTTGGTCGAGTACTCATATGTTTTCTAAAAGTGAGGTACATGCCACAATGATCTTCATCTCCTAAATACCGAATGTTTTTCTCGGTATTACTAATCTGATTTCCATAATTGTAATCGGATCAAGTGGCTGTATTATCTATCTAGTCTCTAGCTCCTTTAGTTACTCGGTTTAATTTCTGCTGGTAAAACTTTAGCATCAGTCAGACAATCAGACTATTTTGATGACTATAACATCTGTTTCATAAGATAGCAAAGGTTAACAGCCTGCTTTCAAGATTCGAACACTGCTATATATCATTATTTATTTGTTTACCTATAATCAACTTTTCTAATGTATAAGTCAGTAACTGAAATCTCACTTTACTTTTCTCTTCTTTCTTTTGCGTCTGTCCTAACTGTGTACGTTGTGAATAATCAGACGCTGGACCTTTTCTCTCAATTATGCCGTGAAAGGAGATATCCCTTCTTAAGACTTGATGGAACTACATCAATTAGTAAAAGACAGAAGCTAGTTAATCGTTTCAATGATCCAACAAAGGTACACGGGGATGTTGTTACACTTTAATTTTTTTTATGCTTTCACAGATTTGGCATTAGCAAGACTTATTTAGTGCATATTTTAGGATGAGTTTGCATTTCTGTTGAGCAGCAAGGCTGGAGGTTGTGGTCTTAATTTGATCGGTGGGAACCGTCTGGTTTTGTTTGATCCTGATTGGAATCCAGCCAATGACAAACAGGTGAAAGCTTTTTCCTGAGAATTACCAAATGATGCCAGAATATATTGCACATCAGGTACATAATTTCCAGATTTTCCAACTCTTCCACAGGCTGCTGCAAGAATCTGGAGAGATGGACAAAAGAAGAGGGTCTACATCTATAGGTTTTTGAGTACTGGAACTATTGAAGAAAAGGTTTGATTGTTAGAAGCATTTGCTTAACAAGTTCCTATTTGCTCTCCTTCTCCATTGAAGAAGCATTATATTTATTTGCAGGTCTACCAACGTCAGATGTCAAAGGAGGGTCTTCAGAAAGTTATTCAGCAGGAACAAATAGATTCTGATATCCAGGTACTGTTTTGGAGTCTCTTATCTTTTCTTACTGTTCTGCTGAAATGTGGTACCAATACGTGATTGCAGGGAAACTTTCTCTCGGCAGAAGACCTGCGGGACCTGTTCACATTTCATGATAGTGTGAGGTATGTTCCTTTGCATTAGCTAGTGCATTAGAAGTCTCCAATACCTACACGGCTCAAGTATTTTTTATCAGTTATTACGGTGAAGTTGGGCATTCCATAGCGTGGAAGTGAAGAGGACTCCAACCCCCTCCCTCTTCTGCTTTAGCATCTGAGACATACCAAAAGGCGTATGTAATGGGATTCAAAGGTAGATCGAGGATTTAAAGGCAGTGGGTACAACTCTTCGCACGTGTGTGTGTGTGTGTGTATGTATACACATCATAATTATTTTCCAAATATTCTGTATACATACATTTAGTTTGAGTTTGCGGCGGTATGTGCAACTACTGCTTATATGCAGGATCTGTCTCTGAGAATTACACACTATCACCCGATTTCCTGTTCTGCATCTTCAAATGAGGAAAAAACATCTGAACACATTGAAGTATGGTTAAGAATTCTACTTTTTCTCTGATCTGTTTCCTTTGGATAAGAAGAAAGATTGTCTGCTATATCGGTGGGGTTAACTTTATAGAAGAAATTACTTATGGCAGCTCAACATTGTGTAGTTCTCATGTTCCTTCATGTTGGAGCGATGATTATTTAAGTAGGTTCAGACATTTTATTATGACCGAGTGTAATCTCATCTTCACGCTCTTCTATAACTTCATATCTCGTATAACCAAAATGCATATTGTCTTTCATATTTATTTCAACTGCAAGTGTCAATACAGGTCTGAGATTCATGAAAAAATGAGCTGCAACCGCTGCCAACCAGATGCAGTGATGCCAGATGACAACCCAATAGCTGATTTCAACACTCAGGGTCTTCAGCCCGACCAAGAGGATATTGGGGGATTTGCAGGTGTAGCTGGTTGTCTTCATGCATTACGAAGCTCGGAGAAACAGGTTGGTTTATATTTCTGTAGCCCAAGTTTCAGTTCTGTAATTTGGTTTTCATGCTAACAAACATCCTTTTCCAGATTGGAGCTCCAAAGGAAGAGGACTTAGCCAGTTGGGGTCATCATTTTTCCCCAAAATCCGTGCCAGATGTAATTTTCCAGTCTGCAGCAGGAGACGAGGTAAGCAGAGGTCAAATTGCTATTACATTGAGCTCAGAACACAACCTCCTCTCCTCCCACGCCCTATAACAACAAACCCCAGTGTATTCCCACAAGTGGGGTTTGGGGAGGGTGGGATGTACGCAGCCTTACCTCTACCGTGGAAAGGCAGAGAGGCTTGTTTCCAATAGACCCTCGGCTGAAGAAAAGAAGAGAAGGAGCACAACGACAAGTAGGAACAACTCAAGATAATAAGAAAACTGAGGCAAAGAAAGCAATCAAACAATAGTTAGTAATAGCAATCTGAGAATAAAACGAACACAAAATATCAAGAACGTTGACGCAAAGATAGTAATCAAACAATGAGTAGCAATATCAATCTAAGAATAAAACGAAACCATACAAACACTAATGCTACTGGACTAAGAAAGAAGAAGAGACACGCTTGACTAACTACTAATCTTCTATTTTAATCCTCGATCTCCACACCCTCCTATCAAGGGGTCATGTCCTCAGTAAGCTCCAACTGCGTCGTGTACTGCCTAATCACCTTTTCCCAATACTTCTTTGGCTTACCTCTACCCCTCCTCATACCCACCAAGGCCAACCTCTCACAGCTCCTAACTGGGGCATCTATACTTCTCCTGTTAACATGCCCGAACCACCTCAGCCTCGCCTCCCGCATCTTATCCTCCACAGGAGCAACTCCCACCTTATCCTGAATGACTTCATTCCTAATCTTATGTAACTTGGTGTGCCCGCACATCCATCTCAACATCCTCATTTCAGCAACTTTTAACTTCTGGACATGGGAGTTCTTGACTGGCCAACACTGTGCCCCATACAACATAAACGGTCTAACCACCACTTTGTAGAACTTACCTTTAATAAGTTCTTGGCAACAATAAAGTAAATGAAATAAAAAAGGAATGAATAGAGAGTCAAACTTTTGTGTTCTATTTAATGTACTAAAAGATCTTCAAAAATCTACTCACGTGGCATACTCCAATAAATGTTGAGATAGATTATTATGACCAATGGAGTATGGGCAGATTTAGTATTGGTTTATGGATGAATACCAAACAAAACTGTAAAAGTACCGCTTGAAAATTTTGCAAGTTGCTTAAACTTTGGAACCAAAATTAAGTCGATGTACAGGGTTTAGGATTAAAAGTAACATTTTAAATTCTAGTCTCTCTGCAGAACCCTATATCAAATATTATTTCCTTCTGTTGAATTCTGGTGGGCTTATTTGATAAACCTGTTGGAACATCTTGGAGGGGACTACTTACATATGTACAATATTTCAATAAATTCTAGTCTCTGTGTGTGTATTAAAATATATATTTCTGATTAATTTATGGTTTAAAGTATAGTTTTAGCTTCAAATAATTTTAAATGTCTCGCAAAACTCATTATATCATATGGTCTTGCACTACTGATACAGTTATTACGGTCCAATTTACAACATGAACTACACGTTTCTAGGAATTCTACTACTACAAAATTTTGTGAATTGCATGTCTAGGAGATCCTGTAGCTTGTACTGAGTAGAAACTTTTGGGGCCTGCTTTTCCGTACTCCAAAGTTTTAAGCTAAGAACAATGTGAAAGTTCGTTGTAGGATACTTACTAATGTTACATAATGAAGCCAAAAAAGGAGACAAAGTTAACCCTTCATGTCCCTCAGGGTCTTATTTACTGTTCTATTATCTGAAATTGGAATACTCATTTTGTAATATTTGCAGGTTTCTTTTGTTTTCTCTTGCCAAGTGGATGGGAAGCTTGTGCCTGTTGAATCAACACTAAAACCAAAACAGGAGGTGGAAAATAGAGAGTTGTCTCATTTCAAAGAAAAGCTTTTGAAAAAGTCCAATTTTTCATCTCCACGACGAGCACCATCATTACCAACATTGTCATCAAGCAAGCAATCCAGCGAGAAGGAAAATTCAATTCAGAAACTGAATTTGATATCGCAAGCTCAAGCGCTGTCAACATCAACATCAACTCCTAATGAAATTTCTCTGAGTACATTACCTGCATTTTTCAAACCTTTGCAAAAGCCAAGAAGCAAGCTATATAGACCTTTAGAGGATACTAAAATAAACTTGAAGAACAAACTCTTTTCCGAGAATCATTTGCCCAGAAAGAGATTATCTCCTGATTACATAAATGATGATGATTTTGCCTAGATTTTTGTTCCTTTGCATTGTTTCCTTCAAATGTTTCACGTTACCTGGCTACAATTTAACAATTTCCGGAGCTATCAAACCAGTCCTATGTTTCAATTATACCGGGTTCTCAGTAATGAACCCAAGTAGCTTCTTGTGGAGGCATTTGATTGGTGAAATATTTACACTGAAGGCATGGCAAAACATTTGATGGTATGTACCATTCTTCTGGCTTCAATTAGGGAACAATCACATTAGTTGATTCTTATGTTTTGCAGATATTTCTTATTTTCTCCCATTGTGGCATGCTGGAAGGAGACTTCTTGATACGCAGGTTTTATCTTCATATATACAATGGACAAACCAAAGTTGAACTTCTATTTGGTTTTTAATTGGGGGCTTTTGCATCTATACCCGGTTTTGGGGTCAAAATTGAATCTATACCCATTTTGCAAAAACATTTGCAAGCCTATTCACTTTATGATCAACTTCAGACTTATCGGGTCTGAAGTTAAAAATAAATTAGTCTGAAGTGAAAAAATTGCAGTTCAGATGCATTTAAGGCCAAATAGGTCTGAATTGCAACCAATGGTTTCATATACTTAAGACCAATAAGTCTGAAGTGAAAAATTGCACTTCAGATGCACTTAAGGCTAAAAGGTTTGAATTGCAACAAACGTTTTCCTACACTTGCCAATAAGTCTGAAGTGAAAAATTACACTTTAGATACTCTTAAAGCCAAATAGGCCTGTAGTGTAATCAATGACTTCATGCACTCAAGGCCAATAAGTCTAAAGTGAAAAATTGCACTTCAGATGCACTTAAAGCCAAAAGGTCTGAAGTGAAACAAACATTTTCCTGCACTTAAGGTCAATAAGTCTGAAGTGAAAATTTGCACTTTGATACACTTAAGGCCAAAAGGTCTGAAGTGCAACCAACGTACAGAAATTTGTTCTTCGAATTTTAACAATCCAATATACGATTTAGTACCTAAATCTATTCTAAATGAGCTCAAATTTGAAATATAACATCCAAATATCATCAAGAACAAACCCCAATCATCAATTTGTCAAAATAACAATAAATCTAACAAACCCAGTTTGCAATTAAGAAGAAGAAACCCTAAGCAATAGTAAAAAATAAAGCGCAACAACAGCTCACCACTGTAAAATATCATAAATTACCTTAAAATATATTCACAAATACCATATAAAATCACTGTCACCCGAAGAAGGAGAAAAAGAAGAAAAAAGAGGAGAAAAAGGCCTGAAGTTGTTTAAAAAGTGGATACAAGTTAAAAAAAATATTAAAAAGTGGGTGCATATTAAATGAGGACGACCAAATAGGGCGTAGGTGCAATTTTTGCGTTTAATTGCATTTGTCCATTTTGATGGGTTGGCCCATTCTTCTGGCCTCAATTCAGGGAACATTGCCTATAAGGATTGACATTAGTCAATTCTTATCTTCTGCAGATATTTCTTGTTATCTCCCGTTGTGGGATGTCGGAAAGAGACTTTTTGATATGCTCTCAGTAGTAATTGATTTCACCACTTCTTGTTGAGGTTTGTGAATTGTATTTGTTCATTCGAGTCTTTGAAATGAAATAGGGAGAGCATTTAAGGCCAAAAGATCTGAAGTGAAAAATTGCACTTTAGATGCACTTAAAGCCAAATAGGCCTCCAGTGTAACCAATGACTTCATGCACTCAAGGCCAATAAGTCTGAAGTGAAAAATTGCACTTGAGATGCACTTAAAGCCAAAAGGTCTGAAGTGCAACAAACGTTTTCCTGCACTTAAGGTCAATAAGTCTGAAGTGAAAATTTGCACTTCGATGCAGTTAAGGCCAAAAGGTGTGAAGTGCAACCAACGTTTTCATGCACTTAAGGCCAAATAGGCCTGAAGTATATATTGCCCAGAAACAGAAATTTGTTCTTCGAATTTTAACAATCCAATATACGATTTAATACCTAAATCTACTCTAAATGAGCTCAAATTTGAAACATAACATCCAAATATCATCAAGAACAAACCCCAATTATCAGTTTGTCAAAATAACAATAAATCTAACAAACCCAGTTTGCAATTAAGAAGAAGAAACCCTAAGCAATAGTAAAAAATAAAGCGCAACAACAGCTCACCACTGTAAAATATCATAAGCTATCTTAAAATATGTTCACAAACACCATATAAAATCACTGTCACCCAAATAAGGAGAAAAGAAGAAAAAAGAGGAGAAAAAGGCCGAAAGTTATTTAAAAAGTGAATAAAAATTAAAGAAATATTAAAAAGTGGGTACGTGTTAAATGGGGACGGCCAAATAGGGCGGCGTGCAATTTTTGATTTTAATTGCATTTGTCCATTTTGATGGGTTGGCCCATTCTTCTGGCCTCAATTCAGGGAACATTGCCTATAAGGATTGGCATTAGTCAATTCTTATCTTCTGCAGATATTTCTTGTTATCTCCTGTTGTGGAATGTCGGAAAGAGACTTTTTGATATGCTCTCAGTAGTAATTGATTTCACCACTTCTTGTTGAGGTTTGTGAATTGTATTTGTTCATTCGAGTCTTTGAAATGAAATAGGGTTTAAGGTCAAAAGGTCTGAAGTGAAAAATTACACTTTAAATGCACTTAAAGCCAAATAGGCCTCCAGTGTAACTAATGGCTTCATGCACTCAAGGCCAATAAGTCTGAAGTGAAAAATTGCACTTCAGATGTACTTATAGTCAAAAGGTCTGAAGTGCAACAAACGTTTTCCTGCACTTAAGGTCAATAAGTCTGAAGTGAAAATTTGCACTTCGATGCAGTTAAGGCCAAAAAGTCTGAAGTGCAACCAACGTTTTCATGCACTTAAGGCCAAATAGGCCTGAAGTGCATATTGCCCAGAAACAGAAATTTGTTCTTCGAATTTTAACAATCCAATATACGATTTAGTACCTAAATCTACTCTAAATGAGCTCAAATTTGAAACATAACATCCAAATATCATCAAGAACAAACCCCAATCATCAATTTGTCAAAATAACAATAAATCTAACAAACCCAGTTTGCAATTAAGAAGAAGAAACCCTAAGCAATAGTAAAAAATAAAGCGCAACAACAGCTCACCACTGTAAAATATCATAAACTACCTTAAAATATGTTCACAAACACCATATAAAATCACTGTCACCCGAAGAAGGAGAAAAAGAAGAAAAAAGAGGAAAAAAGGCCTGAAGTTGTTTAAAAAGTGAATATAAGTTAAAAAAAATATTAAAAAGTGGGTATATGTTAAATGAGGACGACCAAATAGGGCGTCGGTGTAATTTTTGCTTTCAATTGCATTTGTCCATTTTGATGGGTTGGCCCATTCTTCTGGCCTCAATTCAGGGAACATTGCCTATAAGGATTGGCATTAGTCAATTCTTATCTTCTGCAGATATTTCTTGTTATCTCCCGTTGTGGGATGTCGGAAAGAGACTTTTTGATATGCTCTCAGTAGTAATTGATTTCACCACTTCTTGTTGAGGTTTGTGAATTGTATTTTTTCATTCGAGTCTTTGAAATGAAATAGGGAGAGCATTGACAGTACATCTCTTCCCCACCCTCCCCACAACAAAAGTAGATATTATAATACTGCAACGAACAAACAAATTAGGCAAAGGTGCCCATAGCATCATGTGCAATCCAACTAGGGTAAAAGTGCTCTAGAGATACTTCTTTCAAAAAAGTAATAAAAAACTTAGCTAAGTTGTGTGCTAGTAATTTTGATTTCTAGGAATATAAACAATGTGTACATTATTAAGCAAAGTTGATAGCTTCCACATGTCTTCACAAGCTGCTTCTATCTCCAATGAGGCAGTAAATTTTGATGTCAAATAGCTCAAAAACCCAGTAGTCTCCCAGTAGCTCAAAAACGCAGCGAAACAAGAACAACAACAACAAACCCAATAGTCTCTCACGAATGGGGTCTGGGGAGGGTAAGATGTACCTCTACCCCTGGAAGAGCAGAGTAAAAGCGCAGCGAAAACGTACCATAAATACAGTCATGAAATTAACCCCGAATCGACCCTTTTTTCATCGAAAATTGCTGCTTAATAATCCCACTATTTCAGCAACATAAAACCAGCCTCGTACCACCGAAAACTACCCCAAATCAGTGTGAAAATAAGCCCGAAATCACAGTCCAAACCCAGTTGAGTTGAGTCTGTTCGGGGTTGTCGATTCCGATTCGAGTTTCTAGTTCATAGTTTCGCTTGAGGATTACTGTTTTGGAGCTTCTCTTTCACTGTACCCGTTGTATAATTCCAGCAATAAAGGTCTGTTCTTTCATTTTTTCACTGGTTATTTCATCTGCGTGTTTTGTTATTTGTTTGCATAAATGAATAGACTACATGAAACTTTAATTCGTTTGATTGACGCACGTGGTGGCAAGCGGGTTCAACTGAATCCGCTTCATCAAAAAATAATACTGTGTATATGTATAAATTAGGATTAAAGCTGCGTAGATTTTGTATAAATATTTTATTTGAACCCACTTAACAACTACTATTTTACAACTAAAGTTATATACTTCTAAGATTGAACCCGCTTGCACAAAATCCTGAGTCCGTCAGTGTTGATGCTTGGTCGTTTAATTTGATTATTTCTTTGTTAACTGAGTTTATGGTTGAAATTTTATTTGGTTTAATGTTTAGAGTGAGTTTCTAGCTTTCTGTTGCTATGCTTTACTAGAAATAGATAACCGTAGTATTTTAATTTTGACAATAATTAGTTATGGCTATAAAATAAGTAAAGGGCTAAATGTGGCAAAATTGGTTATGTGGTAAATAATTGGTGCCAAAATGAAATGGGCTAGATCTGGAGCTTAGTACAAAAGGCCTTCAAATATCATTTTTGGGCCAAGAACGACTTTGCCTAGGCCCACCTATCCCACTTCAGTTTTGGCCTATTCTCAATAGCTTTACAAGTCAGCCCATTTCTTATAAATTAATGAATCGTCTGAATTCTTCTAGTTCGGGAAGATGATTAAACTCAATAATCTCAGAATTAGTAAATGAACAACTTTTGAACATTCGTAACTTGCTTTAGGCACGATCAATAATAAATTATCGTGACTATGGTTACGGTTCCCGTGGCATAGTCATGATATATAATTCTAAATCCAAGTGCACGTTTGCGTGGCTTGCCCTTATAACTTCAAAGTAACAATAAAATTAAACATGTTATAAATTGCGGGTGCGTTTCACGCGGCGTGATTTACGACGTGTATAAAATGACAAGTGTACGACATCGTAACTTGTTCTGAAATAAATCCATAAACACTCGAAATGAGTTAAAATAAAATCAAAAGCGGTAAAATGGTCAAACACAAATAGGTCTAAAACGTGTAATCATCAAATATTTAAGCCAGGTTTATTTGTTGAGCGACCGTGCTAATACCACGGAATCCGGGAGTGCCTCACACCTTCTCTCGGGTTAACATAATTCCTTACCCGGTCTTCTGCATTTCGCAGACTTTAAACAGAGTCAATTTTCATTGATTTGAAATTTTAAAATAAATGGTGACTCGAAAAATCGCAATTAAATAATTTTGAGTGACGACTTTAAAAATAAAACAAAAATAATCTCATTTCAAATAATACCACTTAAATTGAAAAATCACCTTATCTTTGGAAAAAGGAGGTGTGACATTGACACAGTCACAATGTACAAGGCGGTGCACATGGGATCACATGATGGATAGAATCTTGTAGCCTCTGGGGAACAAGAGTACTAACACAAGAGTTACCCAGGGTTTACTAGTGGGTTCTCTAGCTGCCTTGTATTGACTGCATGTGTTATGATCTTTCTTTCTTTGGGCGCGGTATTAATTTATTATTTTTTGTTTCATGATATAATGTATATTATTGCAATAATAGAAAAAACAGTGTTTCATTTCATTTGAACACAATCCAGATCTCATTCATCCCAGAGCGATTTGTTACAATTATTCAACTACATCTCCAGATCTCATTCATCCCAGAGCGATTTGTTACAATTATTCAACTACATCCGCCACCCCAAAATAAGAAAATTTCTTTGTAATTCAATTGAAAAATATCACTGTTTAGAGGGTTTTAAAAGTTACATTGATGATATACATATAAGATTTTCAATCTTTGATTATTTTATAATGGAGTGTTGTCCAGCATATTTTTCTGATTGGAAACGCAATTAAAAGACAGAATATTATGTCCTTTTGTGGGTGGTATTTACCAAAAGTTTAAGATGTGAAAATAGGGCCGGGCTTGTGTTTTTTGGAAGGACTAATTTCTCGAAGTGTATGACGAGTTATGTACACACGATTTTGTAAATTAATATCATTATTATTATAATAGAGATTTGAAAGAAAAATTATACATAAAAGAATAAAGTATAGGTTTATGTATATAATCAATGTGTATCATCACTTGTAAAAACAATTGGATACCGTCTAAATCTAAAAAGATGAACAATCAAATTTTAAATAGAAATATGTTTTTATTTTTATTTTTAACTTATTTTGATTTTATGACTATCATGTAATGAAGTGTATACTTCATTATATACGATATCCTTGTTGTATGTTATTTTTTCTACCGTTCCCAATGATAATTATATTAGATCGCGATTGTGTTTTTCAATTTTTTTTTGGTGTTCTTAATTGTTATCTTCGTGTTTATCTCTTCATCTTCAATTTCAGTTGCACCAACCTTTTCAACTTCGTGTGTATTATCTTCAATTAAATGTCTTGTAACTTGACCTCCTTAGTTTTGTGTGTTAATATTGATAAACAATGTGGAATCTTCATTCTTAGTCAACACCAATTTGCAATAAAATTTGAATTCTTCTTTTTGTACTAAAAGTTAGTAGGTTATCTTAAAAGGATCATTGCAAAAATAAGGAAATATTATTACTTGATATGTTTTGTAAATTAAAAATTAAATGAAAAGGTAATGTGAGATTGATTGTATATACGTTTTAACATCGGAACCAAACAACCGTCTTATAATTTTAAAGAGTATAATATTACTTCCCCGACTCTAAGTTATGTGGCGGTATCTGACTCGATACGAAATTTACAAAAATAAAATTTTTAAAAAAAAAAGATTATTGGAATTTGTAGTCTAAAAAAATTATAAATATTTGTATGGTTGTATATCAATGAAAGTATGAAGTCTATAGATAAAAGTATTTCTAGATAAGGAAATGTGACATTCTTCTTGAGACCGACTAAAAAGGAGTTTCACATAAATTAGAACAAAGGAAATACTATGTTCTTTGTCATCAAATACCTCGACTTTTAGAGGGCATATACACATGGACGGATTTATAAGAGAGATTATGGGACACGTAAACCCATGGTCTTTTCTCAAAATTAGATATTTTATGTACACATTTTCTAAAATTGGTAAGATATTAACTGTTGACACCCATACTCCAAGAAGTTTGAACGATACACTTGGTTAAAGGTTGAGTTATTTACCAAGAGGAATACAGATCAATTCTCACTTAACATATTTTTTCCTCCTTTTTTTAGTGCACCCATGTACTAAAAATTTTAGATCCGCCTCTGCATGTACAAACATACATAAATAAACTATTGGCTTATTTAGTGATATATAAAAATGTAGATAAAATTTTGAAAAGTATGAGTACTTTCCTTTGGCTGTAATCAAGATTTTCAATGTTTTATTGCAATATTATATTTACAAAGTTCACTTTCTTGCAAGAAGAATTGCTCGGGTCATCTTTATTTACTTTATTTTTTAATATTTGCATTAAATCTATCATATATATAATAAAATAAATTGATTAGATTGTATATTATTAACAACTACAGTGGATATCACGAAATTTCCTTCTAAAATATAAAAAGAAAAAGGTTAAGTATAATAAAAGATAAAGAATTTACTATAAATATATATTTTTTTGATACATGACCCTGGTATATTGTACCCGTAACAACACATAATGCTACAACAGATGCTCATTAATTAACTAATGCTCATTAATTAACTATTGTAGCATTTCACCATCTTTTCTGCTAGTTCACCCATAAGGTTATACGATCACACGTGGATTATAAAATTTAATATTATATTAATTGCAATAAATACCTTTGATTCTATCAATTAATGATTATGATAATTATTAACAAATAATTTAACTGATTTCAACTACCTTTTGTTCATAAGTACTATTACAGTTCTTTTTCTTTTTTATTCTTTAACGGTGGTCTTAACTTCCACTAAAACGCCAAGTATGTCTGTAAAGAAAATTAAAAGAGTAAATATGTAAACTGTAGAGGCCTTAACTTTCAATTAAATGTCAATATGCCTGCAAAGAATATTAAAAGAATATACATCTATATTTTTAAGAAATTGTTGAGTAAATAGAAGTAAAATACATTTGATGGAGTATTAATCATTGAAGTATAAAGAAATTACCAGTGTTCTTTTGGTGCATGTTGCCTCTTCGAAGGAAATCATGTTTTCTTTGTGGGTGTTGTTGATTTTGTATCTTCTGGTTGCTTGAAGTAGTTTGAGTTCATCTAGTTGAAGATAATCTATATGGAGTGAGATGATCATCCACATGACCATTTCACCAAATGATGACTGTCGGTGGCTTATATATGCATCCTTTGGCAAGTAATCCAAATGGCACCTGTAACATTTAATTTGAATTAAACATTGTATCCCTTGGCAAATAATCAAAACAACCATTCATGTTATTAACAAGGGTATAGATAAATCTATTTTATATTATTCAATAGAGAATCTAATTAAATAAGAAAGATATTTAGGTAATTTAACTCTAAATTTTTGGGTTCCAATCTACTAAACAATATATCAAAGCAGCAAACCAATAAGCCTATGATATTCCAGTGAAAACCTCTCATAAAATGATGTATAGGATAGCAAAATAACACATGAAACTCAAAGTGCACTTATTTCTTTCTTATTAAATAAGGTATTTAATAATGATAAAAATAGAAAGTAATTGAGATCTATGTATACGGTGGAAATAGATTTCGGCCTTCGTACGATTGATCGAGGTCGAAACATAATGGATCGAAGAAAGATTTCGTAATATCGAGATGGGTTTCGAAGATGGTATGAACGAGCTTCAGATTTCAGGTATAGGTCAAACACCGAGTTCGAAGTCATTATCGAGCTCAGATCCGAATCGAACTATGATGAGATGATTTCGAGCTTAAGGGGCAGAGGCCAACCGATATCGAGTCCGAATCATTACCTGATTCCGAGTCCACATCGAGCTCTAGAAGCAATACCGACCAGCACCGAGGCCGATCGAGCTTGAGCTCATAGACAAGAGCCGTTGCAAACACACTAAGGGAGAGAATCTCGGCGAAAATTAGGAAAAAACTGATTTATCATGGGTTCTCCACTATGTATTTTTAATTATATCTAAAGTAGGATCCTCCACTATAAAGAGGATGGCTACATTTCTGTAGAGGGCAGTTTTTTGACTTACATGGTAATTCAAGCACCATATTCTCCTATATTCAAGAGTTACTCTTTTAAGCTTCATAAATTGATTCATCTTGCTTAGTCCTAAAAATCATCTTCTTTACAACCTTGTTTATTTTACATTCTTTGCAATCCATATTTGATATTTCTATTTATCCTTACAATTTGTATTAAGCTATATCACATATCCTTAGAACTACGTACAAATTCAACTCTATCCGTTTTTCTGGTAAACAGTTTGGCGCCCACCGTGGGGCTAAGGATAACAGTGATTATTTGATACGAATCTACAAAAACACACCGTTTTACCCTTGTTTCCGAAAGTATCTTGGATTTCGGATTAGCAACGACTAACTACCAATCAAATGGCCTTACCTATCGACAACGAAGCTGGTCTTCAAGATGAGAACAACAACTTGACACCTAGTACTTAAAGACCACTTGTCAATACCGTTGGAGCTCGAATCGAAGTGCCGATAGATATCAATTCGCATATAGAAATTGAAGCGAACCTACATTCTGAACCTGAAAATAGCATTCATGGTGGCACTCGGTCTGCAGCTCGAGATACCCATAACGTCGAGGAAAACGGCGTCAGCTTGCATATGATTTTCAAAATATTGCAAGCTCAACAGGCAGCAATCGCTCAGTTGCAGAGTCAAATCCAGATACCGAGTAGACCGGAGCCCAGTCAACCCCGAGAAATCGCCCATACAGCGGAACCAGCTATAGTGAAATCAAATGAGCAGGAGTCGGGGACTAATCCAGAAATTGCTAATATGTTCGAAGAACTGACCAAACGAATAGAATCGGAAGAAAGGAGGATCGAAGCAAACGACAAAAAGGTGGAGACATACAACTCTAGGGTTGATCAGATCCCGGGGGCACCACTAATATTGAAGGGCTTAGATTCTAAAAAATTCATACAAAGCCTTCCCCCCCAAGCGCGGCTCCTAAACCGATCCCAAAGAAGTTCCGCATGCCCGAGATTCCTAAATATAACGGAACTACCGACCCCAACGAACATGCCACCTCATACACATGTGCCATTAAAGGGAACAATTTAGAGGATGATGAGATCGAATCCGTATTATTGAAGAAATTCGGTGAAACCATGTCAAAGGGAGCAATGATATGGTATCATAATTTGCCATCTAATTCTATCGATTCTTTTGCTATGCTTGCAGATTCCTTCGTAAAAGCACACACCGGGGCCATAAAAGTTGAGACCAGGAAGTTGGACCTGTTTAAGGTAAGACAAAAGGATAACGAGATGCTAAGGAATTCGTGTCTTGTTTTCAAATGGAACGAATGGATCTACCCCCGGCCACATACGATTGGGCTGTTCAGGCTTTCACTCAAGGTTTGAACGAACAAAGTTCGATGGCTTCACGACGGTTGAAGCACAACCTGATCGAGTACCCGACTATCACTTGGGCCGACGTGCACAATCGGTACCAATCAAAAATTAGGGTCGAAGATGATCAGTTGGGGTCTGAACTCGCTGCTCGAAGGGATATCAATCGAGAACAAGGTCAGATCAGGGATCGATACCGACCGTATAATGAAAACCGCAGAATCAATGAATCGAGACTTAACCCCGGACAAAGCAACAAAAGAAGTGATCGAGGTCAACGGTCTCGGGGGATGATGAACAGAAGTGGGTTCGATAGGCCTATCGGATCTAAGGAAGTGCCTCGGTTATTAGAGTATAACTTCAGCATTGATGCATCCGCTATCGTGTCGGCTATCGGACGCATCAAAGACACTAAATGGCCTCGACCCATGCAGTCCGATCCTGCTCAGAGAAATCCCAATCAAATGTGCGAATATCATGGCACCCATGGCCACAGAACGGAAGATTGCAGGTAACTAAGAGAGGAGGTGGCCCGATTATTCAATAAAGGGCACCTTCGAGAATTTTTAGGCGACAGGGCGAAGAACCATTTCAAAAACAGGGATTTCGGCAAGCAAAACGAACAAGAAGAACCACAACACGTCATTCACATGATCATCGGCATCGTCGATACCCCTCAAGGGCCGGTGCTTAAATGCACTAAGACATCGATTGTGAGAGAAAAGCGATCTCGAACTCAGGATTACGCACCCATAGGAAATTTGTCCTTCAATGATGAAGATGCAGAAGGAGTCATACAACCTCATAACGATGCACTGATAATATCCGTACTTATGAATAAAACTAAAGTTAAGCGTGTGTTAATTGATCCAGGTAGCTCGGCCAACATTATTAGATTGAAGGTCGTACAATAGCTCGGTCTACAGGACCAGATCGTACCCGCGACCCTGGTTCTAAACGAATTCAATATGGCATGTGAAACCACCAAAGGCGAGATAATTCTGTAGATAAGCGTGGCCGGGACTATCCAAGAAACGAAGTTCCACGTAATCGAAGGTGACAAGAGGTACAATGCCTTTTTGGAAGGCCATGGATCCACAACATGAGAGCTGTACCTTCGACCCTACACCAGGTTCTTAAATTCCCAACATCGAGGGGGGTCATAATAGTGTACGGAGAACAACCGGCCGCAAGAGAAATGTTTGACGTCGAGGAAGCGAATCCGATATCCTCGCCTTCGCCAATAAAAGGATCGAGCTCAAAAGGGGAACAAGATGCCAAATAGCAATCACAGACACCAGCTTTAACCCAACCAGAAAATCAGAAGATCGATGAAGATGATGATCAAAGGATCCCTCGATCCTTTGTGCTTCCCGATGATTCTGACGCTACCCAATCAATGATTAAAGAGTTGGAGCAAGTCATATTAATCGAGCATTTGCCCGAACGAAAGGTATACCTGGGAACAGAATTAACCCCCTAACTCAGGAACAAGCTTATTCAATTTTTTTATCGATAACATGGATTATTTTGCTAGGTCCCATTTAGATATAACAGGGATCCCACCAGATATAATGATGCATCGGCTAAGCCTGGACCCTAGGTTCCAACCAATAAAGAAAAAGAGAAGGCCCCAATCTGAGGTAAAGCAAACATTCATAAAGGACGAGGTAACTAAACTTCTCAGAATAGGGTCCATTCGGGAGGTGAAATATCCCGAATGGTTAGCCAATGTAGTTGTAGTCCCTAAAAGAGGGAACAAACTTAGAATGTGTGTATATTACAAGGATTTAAACAGGGCATGTCCCAAAGATTCTTTTCCACTGCCTAACATCGATCGCATGATCGATGCCACGGCTGGCCATGAGATCCTTACTTTTCTCGATGCTTATTCCGGGTATAATCAAATCCAAATGAACCCCAAAGACCAGGAAAAGACTTCATTTGTCACCAAGTATGGAACATATTGTTATAATGTGATGCCCTTCGGGCTAAAAAAATGCAGGAGCTACTTACCAACGCCTGGTAAATAAAATGTTCGAGGAATAAATAGGTAAATCAATGGAAGTTTATATTGATGACATGCTAGTTAAGTCCCTGCGCGCAGAGGACTATTTGACCCATTTGCAGGAAACATTCGGGATTTTAAGGAAATACAACATGAAGCTCAACCCCGAGAAATGTGCTTTCGGGGTCGGTTTGGACAAGTTCCTCGGCTTTATGGTGTCAAATCGGGGGATCGAGATTAACCCCGATAAAATCAAGGCCATCAAAGACATCGCCATCGTGGACAGCGTAAAAACTATGCAGAGGCTAACAAGACGGATTGCAACCTTAGGCCGATTCATTTCGAGGCCGTCAGATCGAAGTCACAAATTTTTCTCTTTACTCAAAAAGAAGAACGATTTTGCTTGGACCACGGAATGCCAACATGCATTAGCGGAATTAAAACGATATCTATCGAGCCCACCACTGCTTCATACTCCAAAAATAGACGAAAAACTTTGCTTGTACTTGGCAGTATCGGAAATCGCGGTAAGTGGTGTCCTAGTTCGAGAATAGCAAGGTATGCAATTTCCCGTCTATTATGTAAGTCAAACCTTAGGAGAAGCAGAAACTAGATATCCACACTTAGAAAAATTGGCACTTGCACTGATAAGCGCCTCTAGAAAGTTAAGACCGTACTTTCAATGTCACCCTATATGCGTATTGACCACTTACCCACTCCGTAATATTTTGCACAAGTCCAAACTATCAGGCCGATTGGCCAAATGGGTCGTCGAACTCAGTGGGTACGATATCGAATATCAACCCCGTACGGACATCAAGTCTCAAATTTTAGCAGACTTCATAGCTGATTTCACGCCGACCCTCGTACCTGAAGTTGAAAAAGAACTCTTATTGAAATCGGGTACGTCATCGGGGGTATGGACCCTTTTTACGGATGGGGCTTCGAACGTGAAGAGGTCCGGGCTAGGCATCGTTTTAAAGCCACCCACGGGTAACACTATTAGGCAATCTATCCAAACTACTAGGTTGACTAACAACGAGGCCGAGTATGTGGCCATGATTGCATGTCTCGAGCTAGCTAAAAGCTTGGGAGCAGAAGTCATTGAAGCCAAGTGTGACTCTTTGCTGGTGGTAAATCAAGTAAACAAAACCTTCGAAGTTCGAGAAGATAGAATGCAAAGTTATTTGGGGAAATTGCAGGTCACTTTGCACCGTTTCAAAGAATGGACTTTACAACATGTTCCACGAGAGCAAAACAGTGAGGTCGATGCACTTGCAAATTTGGGATCATCGGTCGAGGAAGACGAGATAAGCTCGGGGACTGTCGTTCAACTCTCGAGATCCGTGATCGAAGAGTGTCATGCCGAGATAAATTCTACAAGCTTAACCTGGAATTGGAGGAATAAGTATATTGAATACTTGAAGGATGGAAAGCTCCCATCAGACCCTAAATATTCGAGGGCCCTACGAACCAAAGCTGCTCGATTCACATTAACTGCAGATGGAACGTTATACCGAAGGACATTCAATGGACCATTGGCAGTATGCTTAGGTCTAGGAGACACCGACTACATCCTACGTGAGGTGCACGAGGGCACTTGTGGAAATCACTCCGGTGCCGACTCATTAGTCCGAAAAATAATCAGGGCAGGGTATTATTGGATCGATATGGACAAAGATGCAAAGGAGTTTGTTCGAGAGATATATATGCATTTTTGCGAGACTGCGCAGACTGCTAGATGACAAGTAGGTATGTCACCTACTTGCTTAAATGAGAGGATTAAATATTTCCAAAAAGGGGCTATTTAGGGTTGGAAAAAGAGACATTTTAAGGGCTTATCTCCTGAAAATATAACACTCATTATATAGCAAAATAACCAGAGATAAGCCCCTGCAAAAATCCTCCCAAAAATTGAATAGAAACCCCAATTGATTTTCTCTTCTTTTCTAGTTCTAGTTGAAGAAAGACCTAGGGTTTGAGGAATCCAAGATATGATCTAAGTTATTCAACAAATAAGGTAAGTTTTCTGCTCTCTTTCATCCATTTTTATGCTGGAAATGTATGAAAAGTCATTCTATAATTGTAAGAACTCACGGGACCGTGATCGGAAGCCATGAGTTTGAGTTATTCAACTTGTAGTGGACTGTTTTGTGGGTTGTTTGGTGTTACTGTTGGATTGCATATTTTGCTACTATTTTAGGGAGTTTTGTAGGAGAAAGTGTGTGGAGAAACACCACATAAATGCAGGGTGGTGGGCTGGACGTTTGTCGTAACATTTTCGGGCTGTTTGACACTCCTATGATGGTCGTTTTGTGTATGAAGAGATTGGGGTGTGTTGGCTGTTTTGTAGTATTTTGTGGTGTATGTATGGTTGGAAAATAATGTATATATGTTGTTATTGTTATGCTCTTGTGTTGTTGGTGTTATCTCGAATCGGGAGGAAGTAAAGATTATATGAGAGATGCTGCCCATTTTAATATAAAATAAGCTTGTCGTTCGTTATACAATTGTTGTACCTTTTGTAACTTAATGATAGTATTATTATCGTTGTTGTAGATTAAGGTGAAAAGAGATGATTTCAACGTGGTTATTGGAAAGATTGTGATAAGGTATGTTAAGGCTAAACCTTTTCTTCATTTTGGCATGATCTCGTACCTTCATTTTACCATCGAGCTATAATCAGTGGGCAGGCCCCTATTGGGCAACCTCTGATCAGATGGTAAGTTATATACCGAGCCTACTGTGGTTGAGCGTCTATGAGCAAGCCTAGAATGGCCAAGATACCGAGCCTAGTATGGCCGAGCGCCTATGAGCGAGCCTACTACGGCCGAGCAGTTACACGTACCGAGCCTTATAAGGCCGGGCAGCTATTTTACTTACTATATTGAGAGAGTTGAGTCAGTATCATCAGGTAAGTATATCTCCAGATCATCTTTGACTCCCAGTTACTCTCAAGTATTATATTATTAGTTCAGTTTCAGCTTTTATTTTATTTCCTTACATACTCAGTACATTATTTCATACTGACGTCCCTTTCCTGGGGACGCTACATTTCATGCATGCAGGTTCGGATAGACAGACTGGTAGACCTCCTCCATAGGTGCTATCCGTGTTCAGTTTGATCGGTAAGCTCCTCTTCCTTCGGAGTTGCCGGGTCTAGGGTTTTGAGTACATATTATGTATGTAGGTATATTATGGCTAGGTCGGGGCCCTTTTCCGACCACAATACATCCATTAGTAGAGGCTTGTAGACATATCCTGTCAGTTAGTGCAGTATATTGGGCTGGTAGGCCTTGTATTTAGATTTTTGTTGGTTTGTCAGTTATAGTAGTTATGACGGCCTTGTCGGCCCAGCTTTATATTGATATTCAGTCAGAGCTAGTTTCCGTTCAGTTTCATATTTTGTTTCACAAATTGTCTTGCAATGTGGCCCTATTGCCAAAGTATGGCATTGTATGTTCAGGGTCCCTCTGTCTCAAGTTGGTACACTCGGTTAAGTGAGGCACCAGGTGCCGGTCTCGCCCCCCTAGGTTTGGGGCGTGACAAACATCTTAGCAGAGTAGTTCTATCCTAGGGAGTATACATGCCGTGTCTAGTAGGGTCTTGTTTATGGATGTGTTGTGCACCACATCATATAAGCAGGGAACTACAGGGCATTTAGGAGTTGGTTACCCGTCTTTAAAATCTAAATCGTGTTGTAGAACTGAGTTATAGGAAATTTGAGTTAAATTTACATATTGGTGTTTGCATACAGAGATGACGATGACTAGGAAGACTACGGCTAGTCAGAGGATAGATACAGCAGCGGGTGAGGGTGACGAGTGCAAAACACACACTAAAATATGCTTGCTATTTGAATATAGTATAATATAATATCGTATCCACATGGATTAGAATTAAATAGTATTTTCGTAGTTTATAGATTGGTTGCTATCCAAGATGATAGACAATTGAGAATTATGTGATTAAAAACTAAAATTAACTAAGAATCTAAAGCTAATTGACGAATGACAATCGAAACAAAGGTAAGCAAAGAAGCTATCAATGGGAGAAAATAGGGATTGATTGGATAGGTGAAAGATAATTGTCTAGGATTAAACTCTAGTTAATTCACTTCTAATATTCAAGTGAGTCTCTCGAATTAACTCAATTATTCGTTCAAACGTTTAGTAGAAACTCCTCTCTCGATTAAGTCTTAACCTCACAATGTGAACCAATTTAAGCTCGATGAAGATATGCAAGAGTTCGTAGTGGATTGGTCTTTAGGAGAACCTCTCTCGATTATCCTCCTAACTATGTCTAAACAATAATTCAATTAGCCTCTTTTGATAACTAACAAGAATTAATGAATTCAACCAACAAGATAATGCAAAGATATCACAAGTATGCCTCTCTCGATTACATGAACATGTGAATATAGATGCAACAATTAAAACACCCAAAACGATTCAATGCATAAAAACTAGAGTTAATATCCATCAATAAATATCAATAAACCAAATCCATCAATCCCTAAAGAGAATTACTCCATAGATATGGAATAATTCATCACAAATATAAAGAAAAACATAAAACGATCCAAACTCTTGTCTTGAGTGAGGATTGAATAATGAATCCATTGTGCTTTCGCTTTTCCACCTTCTCTCTAGCCTCCTTAGGTCTTAGATGTGTCAAAAGTCTATAAAATAATGTTTTTACATATATTTATACTAAGTAGGGTTAGGCCCAGACGAAAATACCTTTTCTGCGCGAACTGGGATAATAACTCTGTAAAACTTGTACAGGCACGCCGCATGGCAGGGCGGTTGTGGGAAACTTCATAGAGCTTGTTCTGACAGACTTCAAGAAAATTGGGCAGCCGCGGCGCCTCACGCATCGCGGCTGTGGGACTTTCTCTGAGTACGGATTTTTCTTGCTTTTTATCTATCCCGACGTGGTTCTCGACCCCCGAACGCGATCCCGGCTTATTCCCTTGGACTTTTACTCAGACTTCAAAGCTCCAAATCACTCGAATTCATTCCATAACATCTATATAGCTCGGAATCACTCCTACAAGGCATAAAACACACAATTGGTGCAAAATACTAGCGATTAAAGCTCAAACTCAATTAATGTGCAGTAAATTGGAATGTAATAAGCAACTAAAACACGCAATTATAGCCTACCATCAACACCCCACACTTACACCATTGCTCATCCTCGAACAATCAAACCACACTTTATAAATACACGACCTTTTTAAACAACTCTCCTAACTCATCATACCAAGAATATTTAAAATAGGCTAAGCACAATAGTGTAACATTCTTGCCTCAAGATTTGACTCACAAGTACCACGCATTATTTATAACTCGCTCACTTACTCTAACACAGAGGTCAACGACATTACCTTTCCTTCATGAATCACGTGCCCTCACAACAAAAGAGAGTAGTTCCATACACAATAGACATTAAGAATAATTGGGAACTCAAGATAGAAAGAATTTACTCACTCTCAGAAACAACATTCATATGCCACAAAAGATGCACCATAGGCTTACCCGTAGTGTACTACTAAACTAATCGAGCCCTTTCGGTCAAGGGTCAAGTAGGAATTTAATAGGTTATAATGTAGGCTGCGGGATGGGTAGGATACATTTAGATATAAGAGTGACTCCACCTCCCTAAGCACTTTAATACATACATTTCATTGTTCAAAACCCCACACATATGTCAAACTATAACTCCACTTTTACATCAATATACATTAACTCCCAACTTCTTTAAGAACAATTAAATCAAGATTTACTACTATCATGGAATATTTTGCATAATCATACAACATTTTTTTTCTTTTTCAATTCAAGTGGCTCTTACTTTTTCAAAATATTGCACCTTTCTCCTTATTTCAGTAGTTCCACTCAAAAGCCAAACCAACCACCCCACACTTCAACTTTTACAAAGATTCATAACAAATTTAAGTGCTCACGAGAGGTTAAAGGTTCAAATAGATGGTCAATTAAAAACAAACGGGTAAGGCTTGTAATGTGGTTGCCAAAAAAACAAGTTTACGGGCTCAAAGGGAGGTTAACTAAGATATATAACAATTAGGTGGGTAAGATCATATAACTGGTTCAACAAAGAAATGCCTAAATCACTTCCAAGACTGAACAACACTACTATTTCGCTTTGCAAACACACGAGGCAAATTCTTGACATTAAATGCAATGCACAGAATACACAAAACCTCACACACACATGGCACATAACTCACTCAAGATTGGACTATCAAGACACTCTAGTCAAAGCAGTTAAGCAAAGTTAAGATCATACAATTTAAGGTACTTATGCAAGAGTCAAAAACTGAGCGTAGGTGTCACAACTAAAGCACTCACTATTCTCAAGGCATAACCAAGTCAAAAGATATTGCCTTCAACTCAAAACATAGCACAAGGTTTCCTACATCTAACAAAAATAAAAACTAACTACACCCGGTTCAAACAAAACCCTTGGAAAAAGAACCGTGGCATAAAGAAAAACCAAGGTGAAATTATTACACTACCTAACAAAATAGAATCTTTTTGTCTTTTTCTTTTGATTTTAATCCCTCAAGAAAACCGTCGAATGATATCCATCGTCGGGAAAAGTCAAAAATTTTAAATGTTTATGGTTTTTCTCATTTTTCTATCTCTAACTACTAAAACAACAAAACTAAATTACTAACACAGATACATACAACATACAATTTTTCCCACCCCACCCTTTAAGTTGTGGCATGTCCCATGACACACAATGAAAAAGCATAAGGTAAAGGAAACTTCCCTGAATTTTCAGTCGGGGTCTGAGTCGAAGTCGGGCTCCATTCCACGCGCTCGAACCAATGCACAGATCCATGCAGACAGCTTCTTCTCAGCCTTCTTGGGGTACACCACACACTTATCTTTTTCACTAGTTGTAGCCTTTTCTTTCGGGCTCTTCAGTTTCCTTCAACACTTGCAGCTGGATTCTCCTTCTTCACCCCCGTTTCTACATTCATCTCAAAAGTCACAGTCTCCTCACCCACTCTAAGCATGAGTCTTCTCTCATGTATATCCAATATCGCTCTGCCCATTGCTAAGAATGGTCTTCCTAAGATTAGGGGTATCTCCTTGTTCTCCTCCATCTTTACCACTATAAAATCTACTGGAAATACGAACTTATCTACCCAATCTAAGACATCTTCCACTATCCCCTCGGGTATTATAGTTGTTTGGTCTGCCAGCTGCACAGATATTGGTGCAGACCTTATCTCTCCAAGCTCATTCTCCAGTTTTCTGTAAATAGACAAAGGCAGTAAATTAATTGAGGCACCAGAATCACACAAAGACTTATCAAAATTAAGAGTGCCTAACGAGCAAGGTATAGTAAAACTCCCTGGATCTTCATACTTTTGTGGGAGTTTGTTTTTCAAAATTGCGCTGCAATGCTCTGTGAGCTTGACTACTGATGTCTCTTCTATCTTTCTCTTCTTTGTCAGGATTTCCTTCAAGAACTTAGCATAAGCTGGCATTTGGGAGAGCACCTCTGTGAATGGAAAATTTACATTAACTTGTTTCAGCATATCCAGAAATCTCTCAAATTGCTTGTCCAGCTTCTCTCTATAAAGCTTTTGGGGAAAAGGTAAAGCAGGCATGTGCTCGCTCTCATTAGATTCATTCCTTCTTGAATTCTCTTCCTTCTTCTTCTTCTTCTTCTTCTTCTTCTTCTTCTTATCAACTTTATTTTTCAGCTGCTCCCCACTTTCTTTTTCAGGTACCACCTCTTTTTGGATAGGGGTGGGCTCTTTCACTACTTGTCCACTTCTCAGAGTTACAACATTTACCGTCTCCTAGGGGTTTCTTTCAGTATCAGTTGGCAAAGTACCTGGGATCCTTTCAGACAATATGATGGCAATTTGTCCCACTTGCTTTTCCAAGTTTCGCAATCCTGTGCCAAGTTATTTGATAGCTTCTCTATGAGCATCTAATCTCCCATCTGTCTTGATAATGAAAGACTTCATCATATCTTCTAGCCCATGCTGATTGGATTGTTGAGGTTGAAGCTACTGCCTTTGCTAATTTTGGAAGCCTAGAGCTCCTTGTCCCTGGAATCTGGAGTTGTTTTGTTGCCATGCATTTGCAGTAACCCCAGGTGAACTCCATGAACAACCCGGGTGCTTCTGACCCATTGCATTGAAGTTATAATTTTCCACAACATTTACTTCCTCAGTTGAGGCCCGACACTCATAAGTAGGGTGTCCTCTTCCATATATACCATAAGCTGCGTGATTCTCACTTTGTATTGAAGCTAAGGTCAGCTTCCTTATCTCTTTCGCCATGGTATCAAGTTGTACCTGCACAGATGTGTTAGCATCAAACTGGTGAACACCATTCGCCCTTCTTCTTTCAGCACTTTCAGAGGGCCATTAATTTGCATCTTCAGACAATTCATTGAGAATAGTGACTATCTCCTCTGGTGTCTTTTTCATCAAAGGACCTCCAGCTGCATTACTCAATGTTCAACATGAGGCCGGTGTCAAACCATCCCCAAAATCCTGGAGTTGCATCCAGAGTTCAGTTCAGCTATGTTGACACTCTCGAACTAATTCCTTGAACCTCTCCCACGATTCAAACACAGTTTCAGTATCTTTCTGGCAGAAGTTATGGATCTCTCTTCTAAATTTGCCCGTCTTAGCTGAGGAGAAATATTTATCAAGAAATGTTTTGGTCATCTCATCCCATGTTCTAATTGATCCCTAGGTCAAGTTTCGAAGCCACTGCTTTATATCATCTTTGAGTGTGAAGGGAAATGCACTTAAGTAAACTGCATCTTGTGAAACACCATTGTATTGAAAGGTGTTCATAATCTCCTCGAAGTTCATTAGATGTGTATTTGGATCTCTGTTTGGCTTCCATCTGAAGACACAATAATTCTGAAGAGTTTGGAGCAACCCTTGCTTCAATTCAAAATTGTTAGCAGCCACTGGAGGTGGTCTAACACTTGATATGCCTTGGTTGTAGACCAGTCTAGCATAATCGCCAAGTGGTCTCCCAGCACCCAAAGGTTGATTCTGAACAATTCTCCAAGATCTCTCCTCCTCATAGACAAGTTGTGCATTCCGAAGAGCTATTTCCTCCGCATCTCGTGCTTTGTTTTTTCGTTGTTGGGCTGCCTCTCTTGTAGCCAAATCAACATTATCATCATCTCCAGCCATAATTTCTTTGAGTGAGGATTGCCCAACCTTCTCTATATTCTTGGGGAGATTTCTTTTCTTCCTTAACTGTCGCAGTTGTTTCTTGATTTCTGGTTCGCATGGTAGCAATTCTTTCCCAGAATATCGAGTCATGCACCAATCTAATCTGTAGCCTGCGCACAATTAAATAACACCAAGCGTAAAAAGGAAAAAATAAAATAAAAGAAAAAATTCCTGAATTAGCACTACAAACTATTTCAAACACTATTGATTGCCAATCTCCGGCAACGACGCCAAAATTTGACGAGCACAAAACACACACTAAAATATGCTGGTAGTCGAATATAGTATAATATAATATCGTATCCACAGGGATTGGAGTTAAACCGTATTTTCGTAGTTTCTAGATTGGTTGCTATCCAAGATGATAAATAGTTGAGAATTCTGTGATTAAAAACTAAAATTAACTAAGAATCTAAAGCTAATTGACGAATGACAATCGAAACAAAGGTAAGCAAAGAAGCTATCAATGGGAGAAAATAGGGATTGATTGGATAGGTGCAATATAATTGTCTGGGATTAAACTCTAGTTAATTCACTTCTAATATTCAAGTGAGTCTCTCGAATTCACTCAATTATTCGTTCAAACGTTAAGTGGAAACTCCTCTCTCGATTAAGTCTCAACCTCACAATGTGAACCAATTTAAGCTCGATGAAGACATGCAAGAGTTCGTAGTGGATTGGTCTTTAGGAGAACCTCTCTCGATTATCCTCCTAACTAGGTCTAAACAATAATTCAACTAGCCTCTTTCGATAACTAAGAAGAGTGAATGAATTCAACCAACAAGATAATGCAAAGATATCACAAGTATGCCTCTCTCGATTATATGAACATGTGAATATAGATGCAATAATTAAAACATCCAAAACGATTCAATGCATAAAAACTAGAGTTAATATCCATAAACAAATATCAATACACCAAATCCATCAATCCTTAAAGAGAACTACTCCATAGATATGGTGTAATTCATCATACATATAAAGAGAAACATAAAACGATCCAAACTCTTATCTTGAGTGAGGATTGAATGGTGAATCCCTTGTGCTTTTGCTTCTCCACCTTGTCTCTAGCCACCTTAGGTCTTAGATGTGTCAAAAGTCCATAAAATAACATTTTTTACATGTATTTATACTAAGTAGGGTCGGGCCCAGATGAAAATACATTTTTCTGCGCGAATTGGGATAATAACTCTATAACAATTGCACAGGCGCATCGCATGGGGCTACGTGCCAAGCGGGGAAGTTGTGGGAAACATCAAAGAGCTTGTTCTGACAGACTTCAGGAAAATTGGGTAGCTGCGGCACGCGCACCGCCCTACGCGCCGCGACTGTGGGACTTTCCCTGAGTACGGATGTTTCTTGCTTTTTAGCTATCCCGACGTGGTTCTCGACCCACGAACGCGATCCCGGCTTATTTCTTTGGGATTTTACTCAGACTTCAAAGCTCCAAATTCACTCGAATTCATTCCATAACATCTACATAGCTCGGAATCACTCCTACAAGGCATAAAACACACAATTAGTGTAAAATACTAGCAATTAAAGCTCAAACTCAATTAAACTGTAGTAAATTGGAGTGTAATAAGCAACTAAAACACGCAATTATACCCTTACATCATAATGGACTAGCAAGGTACCCCCAGTAGATGGGTCCTAGGGCAAGACCCCCACTCGACCATTACCGGCTCCTCTACCACCTGAGGAGATTCCTAGGGATTTCGCACATCCAGTTCCCCCTACAGTTCCATCAGATCAAGACTTGAGGAGTGCGGTGCATTTGTTGACACAGTTGGTAGCTACCCAGCAACACGCTAGGGCATCAGCTAGTGCAGGATCTTCTGAGGGGTTTGGGAGTTCAAGGGTCCGAGAGTTTATTTCCTTGAGTCCCCTAGAGTTCACGGGGACAGATCAGAGGGAGGACCCACATGATTTCATAGATCAGCTTCACAGGATCTTTTGGGTTATGCATGCGACGGAGAAAGAGGTAGCTGAGCTGGCAGCTTTTCGACTCCGAGATATAACCGTCCTTTGGTACGAGGGATTGGAGAGGTCCAGGGGACGTGATGCACCTCCAACTATTTAAGAGAACTTTTTAGATGCCTTCCTTGTCCTGTACTTACCGCGGGAGTTTCGATAGGCTTGAGTCGATCAATTTCTACCCCTTAAGCAGGGCAATATGAGCGTTCAAGAGTATAGTCTCTGTTTTGACTCATTGGCCAGATATGCTCCATCCATAGTTGCTACTATGCGGGATAGGATCCACAGGTTTATAGCAGGGTTGGCCCCAGAGTTGACTGAGGTATGTGCCACCGTTGCATTTTAGGATAGTATGGATATCTCCCAAATTCAGGCATTCTCCCAGAATGTAGAAAGGGGCAGGCGTCGACAGCAGGGTACAAAGAGGAGTGAGCAAGGGCAACGTAAGAGGATGAGATTTTCCAAGTTTTAGGAGCAGTCTCAGGGTAGTTATAGGCCCCAGTACTTCAGATGGCCACCTAGGCCTCCACCGCCTTAGTTACTGGGTTACCGGTATGACTGCTATACTCAGTCAGGACCAGGTGAGAGCTCACGGGCGCCGGGTTTGCAGCGACAACGAGGTTCAGGACAGAAATGGTCATTTCTACCGCGGTGTGATATCTGTGGTAGAGGACACTTGGGTCAATGCCAAGTAGGTTACGACTCTTGTTATATATATGGGCGTCCGGGGCATATAATGCGAGATTTCCCAAATAGAGATTCCGGGGGTATGGCACAACCAACTAGTTTAGCAACAGGATCATCTATGTCTGTGCATCCTTCAGGGCACGAGTCTCAGTCTTCGGCTGGTAGAGGTCGAGGCAGAGGTAGATGTTCTAGTTTAGGCGGTAATCAGTACCGTATCTATGCCTTAGCGAGTCGACAGGATCAGGAGTTTTCGCCAGACGTTGTGACAGGTATATTTACCATCTGCTCTCACAATGTTTATGCCTTGATATATCCAAGATATACTTTATCGTATATTACCCCGTTTGTTGTGGGGAAGTTTGGTATAGTGCCTGAAATACTAAGTGATTCTTTTATGGTATCTAAACCGTTCGGAAAACCGATTATTACTAGACAGGTTTACCGAGGTTGTACGGTGACAGTTTATAGTCGTCAGACCTCAGCCAATCTAGTTGAGCTAGAGATGATGGATTTTGATGTTATCATGGGCATGGACTGGTTGGCAGCTTGCTATGCCATGATTGATTGCCGAGCAAAGGCATCCAGATTTCATTTTTCGGGGGAGCCAATCTTTGAATGGGTAGGTAATACAGCGACACCCAGAGGTAGGTTTATTTCCTATCTGAAGGCGAGGAAAATGATCGCAAAAGGGTGCCTTTATCATATTGTGCGAGTTAGAGATGCAGATGCTGAGATACTTACACTTCAGTCTATTCCAGTAGTCAGAGAATATGCAGATATGTTTCGAGATGATCTTCCAGGTATTCCTCTAGAGCGAGAGATGGATTTTAGCATCATTTTGCTTCTGAGAACTCAACCAATATCCATCCCTCCGTATAGAATGGCACCTACCAAATTGAAGGAGTTGAAAGAGCAGTTAAAAGATTTACTGGATACCCAGTACCTCACCTTGGGGTGCATCGGTACTGTTTGTGCGGAAGAAAGATGGCTCGCTGAGGATGTGTATCGATTATAGGCAGCTGAACAAGGTGACTATTAAGAAAAATAGCCACTTTCAAGGATCGATGACTTGTTTGATCAGTTGCAGGGGGCTAGATGCTTTTCAAAGATAGATTTGAGGTCGGGGTACCATCAGGTCAGAGTTCGGGAGAAAACTATTCCGAAGACAGCCTTCAGAACCGATGTGGCCACTTCGAGTTCCTTGTCATGTCCTTTGGGTTGACAAATTCACCTGCCGTATTTATGGACTTGATGAATAGCATGATAGTATTTATTGATGATATTCTGGTTTATTCACGTTTAGAGGAGGAGCACGCGGACCACCTACGAACGATACTCCAAACCCTCCGCGATCGTAAGTTGTATGCTAAGTTTTCTAAATATGAGTTCTGGTTAAAGTCTGTAGCATTCTTAGGGCATATTGTATCCGATGAAGGAATAAAGGTAGACACTTAGAAGATTGAGGCTGTGAAATCCCTGCCTAGACCTACCACTCTAACAGAGGTTCGTAGCTTTCTAAGCTTAGAATGCTACTACCGGAGATTCGTAGAGGGTGTTTCTTCCCTTTCGGCACCATTGACGAAGCTGACTCATAAATCAGCTAAGTTTCAGTGGACAAAGGCTTGCGAGGGGAGTTTCCAAGAGCTTAAGAACAGGTTGACCTCAACGCCAGTTCTAACACTTCCAGAGGGTCCAGAGGGTTATGTCGTGTATTGTGATGCCCGAGATGTTGGCTTAGGATGTTTCATAATGCAACATGGAAAGGTAATTGCATACGCTTCAAGGCAGTTGAGGAAGTACGAGAGGAATTATCCAACCCACGACCTCGAGTTAGCTATGATTGTCCATGCACTCCAGATACGGCGACATTATTTATATGGTGTTCATGTGGATGTATTTACAGATCATAAAAGCCTGTAATATATCTTCAAGCAAAAGAGTTGAATTTGCGATAGAGGCGATGGCTAGAGTTATTGAAATATTACGACGTTAACATTCTCTACCATCCAGGGAAAGCTAATATTGTAGGTGATGCATTAAGTCACCGACCTATGGGTAGCTTAGCACATGTAGAGGATGAGAAAAGAGAACTAGCTAGAGAGATTCATCAATTGGCTTATTTGAGGGTTTGGTTAGTAGATTCTGAAGATGGTAGAGTTGTACTCCAAAACACTGCAAACTCATCTCTCATAGATGAAGTAATGGAAAGGCAGTACGAGGACCCAGAGTTGGTCGAGTTGAGAGAGTGAGTTCCGCAACAGAAGAATCTACTGTTAGAGCTCAAGGAAGATGGGGTTCTCAGATACAGGGGTCGTCTGTGTGTCCCAGATGTAGCAGAGCTATGAGATAGGACTATTTCAGAGGAACATTATTTGTGGTCCTCCATTCATCCTGGGTCGACGAAGATGTATCATGACATGAAAGATGTGTACTAGTGGAATGATATGAAGAAGAGCATTGCTGAGTTTGTCGCCCAATGTCCTCATTGCCAGCAGGTGAAGGTAGAGTTCCAGAAACCCGGAGGGCTAATGTAGACTATAGAGATCCCGACATGGAAATGGGAGACGATAAACATGGACTTCTTCACGGGTTTGCCTCGTTTTCATCGTAAGTTTGATTATATATGGGTGATAGTCGATATGCTCACAAAATCAGCCCATTTCCTACCGGTCAAATCCACATATACAGTTGAAGATTATGCGAAGTTATATATTAAGGAGATAGTGCGGCGACATGAAGGTCATTTTACAGCGCATTTCTGGAGGTTATTTTAGAGAGGTCTAGGGACTCAGGTGAATCTCAACACAACTTTTCATCCACAAACTGATGTACAAGCCGAGCGCACAATTCAGACGTTCGAGGATATGTTATGAGCATGTGTGTTGGATTTTAAAAGAAGTTGGGATGAGTATCTACCTCTTATTGAATTTTCAAATAATAACAGTTACCACTCCAGTATCCAGATGGCTCCGTACAAGGCTTTGTATGGGCGTAAGTGCAAAACTCCTATAGGGTGGTTTGATGTTGGAGAATCTGAGTTACATGAGCCAGACTTGGTTCAGGAGGCCGTATAGAAATTAAATCTTATCCAGGAGCGACTGTTGATAGCTCAGAGTCGTTAGAAGTCATATTCTGATGTGCGGTGACGAGACTTAGAGTTCGAGGTTGATGACTGGGTATTCTTAAAGGTGTCACCTATGAAGGGCGTAATGAGGTTTGGCAGGAAAGGCAAGCTTAGCCCACGGTATGTTGGGCCTTATAGGATTATTCGAAGAGTGGGCCGAGTAGCTTATGAGTTAGATTTTCCCTCAGAATTGGAATCTGTCCATCCGATTTTTCACGTATCTATGCTACAGAAGTGCATTGGGGATCCTACCCGAGTGGTGCCCACTGATAATGTACAGATCACGGAGGACTTATCGTACGAGAAAGTTCCAGTTGCCATCCTAGACCGATAAATCCGCAAGCTACGAAATAAGGAGGTAGCCTCCGTGAAAGTTTTATGGAGAAGCAAGAACGTGGAAGAGATGACATGGAAGCGAAGAAAAAAATGAAGTCTAAATACCCCCACCTATTTCAAACTGAAGATATGGCTCGAGATGGGATACTTCAGCACAGATCTATTCAAGCCAGTAGGTCATCAGGTAAGCTCTTATTTTTGACTTGCAGTATTTATGATTGACGGCTGTGTGAGGCCAAGTGTTGCTATTTATAGACATTGGCCATGTGTGGCATGTATTGTATGGTTTATGGATGTGTGCATATTAATTTTAGTCTAGTGTACGTAGGGGACTCTGGGGATATTTTCCCAAGTTTCTAAGAGTCAACATTCGAGGACGAAATGTTCCAAAGGGGAAATGACATTACACCCCAGATTTCCGTACGTAAAAGTACGTCGTAAGCAAACTGTAAGAACAAAAATGAGATCATCTTTGAAAGTATATAAATTAAGTTAATCATGTTACTTCGGAGGTTACAAATATTGAAGATCATGAATAACAAGTACAAAGAGGGTTGGAAGGTTCAGAAGCTAAAGGAATTGAAGAAAATAATGTTTCGTCGAAAGTTGACAAGTTAGGAATGTTATAACCCGTATCTTTGGGGTGAGACTAGGGTTCTTAACATGATAAGTGGTTTATGTTATAATTTATGTTAGTCTTATGATAGTCATGTGTTATGTTTTGAGGTCAAGCGAGTTGTGGAACAAAAGTCGATGAAAGTCATCAAAAGTTACGTCTATAAGTTTTACTGAAATTCGGGTCAAATGTCACTGCGATTTGCTCCCAATATACTTAGAGTTATGAGGTGATCAACCCATCAAATTGAAGATCTATGAGTCTATTTTGTAATGCATTAAACCGTTTGTCAATACGATAACGAAGTACAGAGATATATGAAAATTTTGCGAGACTGCGCTGACTGCTAGGTGACAAGTAGGTGTGTCACCTACTTGCTTAAATGAGAGGATTAAATATTTCCAAAAAGGGGCTATTTTGGGTCAGACAAAGAGACATTTTAAAGGCTTATCTCCTGCAAATATAACACTCATTATATAGCAAAATAACCAGAGATAAGCCCCTGCAAAAATCCTCCCTAAAATTGAACACAAACCCTAATTGATTTTCTCTTCTTTACAAGTTCTAGTTGGAGAAAAACCAAGGGTTTGAAGAATCCAAGATAGGAGCTGAGTTATTCAACAAATAAGGTAAGTTTAATGCTCTCTTTCATCCATTGTTTATGCTGGAAATGTATGGAAAGTCGTTCTATAATTGTAAGAACTCACGGGACGGTGATCGGAAGCCGTGAGTTCGAGTTATTCAACTTGTAGTGGAGTGTTTTGTGGGTTGTTTCGTGTTGCTGTTGGATTGCATGTTTTGCTACTGTTTTATGGAGTTTTTGAGGATAAAGGGTGTGGAGAAAAACCACATAAATGCAGGGTGGAGGGCTGAGCGTTCGTCGTAACATTTTTGGGCTTTTTGACACTACTATGGTGATTGTTTTGTGTATGAAGAGATTGGGGTGTGTTGGGCTGTTTTGCAGTATTTTGTGGTATATATAAGATTGGAAAATAATGTATATATGTTGTTATTGTTGTGTTCTTGTGTTGTTGGTGTTATCTCGAATCGGGAGGAAGTAAATATTATAGGGGAGATGCTGCCCGTTTTAATATAAAATAAGCTTGTCGTTCGTTATGCGATAGTTGTACCTTTCGTAACTTAATGATAGTATTATTATCGTTGTTGTAGATTAAGGTGCGAATAGAGGATTTCAACTTGGTTATTGGAAAGATTGTGATAATGTATGTTAAGGCTAAACCTTTTCTTCATTTTGGCATGATCTCGTACCTACATGTGTTTGATAACGAGACATAAAGAGATGTTCGTATTCCTGAATTTATTCACATTATCCTAGTTTTATAAGTTATAGTATTCTCCCTTATCAGGACTTTATATTCAGTTAAGTATTGTTTCCTTCAAGTCAAGAGAGCAGAGAGTTTATATATATATATATATATATATATATACTATCGAGCTATAATCAGTGGGCAGACCCGTTTTGGGCAACCTCTGATCAGATGTAAGTTATATACCGAGCCTACTGTGGCCGAGCGCCTATGAGCAAGCCTAGAATACCCGAGATACCGAGCATAGTATGGCCGAGCGCCTATGAGCGAGCCTATTATGGCCAAGCAGTTACATGTACCGAGCCTTATAAGGCCGGGCGGCTATTTTACTTACTATATTGAGAGAGTTGAGTTAGTATCATCAGGTAAGTATATCTCCAGATCATCTTTGACTCCCAGATACTCTTAGTTATTATATTATCAATTCAGTTTCAACTTTTAGTTATTTTATTGCCTTACATACTCAGTACATTATTTCATACTGATGTCCCTTTCCTGGGGACACTGCATTTCATGCATGCATGTTCGGATAGAAAGGCTGGTAGACCTCTTCCGTAGGTGCTGTCCGTGTTCAGCTTGATCGGTAAGCTCCACGTCTTTCGGAGTTGCCAGGTCTAGGGTTTTGAGTACATATTGTGTATGTAGGTATATTATAGGTAGGTCGGGGCCTTGTTCCGACCACAGTACATCTATCAGTAGAGGCTTGTAGACATATCCTGTCAGTTAGTGCAATATGTTGGGCTGGTATGCCTTGTATGTAGATTTTTGTTGGTTTGTCAGCTGTAGTAGTTATGACGGCCTTGTCGGCCCAACTTTATATTGATGTTCAGTCAGAGCTAGTTTCCGTTCAGTTTTATATTTTGTTTCACAAATTGTCTTGCAATGTGGCCCGATGGCCAAAGTATGACATTATATGTTCAGGGTCCCTCAGTCTCAAAATGGTATGCTCGGTTAAGTGAGGCATAAAGTGCCGGTATCGCCCCCTCTCCCCCAGGTTTGGGGCGTGACATATTGGGTCAATTCGTTGACCCACTCCCAAACTAAAACGGTATGTATAAATACACATAAACCCTAGTTTGGAGAACGTGACCCTTTCTACCTCATTAGGGACGAGGATTTCAACATTGTTCCAATTACAATCCTCCTTCACGACAGGGATGCTAGGAGGATGAATGGAAGAAGGATATTTACGAACATGCCAGTGTCTGTCTCTTTTGCGATTTGCAGGTTCTTTTTGTTCTTGAAGGTTAGATTTCATGCTAAGTTGAAGGGGTATGATGGTGTTCACGTAGGAGGTGCAGACTCGACATCAGTCTCATTTGTTTTGTTCTTCTTTGGGCCTCCACTGAAGAAAAGGCCAGAGTTTTCGAGGGCAGAAGTGTTAGAAGACATGTTTATGAAGAAAAATGTTATTGAGAAAATTGAATTTTGGAGTAGAGTTCTAAGATAAATCGGAGAAGTTATAGACAACAAAAATCGTGGTCATGATTACCTCAAAAACGGGCGGAAATATTTTCCGAATCACGGGATAACACGTGTTGGGGTCATTAAATATGAGGAGACGTGCGTCATTTCAAGTGTTAGAAACTGTTCAAGAACTTTCCCGCCAAGAAAAGAGTTCTGATATACTTTACGATAACACTAAGTTGCATCACCGAAAAGTAGGGGGCTATCTGTTTGGGGTAAAATTTGTTAGGGACAGTTGGACGAATGACGAAGTGACACGTGGAACTGAAGACAGGTAGGATGTGAGTCAGCAAATAGCTGACACCAGATGCAAGCATGTGACCGGTGGTTGATGAATCCTGAAGACAGTGTAGCCGATAACAAAGATTCAAAGCTTTGACATCAGATAACATTCAATGAGCAACCGTTAATGAGAATATCTACATTTATAACCAACTATTATGCAGTCATCAATGACGGTTTTATTCTTATTTAAGAGGAGCTTGATTTAGGGATCTTGTCTTCAAAAATAAAGCTATAAATAGGAGAATTAACATCCATTGTTCGGACGAAAAATATTTTGTACACAGAAGCTATATTCTGCTCTCGAATTATAAAATTACTTGCTTTATTTTGTTCTTAATATTGTTTATACTCTTGCTTCCGGAGAAGCTCATCATACCAGCAGGCTTGTATTTCTTTAAGTTATTTTTACATTCTTGATTTCATTCTTGTTTATTTCATATTGTTGGATCAAATTAATTCACGTTTCTATAAACCATGTTACAAATTCAGGTGGTGAAATTAAGATAAGAGAGGTAACCACTATGGTGGAACAAGCTTGAAGATGTGGGTTTAAATTTCAAGTTTAATTTTTGTGAGATATTTGGAGCAGGCATTTTTAGACTTGTTAGAAATAGTTTGAGGTTGTATGCAAAATTTAAGGTTATTTGGTGAAGATTTAGATAAAACTTAGGTGGGCTAGCCGTTTTTTAAGCAACTAATTAGTGTTGAGTCATTGTTTGAAATATAAAGGCAAAATATCTAGTACTCCAATAAAATTAGTTTGAAAAGACTTTTCTGCCCTTGCATTAGTTCCTTGAGACCTTGAACCTGCGTCTACATGAAAGAAAGAACATTCTCTTAACCATTATTCATTTACAAAAGTCAGCTCTACATAGTCATGATTGCTACATCACTCCTAAAGCAAGATCCCACCTTCAGAGAGTTAGTTGCCGTTCAAACCAAGTGCAGCCCCAGAGTTTATTTCGAAAAGGTTTAAGATGCCAGATATTCCTACGTATGATGGGACTTCAGATCCACACGAGCATATTACGACCTACACTACAGCTGCAAAGAAAAATGGATGGGCCCAACACGAGATCGAATCTATCTTCTTGAAGAAATTTGGCGACACCTTGACGAAGGGTGCTATAACTTGCTATTCTCTTTTACCTGAGCATTCCATTGATTCTTTAGAAATGCTTGCAGAATCATTTATTAAAGCTCATGCTGGAGCAAAAAAGGTCCATGATCTTGGTGTTGCTCACATGATCTTCTCCCGGTCTAATTAACGATGTAGATCTTTTTTTTATTCATGGGTGAGTTCGATGGAAGGTATTGCACAGGCTTATTCGGCCGGGTAATCTCGGTTGAACGTCGGTCGTGCTTCTCGAGGTCAGGCATGGCAAGAATGGTCACCTCAGAGAGTTTTTAAGTGATCGAGCCAAAACAAAACTATATGAAAAGTCGGGATATTGTAGAACCATCAAAACCGGCTGTGGGGTCACATCATATGACGATAAACATGATCTTTGGTGGAGATGAGGTAAATGGGGTGACCTTTTCGACAGCACAGAAGACGAAGATATCGGTAACTCATGGCAAGAGGATTCGAGAAGTTTTAGAAGATGACATCACCTTTACAGAAGAGGATGATGATGGACTTCTTCTACCGCACAATGATGCTTTGGTAATTTCACTTAATATTTTAGATTTCAAAATTAAACGTGTGTTGGTTGATCTAAGACGTTTAGCCAACATCATACAATGGAGAGTTTTGGAGCAAACAAAGTTAACCGGAAATATAGTTTCGGCAATAAAGCTTTTGGTGGGTTAAACTTAACAAGTGTTACGACCCGAGGAGAGATATTGGTACCCACGTATGCCAAAGGAGTAATGAAAACCACTCTGTTCGAAGTGGTAGACGGTGACATGGGATACAACGTGATCCTTGAAAGGCCTTGGATATATGAAATGAAGGTTGTGTTGTCAATATATCACAGTTATTGAAATTTCTCACACCGGAAGGGATCAAGTAGATCAAAGCAGATCAACCATCTGCAAGGGAGATGAATACAATAACCTTGTCTAGAATCAATGACAAAGAAACTAGCAAATAGCAATACAGGAACCGGTCCCTTCTTCCACCTCGATGGAAGATAATAAAGAAGAAGAGTCATCGGAAATTTATCAGGTACCGAGGTTTCTTCAGGTACCAGAGGAAACGGATGCGACCAAATCAACCTCAGAAGTGCTCGAACAAGTGGCTTTGTTCACGGAGTTCTTAGAAAGAAAATTTCACTTAGGAACAGGGTTGAGTCCCGAACTCAGGTTAAAAATTATTTATTTCCTAAAAGATAACATCGATTGTTTTGCATGGTCGCATTCAGATATGATAACTATTCCATTAGAAGTGGCTATCCATAAGTTGAGTTTGGATCCTAACTTCCCTCCGATAAGACAGAAGAAACGACCGATAACAGAGGTTAGAAATAGGTTTGTCAAAGAAGAGGTAACCCGATTACTAAATTTTGAGAGGTAAATTACCCTGATTGGCTGGCTAACGTAGTAGTAGTACCTAAAAAGAATAATAAATTTAGAATGTGTGTAGATTATAATGATTTAAATAAGGCATGCCCTAAGGACTCTTTCTCGTTGCCAAACATTGATCTAATAATTGATGCTATGGCCGGGAATGATTTAATGATTTTTCTTGATGCATATTCTGAGTATAATCAAATTAGGATGCACCCGGAAGATCAATAAAAGACTTCATTTATCACAAATTTTGGCACATATTGCTATAATGTGATGCCTTTCGGGCTTAAGAATGCCGAAGCCACTTACGAGAGGCTTGTTATTAAGATGTTTGAACAATAAATTGGTAAGACAATGGAGGTTTATATTGACAATATGTTGGTTAAGTCTCTTAATGTCGGTTATCTTTTGAATCATTTCCAAGAAAAATTTGACATTCTGAGAAAGTACAACATGTAGCTCAACCCGGAGAAATGCGCCTTCAGAGTTGGTTCTGGTAAGTTCCTGGGTTTTCAGTCTCTCAGAGAGGAATCAAAGTAAACCCTGATAAGATCAAAGCCATCGAGGACATCCTGGACCAATTGACAAGTGTGAGGGAAGAACAGAGGTTGACCGGCAGGCTGGCGGCCCTAAGCAGGTTTATCTCGATATCTTTCGAGAAGTGTCATCATTTGTTTTTGCTTTTTTAGAAGAAGAACGATTTCGTGTGGACTCCAGAATGCCAACAAGCATTGAAAGACCTAAAAAGGTACCTGTCTAGCCCTCATTTGTTGTCAAAAGTGAAGGAAGGAGAGTAACTGTTGATCTATCTAGCAGTTTCGATTTTGAAAGTATCAGCTAGTGCTGTTCTGGTTCGAGAAGAAGAAGGTACATAATTTCCTGTGTATTATGTTAGTACTAATCACCCCTTCGGGAGAAACCCTGAGATAGGCCATTAGAAGTGTGCCATTACGAGGCTTTGGTTGCAGGACTTGAACTAGCTCGGGGACTAGGCTCCGAGGTAATCGAAATAAAGTGTGACTCCCAACTGGTAGTGAATCGAGTGTACAAAAAGTTGCAACAATACTTGAATAAGGTTGAAGTGTTACTTTCCCGGTTCAGGGTCGTCCACATAAATTAAAGGAACTGATTCTGATGCGGTCGTTCAACTGCTGGGTATTGGACATGGATGGATATTGTGAAGTTAACTCAACCAACCTAATTTGGTATTGCAGAAGTGCGTTTATAGAGTATTTAAGGCATGGCAAATTGCTTGAAGATCCAAAAGCATCCCGGGCACTACGAACTAAAGCAGCTCGTTATTTACTTGCTGACGGTCAACTGTACAGGAGATCATTTCAAGGTCCATTGGCTCGATGTGTAGGGACATTGGAGGCGGATTAAGTGATGAGGGAATTTCATAAAGGAGTATGCAGGAACCACTCTGGTGCAGACTCGTTGGTTCTCAAACTAATAAGGGATTGGCTACTATTGGCCCCGGATGGAGCAAGATGCAAAATTATTTGTACAAAAATGTGATAAATGCCAGTGTCATGCACAATTAGTGCATCAATCGGTGGAACTTTTTCATTCGGTGATATCACCATGGCCATTTATGAAATGGGAATGGACATAGTTGGTCCTTTATTACAAGGACCCGGGAGGTAAGATTTCTTTTGGTTTTAACTGACTATTTCACTAAATTGAAGCAGGTGCCTACAAAAATATCAGAGAACGAGAAGTTATGGTTTTCATATTAAATCACATCATATGTCGGTTTGGAATATCAAAAGAAATCGCTAGTGACAATGGGCCGCAATTTATAGGTTCCAAAGTTACAAAGTTTTTGGAGGGTCTGAAGATCAAACGAATTACATCTTCACCATACCATCCAAGTACTAACAGACAAGCAGAGTCCACCAACAAGACAATAATTCAAAACCTTAAAAAGATGTTAGAACATGCTAAAGGTAATTCGCCAGATGAGCTACTAGGTGTGCTATGGGCATATCGAACAATGGCGAAATCGAGCATCAGTGAAACATCATTTTCACTTGTATACGGTGTAGAAGCTTTGATCCCGGTGAGGATTGGGGAACCGACCATAATGTATTCCCGAGCAAAATAAGTAGCAAATAATGAATCACTACTGGTCAAACTGGATTTTCTTGAAGAACATCGAAATCTGGCGTATGTGAGGAGGGTGGCACAAAAGCAAAGAATGGAAAGATATTACAACCGCAGAGAAAATCTTCGATATTTCAAAGTAGGAGATTTAGTTTTGAGAAAGATAACTCAAAGTACTCGAGAGGTTAACGCCGGGAAGCTGAGACCAATGTGGGAAGGGCCTTACCAGATTTCTCCTATAATCGGTAAAGATTCATATCAATTGGAAAATTAAGACGGAGTTAAATTGCCAGTGAATTGGAACGTGACTCACCTCAAAAGGTATTATTGTTGAAGATCCTTGATGATTTTGAAAGTATGTGCTGCACTCCTTTTCCCTTCGTCCAGTTTTTATCCCAATTGGGTTTTTCTAGAAAGGTTTTTATTGAGGTAGCAGAGTAAAGGATATTACGAAGTAAGGTTCATCGATGATAACAAGATCCCTAGTGTTCGAATTCTCATACTTTGCATCCGAACACTGGGGGGAACCATTACATACTAAGGCACTAAAAGTGTTACAACGAACGGTGACAGTTAGAATGGGAATATATGTCTTATCAGGACCTTGGACTGCATGATCAGCCCCATAGAAATAAGTTGTATAAGTTAGCCACATGTATTGGCAGCTTTATTTATTTAAGCAAAAGAATGTTGATGTAAATGTACTCTTAAAGATAGAAGGAATAAATCAAAGTCCATTTGTTTTATCTTATTTCTAGTCCAAATGATAAGTTAATTTATTTTTTCGTTTGGAAGTTAGTTAAAACTTCAAATGCATGTGCCAGAATGAACAGGAGACATCTTCTTCAAGAGCACCGTAAACATAAAGACCCTCTCTTATGAAACCCTCATAGTTAAAGGGTATATTCTGGAAGTATGAATAGCCGGGATCAAAATTTATCAAATGTAAAAACAATTCCCGAGCTTTATCAGTTAAATAAAAATAAAAGAGAATATTTCTTGCACATTATGTAAGCAAAAATATCTTTCATTACTTAAAATTCCAAACTCAATAAAGAAGTTTTGGCATATTTATAAAGGGAAAAAAATATACATCAATTATTTTTGCTGCCAGAGTGCGAGGGGAGTGAAGAGTCTTTGTTTTCCTTTTCAGGAGAAGGTTATCCCGCTTCCAGTTCGAGGCCTTCATCTTTATCTTCTTCCTCTTCAGCTTCCTCTTCGGTTCCCGAATACTCGGAGATAGTGTTCGAAGATTCAGAGGCAACGGGCCGAGCAGGGAGGTTCTCGAGAGCAGTTATCTCCAATTCCCGAGCTTTGGCAATGCAGTCATCAATGTTTTAAATGCCTTCTTTGGCCTCCTCCAAGGTTTTCCTTATCATGTGATAAGTGGCGTAGGTTTTCTCGAGGAGGATGGAATCTTCCTAGTCTTGGAGTTTAGCTCAGATTTTTTTAATTTTTGTTTAGAGCTTATCATTTTCAGCTTTCATAAAACTGATCCTAGAATCAAGCTCAACATTGGTTGTTGCATGAAGTTGGTTTTGCTCCATGACCCTTTTGAGCCTTTCTTCTATTTTGGCTCTTTTCTCCTCGACAACACTGGCCTCTTTGATTTTTGGAGCGTAAGCTAGCCTCCAAGTTATTGACTTGCTCCATAAAAGCAGACTTGCGCTCGGCTGCAGCAGCCACGGTATCATGCAGTTCAGCCCACATAGCCTTCGCCTCCATAAGATCTTCATGTAATTGGGTGGCTTCTTGGTTGTGGGCTATTCTATCTTGCTCGGATTACTGTAATAGATCATCAAGCTTGCCCCATTTAAGCAACTTTTGCTTCCGAAATAAGGAGGTGCTCAGGAAGCTGGTTCTGTTTGGTTAAAAGTTGATTTCGTTCCGTTGTAAGTCCTTCTTTTTCCAAAATCAACCTTTGCAAGCACTCGAAAGCAAGGAGGATAGCCTAAAAAGGTTAAGCTAAGATTATTAAGGCAAAATTTAACCAAAAAAAAAATGAAAGAGAAGAAGGTTAGATTGATACCTGAGCCGAACATTGCATGTTGTTGTTTAGCAAACACTCAGTAGAAAGGGAGTCCATTTTTCTCCAATTTTTCTTTGTGGCTAGTAGTTTTTGGTAGTTGGCAACCCCCACTGGTTTGGAAAGTATGTGGCACTCATTCAAAATTGTAAGAATGACACTTCGTTTTCCACTGAGGTTTTGAGTAGGTGCCAGGCAAGTGTTCCCTAGATTCTCATGATCAGATGACCGTGGGGAAGGAACGTTTCTTGCTGGATCAGTTGGGGCCGGTGGAGAGGTAGCAGCTGGTGTAGAAGGAGATGCGATTGTAGCTGGCTCAGAAGTTGATGGTAGAGGTACCTCCGGGGTAGGATGCCTCTAAGTGGAAACGTCAATAGGAGCCCAAAAACGAGACTCAGCATTTTCAACAATTTCCATTTCCATGAAGAGTCCAAGAACTTCTTCCGGTTGTGGAGTTTTAACCTCACCTGGATAAGCATCCGGTTGAGCTGATGAAAATATTTTTCTTCTCTGAAGGGGAGCCGCTTCATCATTGGTTCCTTCATCATCAAGGACCATTGTGGCTGGTCCGATTGGCGTTCCATTCAAATTCTTCTCCCGAGTCTCAGCCGAGGAGGTACGTTTTCTCTTTGGTTTCTTGTCTTTAGGCCGGGGACTTCTGGAGGAGGCGCCTTCACCAGAAGTAAGAGTAGATTCACGAGCTCTCCTCCGGCTAAAGAAATTTTTCAATGCCCGTTGAGCTTCCTCCAGGTAATCGAGAACCTCGATGGCGGGGAAAATAACGGATCCCTTCGGAAGTCCTGTGTATTACAAAAAGAGAGTTAACAAATCGATTTTGAATCATGATAAAAGATTAAAGAAGGAAGAAAGAACCTTTACTTACCATGGTTTTTGACTTTTTAATTAAATCTGGGAGCCATTTCTTTCCACCTTCGAGATTCCGGTGTAAAAATTTCCAAAGTTTTCTGTACCCATTAGGCCAGGTTTTGAACCCACGGTGGTTCCCAATGAGTAGTTGAAATAAAGAAAATACAAAGTTAACGAAGGAGGTAAGTCTTTTTAAACACGGAAGGAAAAATATATCTGAGGACTTACAGAAAAGGTTCCACGATTCAGGGACAACAGGTGATGTTGTCGTGAGAATATCCCTGGTAGCGATGACAACGAACCGTTCCATCCAGCCACGATCATTTTCATCATCTACACTGGTAAGGAGGGCGTGGTGGCCGCGTTTGCTGAGCTTTAGCACACCTCCACAGATGATCTTTGGAGAGTAGAGATTGATCATGTGGAAAGAGTTAGGGTTTCTCCAGTCTCGGAGCACAATTTTTGGAGGCAAGCCACTGTACGCCATACTAATGGGCCTGCTTGAGCCAAACAAATTTGGTACCGGTGGCAGAATTCTAAAATTATATGGTCAATTCCTTGACCCAATCCCAAAGTGAAAGGGTATGTATAAACATACATGAACCCTGGTTGGAGAAGGTGGCCCTTTCCATATTACTAGGGGCCAAGATTTCAATGTTGTTCTATTCACAAACTTCCTTCACAACAAGAATGCTAGAAAGATGAATGGATGAGGGATGTATGCGAACAGGATATTGCCTGTCACTTTTGGGGTTAATAGGTTCTTTTTGGACTTGAAGGTCAGACTGGGTGTTAAGTTGAAGAGGTATGATGGAGTTCACGGTAGGAGGTTCAAATTTGACATCAACTTCTTTTGCTTTGTTATTTTTTGGGCCACCTTCGAAGAGAAGGCCGGTGTTTCCGAGGACAACGGTGTTAGAAGACATGATGGTAAGAAATTTGATAAGGAAGATTTTACTGAGAAAGTTGAATTTTGCAGTAGGGTTCTAAGAGAATTTGAATAAGAAGAAGAATAGTTTATAAAAGTAAAAAGTAAAATTGAAGAGTAGGGAAGAAGTTTATAAGCAACATAATTTGTGGTCATGATTACTTTGGAAACTAGAAAAAATATTTGCGAAATCATGGGGTAACACGTGTTCGGGTCATTAAATGCGAAGAGACGTGCGTCCTTTCAAGTGTCAGAAATTGTTCAGAAACTTTCCCGCTAAGAAAAGAAGTTTTATCTACTTCCCGAAAACACTAAAGTATTGTCACCAGAAAGTAGGGGGACTATCTGTATGGGGTAAAATTGATTAGCGATAGTTGGACAAATAACGAGATGACACGTGAAACTGAAGACAGTTAAGATATGAGTCAGTAAGTAATTGGTATTGGATACAAGCATGTGATCGGTGCTGTGTGAATTCCGAAGGCATGGGAACCAATAGCGAAACTTTGAAGGGATGACATCGGACAACATTCAATGAGTATCCATTACAGAGAATCTCTGTATTAATAACCAACTGTTATGCAGCCATCAATGACGGTTTTATTCTCATTCAAGAGGATTTTGATTTGAGGATCTTGTCTCCCTCAATAAAGCGATAAATAGAAAAATTAGTATCCATTAAGGGATACAAAAAAATTATTTGCACTTAAAGGCTATAATTTGCTCTCATACTATAAAATCTCTCACTGGTTTTTGTTCATATTACTGCTTCTGGAGAAGCTCATCATACAACCGGGTTTGTATTTCTTTAAGTTATTTTTACTTTTTTTATTTCATTATTGTTTTTTCATATTCTTGGATCAAGATAATTCACGTGTCTAAAAATCACGTTACAGATTTAACAGTACCGTTTTACGGATAAACATGCCCAAAAATATAATATTATAGATTTTTCGTCACATTCAATAAGATTATACCTTTGTTTCACATTCTGAGGTTCGCCAAGGTTTATTTTTTGCATTCTTTTTTAATGTCAGTATTCTTCCAATTGTAAAACAACAAACTATACAACTATATCCTTAAAGTTCTCAATTATTAAATCATAAAGTTTTTGACTTTATCCTTGAATTTTGAAATGTAGAACCACGAACTCTATGATTATATCGTTGAGTTCTCAGTTGTAAACCACCAAGTCCATGACTCTATGCTTGATTTCTCAATTGTAGAACAAAGAACTCCATGACTCTATCTGTAACACCCCGGAAAAAATTTCGAAGTACTTAAGTGTAAAGCCCGGTAAAATTTGCAAAGAAAATAATATTTTATGGTGCCGGACTAGGCTTATTTGGGTTTAACAATGCACCGGAAAGTAAAGGAAAATTTTTGGCGGAAAAGCACGTTTATGCGATCCATTATGTGATTGATTAATCACTCTGCGGGCCGCATAATGGCCGCAGAAGTGAGCAGGAGAGGGCCATTCTGGAAGCAGCTATGCGGTTGACTATGCGACCGCATAACTGTTATGTGGTACATTATGCGATCGCATAACAGTTATGCGGACCGCATAGTGACCACATACACAGACAGATTTTTGATCATTTTTGTCAGCAATTATACGACCAATATGCGGTCCGCATATCCATTATGTGGTCGCATATGTGACCGCAGAACCGTTCCGGAGTTCTATTTTTGAGTTTTTAAAACCCGACCCTATTTCGTTAAATACACTCTTTGGGCTATTTTTGAACTATAATATGATATTTTAGAGTGAGAGAGAGTGCCCTAGAGTGAGAAGGTATTCTTCAATAATTGTTCTTCAATTCTTGCTCAAGTTTTGAAAGATTAAGAAGGGAAACTCACTAGGTCTTCATCCTAGAGGTAAGATTCTACACCCTAAACCTCAATTTCGAATTTTGTCTAGAAATGGGTAATTAGCAAGAAACGTTTTGGGCATGAGAGTTGTTTATTTTACATGCATGTGATATCAAGGGGTGTAGGAAGATTGTTGAACTAAGCATGGTAAAGATTGGGTTGTGGGATGATGAAATTCTTCATAAAAGGACCTTGAAACCTTATGCACACCTTGTGTTTGATAAAATGCTCAAATGAGCTAGAACCATGATCATCTTCCTAATTTCGGTTCAATTTGTTATATATCTAAAATAAATTGAAGTTGCTAAGAATTCCGGAATATTTAGCGTGTAAGGAAGCTCAAGTGAGGTATGTTGGCTAAATTGTTCTTTAAGAATTGGAATTCCCAATATCCTTGTAAGTTCCGAGATGTTAATTATAAATGGAGTATTTCGATAAGTTTTGTGATGAAGATATATGTTCAATTTGTGTTTCAAATGCTCTTATCATATTGCATTATAAATTGAGGATGTGTCCCAAACTATGGATTATGTATCCACATGTTATAATTTCTAGTCGTGATTTATGTGAAAGTTATTATGCTAAGTTGTGTAGAGATTGTGATTGTGATACACCTCCACCCGCATACATTGGGGTGAGTCAGCACGATCGCTTTGTTTAGGGATTATGGTATAGAGATTGTGATTCTGATACACCTCCACCCGTATATATATATTGGGGTGAGGCGGCATGACCGCTTTGTGTAGGGATTATGGTATTATGGGACTGCACCTTCACCCGCTTATATTGGGGTGAGGCGGTACGACCCCTTTGTGTATAGTTTTGGTATTGTTGTGGCACCACCACCCGCATACATTGGGGTGAGGTGGCATAGCCGCTTGTGTTGGTATTGGTATCGTTGATGCATTTCCACCCGCATACATTGGGGTGAGGCGGCATAGCCGCTTTGTGTAGGTTCTTGGTACTGTGGTTATACATCCACCCGCATACATTGGGGGTGAGGCGGCAGGGCCGCTTGATTAGAGTTGTGGTATTATACGTACACTTTCACCTGCATACATCGGGTGAGGCGGTGGGGCCGCTTTGTATGAAGATGGTTACAGAAGATCTCATCTTAAATCTTATCAATGTTATTGATAGCTTTTAATAAGCTTGCTATAGTTTAAACGGTTATCTATATTATTCTATTGCTGCACTGGTTCATCATATTCATCTTGTATTTGTGAATTCTTAAATTAGTTTTTAGTTTTCATACTAGTACTATTCGATGGTACTAACGTCCCTTTTGCCGGGGGCGCTGCATCTTTTAAATGGATGCAGGTGGTTCCACAAGAGGAGATATTGATCAGTGATAGCAGCACACCTTCTTCCCAGCTGACTTGGTGAGCCCCACTTCATCCCGAGGTCATGTTTCTTTTGTTCTTTGTGTATTCTGTTTGATGTATAGTCGGGGCCTTGTTTCCGGCATTATCATTGTACTCATCTTTATCTATAGAGGCTCTGTAGACATAGTGTGGGTAGTATAATGGTGCTGGGAAAGTCAAACTCGTGTGTTGTGCTTGAATTACTATTTTAACTTCAGATTATGAAAAATATGTTTGGAATTAAGACTTTAAAATAAAGTAACTGATGGTAAGAAATTGGTATTGAAAACATGATCACTTTATTTTTTGATTAACGAAAACATTTATATTCTCTCTATTCATGAATGAGTTTGGGTAGAAGGAAATCTAATAGGCTTGCTCAGCCGGGTTCACACGGTTGAGCGCCGGCCGCGCTCCTCGATTTTGGGGCATGACAAACTTGGTATCAGAGCCTAAGGTTTTAAAGTGTCCTAGAATGTCTCGGAGCCGTGTTTAGTAGAGTCCTTATTATCGGTGTGTTGTCGACCACATCTATAATTAGGATGCTACATGGAAATGTAGGAATAATACCCTTCTTTCATGTTCTTGATCGTGCGATAAAGATGGTTGTAAGATTGTTCCTCCTTTAACTCCTGCGTTGCTCTAATTTTCAGTACATGGCACCTAAGAAGAAGGCAAGAACTGGCCAAAGAGCCAATGTCACCCCAGGAGTGACAATTGACCCTATAATTGATGATGTGGTTGAGCACCCGAGGAGTGAGAATATTCCTCCAGTTACTACACTGCCTGACTCTACTACAACTAATCAGACCGCACCTGTCCCTACACCTACAGAAGGTGCAATAGTTTTTCCAACTGATATTCCAGTTCCACCTCCAGCTCCAGCTTCCGATTCTAGTGTGTCTGATATTGATATTAGGGGAGCCATACAAATGTTGACACATATAGTGGCTTCTCAGGCCCAGAGATCACGTGTTGGGCCTACTTCTTCCAGTCATCCAGGGGAATCTGCTAGTTCCAGGGTGAGCAAGTTTCTTCAGTTAGATCCTCCAGTATTTACGGGTACTGATCCCGAGGAGGACCCCCAGGACTTCATTGATGAGATGCACAAAACTCTTCGGGTTATGCATGCTACAGAGATGGAGGGAGTAGAGTTGGCCTCCTACTGCCTAAACGGGGTGGCTTATTCTTGGTTTGAGTTGGGGGAGGAATCCCGTGAGGAGGGAAGCCCTCCGGCAAGGTGGGGTGAGTTCATAGATGCCTTTATGGATCATTTCTTGCCTGCCGAAACTAAGGCAGCTCGTGCCACTAAGTTTAAAAGGCTGAAGCAGGGTAGTATGAATGTGTGGGAGTACCATATGGAGTTTGCGCGCCTGTCCAAGTATGCTATTCACATGTTGCCCACTATGGAGGCTAGAGTGCACCGGTTTGTACAGGGCCTTAGCCCCTTGGTTATCAATGAGGCCTCTACAGCTGCCTTGAATTCCGATATGAACTGTGGTAAGATGGTGGAATTTTCTCAAGCCACAGAGACCCGCAAATTGAAGAATAGAATGGAGCGTGTAACACCCCAGAAAATTTTAAAGAAATTAAGTGTAAAACCCGGTAAAATTTGCAAAGAAAATAATATTTCATGGTGCTGGACTAGGATTACGTGTTTGAGAACGATGCACGAGAAAGTAAAGGAAAATTTTTGGCGGAAAGGTGCATTTTTGCGATCCATTATGCGACCGCAGAATCACTCTGCGGACCGTATAATGGCCGCAGAGTGAGGCAGTTAATTGGGTCAGTTGGAAGCAACTATGCGGTCGACTATGCGACCGCATAACTGTTATGCGGTGCATTATGCGACCGCATAACAGTTATGCGGACCGCATATACAGGCAGTTCTTTTGGCTATTTTGTAACCAACTATGCGACCGATATGCGGTCCGCATATCGGTTATGCGATCGCATACCTTGTTCCGGAGCTCCATTTTTGGATTTTTAAAACCCGACCCTATTTCGTTAAATACACTCTTTGGGTCATTTTTGAGCGATTATCTGACATTTTAAAGTGAGAGAGGGTGCCCTAGAGTGAGAAGGTGTTCTCCAATATTTGTCCTTCAATTCTTGCTCAAGTTTTGGAAGATTAAGAAGGGAAGCTCACTAGGTCTTCATCCTAGAGGTAAGATTCTTCACCCTAAAACCTAATTTCAAAAGTTTCTGAAAATGGGTAACTAGCAAGATAATTTTGGGCATGATAGTTGTTTATTTTACATTCATGTGTTATCAAAGGGTGTAGGAATATTGTTGAGCTAAAAATGATAAAGATTGGGTTGTGGATGATGGAATCCTTCATAAAAAGGACATTGAAATCTTATGCACACCTAGTGTTTGATAAAATGCTCAAGTGAGCTAGAACCATGATCATCTTCCTAATTTTGGTTCAATTTGTTATATTTCTAAAATAGATTGAAGTTGCTAAGAATTCCGGAACATTTAGAGTGTAAGGAAGCTCAAGTGAGGTATGTTGGCTAAACTTTCTCTCTTGGAATTGAATTTCATAATGTTTCCGTGAGTTTCAAAGTATGGGTTGCGTATTAAAATGTGGTGGCTTGAATCGTATTTCAAATGAAAGCTACTATGCCAAATTATGTGAGAAAATCTCAATATTCTTAAGACTCTTAATTGCTCATATGTACACCTAAAGTATTGATTGGGAATGTCTTATTGTTGATAACCTATAAAGATGGTTGGAAGTAAAATCAGTAAATTGGGAATATAAAGTGTGGCCAACGTGCCAATAGTGAAAGTTATACTTGTGACCAATGGTGCCACTGAAATGAAATAATTTGAGAAAGATTATGAAATAAGCTTTGACTCAACTATTCCAAAATGGACTTCGACAATATAATCGGCTAAAAGTTTATGAACTCAAGTGATGCTCATATGTGGCTGTTTTAGCTAATGCTATGCTTTGTAAGTAATTTTCAATGTGTTTTGCGTCCTTACATATTCGTGAGTGGAAATTGTGTATGATTTTAACTTGTACTTCGATTGCCAATCATTTTACTCCATTTATTGGAAAGAAATCGATCGTGTTTAAAGCCTTTATTACTAATGAATTTAAAGTTGTGATTTTCGGAATATTCTACTTGTTGATAATTATGATGATGATCTATGAAAGGGAAGAAATGAAAGTGTGAAATATGAAATACGGTCATTGCGCCATGAATAAAGAATCATATGTATGGCCAAGAGAGCCAATGAAATAATAATGTTGTAAGTGATTGAAAGTACAGATTAGGTGATATGTGGTGTGAAATGTTATGAGATATACGTATTTCTACTTTTGTGTATATTGTGTTATGAAACCCTATGGACAGTCTATGAAACGCATAGGTATATTGTGTTATGAAACCCTATGGACGGTCTATGAAACATATAGGTATATTGTGTTATGAAACCCTATGGACGGTCTATGAAACGCATAGGTACATTGTGTTATGAAGTACATTGTGTTATGAAATCCTGTGGACGATCTATGAAACGCATAGGTACATTGTGTTATGAAATCCTGTGGACGGTCTATGAATGCATAGGTACATTGCGATATGAAATCCTGTGGACGGTCTATGAACGCATAGGTACATTGTGTTATGAAATCCTGTGGACGGTCTATGAACGCATAGGTACATTGCGATATGAAATCCTGTGGACGGTCTATGAACGCATAGGTACATTGTGTTATGAAACCCATTATGATATGAAATCCTATGGACGGTCTATGAAACGCATAGGTGCATTGTGTATAAGAGGTATAGTTGTACGGTATGAATAAACACTATGGATGGTCTATGAAACGCATAAGTGTATAATATGATATATGAACACTAAGGACGGTCTAATGAGACACATTATTAATGCAGACAATAGGTGCCCCTTTTGTTGTCCTTGTTTGTACAGGTTGTTTCAATTATATTATATTATGTGTTCCACGTATAGATCATATGTGCATTCTATTTTGAAAGAGGATTTCTAGCTATACATACTAGTGCTATTCGACAGTACTAACGTCCCTTTTGTCGGGGGTGCTGCATCTTTAATGGATGCAGGTGGTTCTACAGCAGGTGGCATTGATCAGTGATAGCAGTACACTCCTTTCAGCCGATTTGGTGAGCCCTACTTCATTTCGGGGTCATGTATCTTTTGTTCCTCATGTACTTTATAGCTGAGGTATAGCCGGGGCCTTGTTGCTAGCATTTCCATATTACTCTTTAGTTGTACTTAGAGGCTCCGTAGACAGGTTGTGGATGGTATTTGATGTTGGGAATTGGATTAGAACTGTTGTTATTTGGCAACATGTTTTTCATTAAATCTATAAACTCGTACTATTTTGGAAATATTGAGTGATGCTGTTAATGGGAATGAAATGAAAGCGGTTAATGAAATCTCTTCAATATTTGATTAACGGAGTACATCTCCTCTTTATTCACGAATGAATTTGGGTAGAATGAAATCTAACACACTTGCTCAGTCGGGTTCACTTGGTTGAGTGCCGGTCGCACTCCTCGGTTTTGGGGCATGACAGAGCGTCAGAGTAGCAGCAAGGCCTGGTCCGCGGGCAACTTTGGTGGTTCTTCCGGTGGTGGTGGTGGTAGGTCAGTATTTAGGGGAGCATCATCAGGACCATCCCAATCATTGGCCCAGTCTTCGATGGGTGCACAATTATCTTTACCCAGTCAGGGCAATAGGGGACCTCAGCAGCAGGGTCGGTCCGACAGAAGGTTTCAGCAGTGGAGACTTCCACGCCCTAAGTGTGGAAGGATGCACTTTGGGTCCTGTTTCATGGACCTACCAGTATGCTATGGGTGTGGTTTGAGGGGTCACATTCAGAGAGACTGCCGCTCATCCCGCCGAAATATGGGCAGAGGTGCGGCACAGCCAGCTAATTCTGCAGCTACTACATCCACAACACCTCCAGCTCGAGGCACCCCAGCACCCGTAGGGCGTGGTGCATCTAGGGGTGGTGCACAGAATTCGGGAGGACCCAGCAGATTTTATGCTATGAGGAGACGTTGGGAATCAGAGGCTTCTCCCGATGTTGTCACATGTATATTGACTGTCCAATCTCATGATGTATGTGCTCTTATTGATCCCAGTTCCACTTTTTCATATGTCACACCTTATGTTGCTATGGAATTTGGGATAGAACCAGAACAGCTTTATGAGTCATTCTCTGTATCTACTCCGGTTGGTGAGTCCATTTTGGCCGTGCGGGTTTATAGGGATTGTGTTGTCACATTGCATGGTCGAGATACCGTGGCTGATCTTATTGAATTGAGAATGGTCGATTTTGATGTGATAATGGGTATGGATTGGCTTTATTCATGTTTTGCCAAGCTTGATTGCCGAACCAGAACTGTTAGGTTCGAATTTCCAAATGAGCCAGTTATTGAGTGGAAGGGTGATGATGTGGTGCCAAAGGGTAGGTTTATTTCCTACCTTAAGGCCACAAAGATGATCAACAAGGGATGTATTTACCATTTGGTCCGGGTTACGGACACCGATGCTGAGGCACCTACACTTGAGTCCGTGCCTCTTGTGAATGAATTTTCGGGAGTATTTCCGGATGAACTCCCTGGGATCCCACCAGACAGGGAGATTGATTTTGGGATTGATGTGATGCCAGACACGCATCCTATATCTATTCTACCCTACAGAATGGCACCAGCAGAATTGAAGGAGCTAAAGGAACAATTGAGAGATTTGTTAGAAAAGGGTTTTATCCGGCCAAGTGTGTCGCCTTGGGGCGCACCGGTCCTTTTTGTAAGAAATAATGATGGGTCACTGAGAATGTGTATTGACTATCGGCAACTTAATAAGGTCACAATCAAGAATAAGTACCCACTGCCAAGGATAAATGATTTGTTTGATCAATTGTAAGGTGCCAGGTACTTCTCCAAGATTGATTTAAGATCCGAGTATCACCAATTGAAGATCAGGGAGCGGGATATTCCGAAAATAGCTTTTAGAACCCGGTATGGGCATTTTGAATTTCTGGTGATGTCTTTTGGGCTAACAAATGCCCCAGCAGCCTTCATGGATCTTATGAATCGCGTTTTCAATCCATTCCTCGATTCTTTTGTGATAGTGTTTATTGACGATATTCTTGTATATTCAAGCAATCGAGAGGACCATGCCGGTCACCTCAGGGTAGTGTTGCAGACTTTGTATCAACACCAGTTGTATGCGAAATTTTTGAAATGTGAATTTTGGCTCGAGTCTGTCACATTCTTGGGTCATGTTTTCTCTAGTGAGGGGATTAAGGTTGATCCTCAGAAAATTGCGGCTGTGAAGAATTGGCCGAGGACTACAACTCCAACAAAGATTCATAGTTTCTTAGGCTTAGCTGGATATTACAGAAAGTTTGTGGAGGGGTTTTCTACTCTTGCCTCTCCATTGACTAAATTGACACAGAAGGCAATTAAGTTCCAATGGTCAGATGCTTGTGAAAAGAGTTTCCAGGAATTGAAAGCAAGATTGACTACGGCGCCGGTGTTGACTCTACCAGAGGGTATAGATGGATTTGTGGTATATTATGATGCTTCAAGAATCGGGCTTGGGTGTGTATTAATGCAACATGGGAAGGTGATAGCTTATGCTTCTAGGCAACTAAAAAATCATGAGAAGAACTATCCAACACATGATTTAGAACTTGCGGCAGTAGTATTTACATTGAAAATTTGGCGTCATTATTTATATGGAGTCCATGTTGATATATTCACGGACCATAAGAGCCCTCAATATATTTTCAAGTAGAAGGAATTGAATATGAGGCAGAGTGGCTTGAGTTACTCAAGGACTACGACATTGATATTCTATATCATCCGGGAAAGACCAATGTTGTGGCTGATGCTCTTAGCCGGAAATCCATGGATAGTTTGGCTCACTTGGAGGCATATCAGAGGCCATTAGCCAAGGAAGTTCACCGATTGGCTAGTTTGGGAGTTCATCTTGCGGACTCTAGTGAAGAAGGGGTAATTGTGCAAAATAGGGTTGAATCATCGCTTGTTGTGGAAGTCAAAGAGAAGCAATACAATGATCCATTTTTGGTGCAGTTGAAAGAGGGAATTCATAAACATAAGACCATGACCTTTTCTCTTGGCATAGATGATGGTACACTAAGGTACCAAGGGCGACTCTGTGTTCCAAATATGGATGGTCTCCGGGAAAGAATTATGACTGAAGCTCACACTTCTAGGTATTCCGTGCACCTAGATTCTATGAAAATGTATCATGATCTTAAGGAAGTCTGATGATGGAATGATATGAAGAGGAATGTGGCAGATTTTGTGGCAAGATGTCCAAATTGTCAGCAAGTGAAGGCCGAACACCAAAGGCCCGGTGGGTTGGCACAGAACATAGAAATTCCAATGTGGAAGTAGGAAATGATTAATATGGACTTTGTTGTAGGATTGCCGTGCACTCCGCACAAGTTTGACTCAATTTGGGTGATTGTGGATCGACTTACGAAATTAGCACACTTTTTGCCGATTAAGTCTACCGACACAGTGGAGCAGTATGCTCAGTTGTATATCAAAGAAATAGTCAGGTTACATGGCACCCCAGTTTCTATCATTTTTGATCGGGGATCACAATTCATTACTAATTTTTGGAAGAAATTTCAGCATGGTTTGGGTACTCAGGTGAATCTTAGCACAGCCTTTCACCCGCAGACTGACTGGCAGGCAGAGCGGACTATTCAGATGCTTGAGGATATGTTGCGCGCTTGTGTTATAGACTTCAAAGGTAGCTGGGATGATCATTTACCACTCATAGAATTTGCAAATAACAATAGCTATCATGGTAGCATTCAAATGGCACTGTTCGAGGCTTTATATGATAGGAGATGTAGATCTCCCATTGGGTGGTTCGAAATTGGGGAAGTAGATTTGATAGGGCCTGACCTTGTGCATCAGGCTATAGAAAAAGTTAAAATCATTAAGGAGCGGTTGAAGACTGCTCAGAGTCATCAGAAATTCTATTCGGATGTTCGCCGTAGGGATTTGGAGTTCCAAGAAAATGATTGGGTATTCTTGAAAGTTTCTCCCATGAAGGGTGTAATGCGATTTGGTAAGAAAGGAAAATTGAGTCCGAGGTATGTCAGACCGTACAAAATCATTCAGAGGATCGGTGAGGTGGCATACAAGCTTGAACTACCACCTGAGATGTCATTAGTACACCCGGTATTTCATGTGTCTATGTTGAAGAAAGTAGTTGGAGATCCGACACTCATTGTTCCGGTTGAGACTAGTGAGGTAAATGAGAAATCGACTTACGAAGAGATTCCGGTTTCTATTATTTATCGGCAAGTCCGGAAATTGAGAAATAAAGAAATTGCCTCTGTGAAAGTGTTGTGGCAAAACCAACAGGTTGAAAAGGCTACTTGGGAGGCTGAGGAAGAAATGAAAAAAAAATATCCTTATTTGTTTGAATGACCATGTATTTATAAAGTTGTGATCTAGGAAAAAAAATTATAAGACTTACTTTTTATGAATTTTGTATCATTTGAACAATTGGCATTAAGGGTGTTCCTTTCTGGAAATATATTACTTATGAGGGCACAGTTGGTGTTGTTTTGTATTATGTTATGTTGTTGGAATATGTATATGTTGTTAGGATGTGTTTCCCAAAGACGGATTTTTCTTTGGCACCTCTAAGTCACCCAACCCGGTGACGTCCTCCGTGGTGGTAGAATCCACGCCATTAAAAAAGCCGCGAAAGGGGTCGTCCGCTCCGAGGACCCCCTCGTTGGGATGTTCCTTCATCGTCTGAGCCTCATTGTACAGGGAATCAGTGAACAAAGGAGACTCGGTGATGTCGATCACACCATGTGCTTTCTTTAGGGCGTCACCCACATCCTGAGAAGCTTTGGCCACGGCCTCCTTGTTGTCCTCCCTAACTTGAGGCAGATCGGCCTCATCTCTCTTCGGTTCGGATGCCCCTTGCCCTTCGAGTCGTGACGACACTCGGGCCACCAGATTGAATTCTTCTTCGGATTCATCCCTCAGCCGATAGAGAGAATCCGAAGATGGTGCTCGAGCGATGGTGCTTTCTTTGGATTTTCGCACTAGCCTTCTCCTTGGCTTCTTCTTCTCCGAGCTCGGAGAACTCGGAGCCCTTTTTCTTTTCTTCTCTTCACCTTATCTAGGAGTAGGGGACTCGGGGGGAAAATCATCGCTACCGTATGGGGGCCTCATTTTGACATCCTTGGATAAACCTGCAAAAGGAAATAAGACATGTGAGGGCTTAATGAAGCAAAAGGGAAACAAAATATTACTCATGAAAGAGATCTCACCATGCGAACGGGCCTCCTATCGGCCCTTTGAAAGCTCGTGCCACAAACGCTCGGAATAAGGCCTTTGTAATACGATGCCCTTGACCAACTCCTTGAGTCGAGAAACTGCATTCGGGACCCGAGCAACAGCTGCACCACCACAGAACACTGATAAGAAGGAAGGAAAAAAATGAAAAATTAAATTTTGGAAGCAAAATTATACTTACGTGACATGTTCCACTACTCAGGGAACGACATGTGCTCGGCCAGGATCAAGTCCGAAGTCCTCACTCGGACGAAACAGCCTATCCAACCTCGATCCTTATCTTCATCAATACTCGAGAACGGGGCTTTACTGGCCCGACAGGTGAGCTTGATCAGTCCCCCCTGGTAGAGTCGGGGACTGTATAAACGCATGAGGTGGTCGATAGTGAAAGGGCATCCTTCGATCTTGCTTACAAAGAAACGGAGGAGGAATACGATCCTCCAGAAAGAAGGGTGAATTTGACCGAGGGTTACCTCGTATCATTTGCAAAAGTCGATGATAACCGGGTCCAAGGGGACCAGCGTGAAGGAATTAGTGTAAACACTTAAAAATCCCTCGACGTGGGTGGTGATGACCTCATCAGGTTCGGGAACCACCACATGTTTGTCAACCCAGTTACAATCCTTTTTGACTTTGGAGAGAATATCCTCTGTGATCGAGTAGATGTACCTCGAGACCTTCTCGCACCGGCCTGGTACGGAGGAGGGCTTTTCGACCTTAAAATCAGCATTGACCGGGCACCTCCCCCCCTCCCCGGGATGAACATTTTCAGAGGAGGTTCCGGTACTGGTTCCTTGACAGCAGTACGCGAAACGGTCTCTTCGGTAGCCGGCCACGAGGTAGGAGTTTTTTTTTGGGGAACGGTTTTTGAAGTCTTCGCTATTTCTTTGAAAATGAAGGAAAAAGTAGGAAGAAGAGGAAGTTAAAAGAGTACACTTGATGATTTGGGATGAAGACGGAACATAAGTTCTTATAAGAATATCTCAAATAACCGAAATATAAGTGCCTGAAAATATTAAGATTGCTAAGGTACGAGGGCAGAAGATTTGAATGTAAAGTTTGAATGAGCAAATGAGGGGGAATTTATAGTTTTTCAACGACGGTTCGCATCCAGGAGTGGCCGACCAGCAACTGACAAACATTTAATGCCATTAGGACTTGACTGACGAGACGTTTCGACTGTTTTGTCGTTTAAGTCGTGTGTTGTCGAAGAAAGAATCGGAAGCTCATGTCGTTTCTCGTCGTCTACTCTCTGAAAAATGAGGGGACTATCTCTATACAGTCGAGATCGAGTTCGCCTATGACGTGAAAGGACGGGCTCGGAACATGACAATGCAAGACTGAAGATCGATCCCGAGTCACACCGGGCTAGAATCCGGGGTCAGGATACCTGCCTTCGAGAACATTGAGTCCGAGACCCAGGAGTCGACCCTAGCCCCGAACGAACACTAAGAAATATTGTTAGCATAACTAACAGAAGATCGAAATATCCGTAACCGGGCAGATGTTGCGGCAGGAATCTCGGCGCGTATTAGTAAGGAACCGACGATCAGCAAATCAAGGGAATTTTACCTTTTATAGAATTGTACCTAAAGTAGGACTTCTCTACTATATAAATGGGGGTCTAATAATCTATTGAACATATTATAACACGCATTCTAAAGCAATACATCATTATTATTTCTCTTTAAGCTCTTGTTCTTCTGGGTCCTGACACTGATCGAAGTGTACCTGGCTCGAGGGTGATTAACCTTCCAAGGCTAAGACTGTTCAATTCGTGTGGTTTGCATTTACTTTACCATTATTTATTTCAATTGCAATCTAATTTATCTTTTTGTGTCAAGTTAGTCCACATATCCTTAAAATCACTTACAAATTCAATTGTTATCCGATTTTGAGGATAAATAGGTTTAAATACGTGGTTTAGGATTCGTGGCTTCAAAGTTCAAATGGAGAATAAATCGCTGAGGTCACTAATTCTCCAGCTGTCCCTGCAGAATTCTAATAGTGCACCACTATGTTAACAGATTAATTAAGGTCCTTGCTTCGTAATTTCATGTCTCGTGCAATTGAATTAAACTAGTTTCTATGCGATGCACCTGTATTTTATATTATATTTTTATAAAATATATACTAAATTAATTAATGCTTACATAATTGAAAAATATTGATTTTACCATATATTACATATTTAAATATGCCAGAAGCTAGCATTACTTTGTAACTTTAAGAACCTTTTAAAATAAAGTAAAAAGACATACTCTCCTACCAACTTTATCTCGGTTCTTCTAACCAAAACATTATTAATTAAATTTTGGTATATCTCCTTTATGAGTTTGATTGCTTCAATAGACGACGTAAAAAGCAACGGTCTTTGATCGACTTTCTTTTTCCTATATTCTTCGGGTATAACATAATCAATTGGGCTTTGGCATAATTATCCTCTCAAGTTGATTGCTCTTTTCTGCGGGAGGATTCAAGCCTCGCATTTTTTATATGAATGTAGATGTCATGCACAAAATTAAGCTTCATCATATAAACATATAAATAATATCTACATTTATTCATCAATGAGTGTTAAGAGGTCAAATCTACAAAATGGGTCATTTTTTATTTACTGAATGAAAATTAGAGTATCAAGTATGATAAAATTAAGGAAAAAGGGTCATATATCTCTTGTGTTATTCAGATAGGTCTGATTTCTTTTTTTATTTTTATTTTTGAAAATATTTAGAGCTTGATATCTTCCTTGAGTCGCCAGGGTCCTTTCTTCACATTAGTATATCAGAACAAAGAGCTCTCCTTCTCTTCCCATTAATCAAAATGATGATTGCTTTGTCCGTCTACTTTCCTGAAATCATTCGGTTATAGTAAAAATATACTTCTACAATTTCTAAGGAGCGTATAGTGCTTATATAACTTCAAGAATGCAACAAACTAATTAAAGGCAGTAGAGTGGGGACTAACAAAACTATTGGTAAATATGTGTAATTTTATCTTTCTCAAATAAATATAGAATTTTATCTGCAAGAGTAAGAAGCAGATAATAGCAAGTTATAAGTCATATCGCAATATCTTTCGTCAGAGATTCATATTCTAAAGCTATTTATGTTACGAAAGATTTTATTATGAATCTTTTCTAGACTTCTCAGAGTGGTCTTGTAGTCTTATTTCAGATGAAGAAGGTTGTAGAAATATAACTAAAGAAGAAATAGTCAAATGTCAACGATCTATTGCCCATGTACTCGCACTGAACTATAAATATTCTACCTAATTATAATTTTCCAATATTTTAGTCCTTTCAATTATAAATATTCGCTTGGCTTTATTTTTGAACTGCATATGTATTAATTTGAAACATAATTTGGTAAATTTCTGTAATCTGCTAATATTACATGGAGAATCTGTACATAAATCCAAATTCGTAATGTAAGAAATTATCAATACTAATTAGAGGAATTTATGCCGCTTACCATGTGCCATTTTATATTTTGAGTATTCAACAATAAATCCCCAGATTTTGAGGGAAACCTTCTTCTTCTCTATTTTTTATTCAATTTTCAACAACATAAGTATGATTGTATTCAACTATAGACATCACATTTCACAACCAAGTTTGAGAAATCAATGTAACCCTACCTTTTCATATACAAGTTCAAGAGAGAAAGTATTATCAAAATGTCTTGCAAACTGAAAATTAAAAGCCAGAAAATAAAAAAAAAGAATTACTACTACTTGTACGTAATTAGGTGAAAACCCAACAATTTTAAAAAAAGGCAGAAAATCAAAAAGAACAAATCAATCGAATTGGCATTTGAAAAGCATGAACTTTACGACAAAGGACATAAATTCAAAGAGAGTACAACTAAAACAAACGATAAATAAGAAAGTTTAATTATTGTGACAATGAAAAATCACTAATTGTCTTACAATCATCTCCAAGTTTTAATTGTATCGTTATACCTTTACAAGCGAAGAAAATTTCCACCAAAATGAGACATTCAATATACATTATCTCAGATGAAGTCATACTACATAACCGCATAGTATAGATTACAACTAATATTATTAAGCTAATAAACATGACAACCAACTATCTCTTATATGTTGGACT